>NC_056746.1:785306418-785635466 GCF_019279795.1 Protopterus annectens | reverse complement strand
TCTTCAAGTTTTTTTAGCTTCCTTCCATTGAACCTTAACCTTTCCCTTTTTCTTTCCCCGGGGTGGGGGTTTATGGGAAAGAGTGGAGCACTAGTAGGCCTTTGTCTATATAGCGTTCCTTCCCTACTTTCCTCCCCCAGTGGCTGTCATATGCTGCCATATATGTGAGGGCCTGGTACACCTTTGCTCCACCTTCTCCTTGTGTGAGTGTATGTGTCTTTGTACACAGCGCATACTTGAATGTGACTACATTAAAGGAGCTTAACAGAGCCAAGTGTGTGTTCACAGCCCATGCACTTTCTACTGTTTGGCTGATCCTCCTGTGGGTGTTAACATTCTAGTAGACTAGAGTGTCCCCCTCCCTTCATAATGGCAAGCCTGTTTTGGCCTTTAATTCCCACACTCATTGGCTGGTTTCTGCAGCACCCACATTACTGATGGGTCACAGGTTACCCTAAACCTAGTCATAGTTTTATTCCTGTACACCATGGAGCCTTCACTGTCCTAAGTTTATTTACTGTTGTTCACTTGTTTATCACATGGAATGATGTGTTTTCATGCTACTGCAGTATTTAACTGACCAGGTATTACTTATATTCTTTACACAGGTCATTGCCTGTTAGATGACATTTTTGTTATTACCTTGTGTGTTTCCTCAGCTGTTGTATTTTCAGTTGCCTGTTTTAAACCATTCCTGTTATGGCAAAATTCATCACGATTGTGGGAAGTGCAGTTCAGAGACATGTTAGACGCCATGAGAAAGTTCCATTATTGGCTAATTTGCATACATCTCTGAGTCATGTAGTGTTATCACTATTGCTAATCATCCCTTCTGTGGTAATAATCTCTGGCAGCCAATGCATCATGTTGGCACAGGCACTTCTCATTCACACTTCTTCACACCCACTCGCACGCCTTTTACCTCTCTCTTAGTTTACAGGACATCCCTGGTATAGCCTCACTGCCCCTTCTGTATTACAGATGATTAGAGACGGTCAGTAATGCCAGACATTAGAGTTTTCTCTCCTCCTTCATTTTCTTCTTATTCAGAAACTAGTTTTTGATGCTAGACCTGTTGGTCAGTTAACTGTTTAAGTGACTCTTGATTAATAATAATTTTACCTGACACTGTATACTGTTTCTCTGAGATTTATCAGGAAGTCTTGAGCACAGACATTTTTAGGTATGGCACCCCCCCAACCCTCTCAGCTGTCCCTCTTTCTGCCTCTTATACCTTCCTGTCCCTTGTATCTCATGGACCATTACAGTCCGTTAATAATGTCAGACATTAGACTTCTTATTTTTCCAAAAGTACATCTTGATGTAAAACGTTAGTGCAGAGGACTAAAGAGCTAACTTGTTAATGAGCTGTTTCTTCTGTCAAGAGTGTAGGGTTTAAATCCTTTTTATGTCTTTGCTAAACCCATTGTTCTAACAACTTTATAAGTAGCTTGGGGTAATATTAAAGTGTCCCCCCTCAATGTGTCTTTTGTGCAGCCAAACCTCCTGTTTTCTTAACTTTTTAATTGAATTAGGGTAGTATTTTAACGTTTCCTGGCGTCTGGTGTCCCTCTCCCCAGTGTTGCAGGATTTGGTCGCAAGTCTAGTGAAGGTTAGAGGCATTGCAGGTCCCTCCTCCTCCCACACAAACACACAGCACCTCCCCCACCCGATCTCATACATGGATATACTCACCCATTCATCTATATTCACACAAACACATACGTGCACACTTAACTTACTTTTCCGTAACTATCCTTCTACTGTGGTCTCACACACACACACACACACACACACACACACACACACACACACACACACACACACACACACACACCATCACTACCTGTCTGCTAAACACCCCACTGTCTTCATCCAGTGTTTTCACTCATTGAAAGTAATGAGTAAACGTGAATATTTGGCCTAAGTAATAAATTGATCAATTATGCTAACTTAGGCAATCACTGTGCTGTGTAAGTGACTTGGCACAGGCATTACTGTGACTCTCCCAGAATGCCTTAGCATTGTATAGCTTGTCCGAGGGGATGCCCTGTCACTTGAATCTACAGACGATGTGGAATCACTGCAGAGGACCTCTTTCTGAATCAGAAAGAGCTTACGCCAGTGAGGAAAATGGCCATTTAAGCCTTACCTCTGCCATTAGCCCTTTCTGAATCCCAAGGGTGGTCTTAAAATAAAACAATATATTTTTCTCCTTCTGTTTGTAATTCGGTATTTAAATAGTTCAGGGAGTCAATAAGTTTAGTTTGTTTTATTTATTTATTTTTTTATTTAATTTATTTATTTATTTTGCTGTGTTTGTAACCCAGACTTTAATGGATAAATTATGCATGGAGATTATGAAGTTGATTGTCTACAAATTAAAAATCATTTATATTGATTAGTCTTTAACCAGATCTTAAGGTAAATCTTTTCTGTTTTCCCTTCAACTTAACTGATCTTTGAGCATTTATTGTCTTAATGTAGTGTGTTATTCCCAACATAAAAAAGTATGATTTGAATGTGGCTATAACTAACATTCTTAATCTTTCAGTCTTTAAGGAATGATGGTGTGTCCTGGTATGCTATGAAATGTTTTGAAGACCATGAGGTAGTTTTAAAAAATATTTGTAGGTGTTGTTTCAAGCTTAGAGGTGGGAACAATATATGTAACTAGAATTGTCGAGATTTTTTGATTGCTTTTTCTTCAAGCCCACATATTTGAAGCAGTGCCTGTTGTATGTACTTTTTAGCTTTTGGTATACCATGATTGAGAGGGTTGGTCTTTTGTTGATTTATCAGAGTTCATTTTGTTGATCTCTTTTGACTGTTCATGTGGAACTTAATGTCGTCTAGCATATGAGATGCGATTTTTCTTCAGTGACCTGTCTGTCATGCCTCAAGTCAGTTATGCACATCCTAGAATGCATTTGGAAAACAAAGCTGTCGAGTTTAATTTTCTTTCGTGGTCATAGACTGCAAATGGAAAAACAAATAAAATAAAACCTCCCTTCACTGGCAAGCAGTGACCCAGGTGGTTGCGGTTTTGACTCGAGACCATAATTGTAATTTATCACATGCAGCCTTGAAGGAGTATATTATCATCCAGGTATTAACATAGAAATGTATAATATTGGACTTTAGACATGCTTACTGTTTTTTTTTTTAAATGTGTATTAATAGTTTTGAAAGAAGAATGAATACTGGAAATATGTAGTGGATTATTTAGAAGTAATATGACTTTGTTAAATACAGACAAAGGGACCATGAGTGCTATACAAATTAATGTTATGAGAACCATTAATATGCTTCTGTTTTTGGAAAGTAGTAGTAAACGGGTCTGTATCACTTAATCGAATGCTTATTTAAATGAATACCTCTTAAATGAACCGTTTTCCTTGAACTTCTCTTCATTGAAGTGTTAAATCGTCAGTCCTCAAACACTTTTTGTTGGCCAACACTTGGAACTTAACTTGGTTTTGTATTAGTATAGTACATCGCAGAATGTGCAGTCGAAAGTCACGCTTAAACTCTGCCCACCATCCAATAACTGGTGAAAGTAAAGTAATATTCATACCGATTACATCATGAATATTGATTATCTATTAGTAGTTTACCCTTTTCCTCAGTGTAGGTGCGATCTCAGAGTTGGTATATTTAATTTGTGTGGGGGGGATGCAGGGAGGCACAGCCCCCCCTGAAAAAGTGGTGTAAAAATTGTTAACAGTTTTTAGCGTCTTAATTTAGTAAGGCTGCGCCCACTTTTGTACATACCAGATTGCGAGGTAAAACCTAAAAATATTGCAATTAAATTTAAATTAAAACTTTTCATTTTTATTCCAGTAATTTTTTTTTTAAATACAAAATTTTAAGCTTTAATACAATGCTTAGGTGTTGTAAATCATAGGAAGTTGCTAGACTACTGGCCCTGAGGCCCTTAGAAGCCTAACCAATAAATTAGCCCATGTTCCCACAAGTCAGCACCCATTGCCCCTGTCCAGCAGGGTCACAGGTGAAATCCCAGGGGTGTATTTTCTAATTTCCCATCCAGTCATCTAGGTTCCTGTTAAAGGGAGATAAAGAAGTACTCTGCTTGATGTGGAGAGAGAGGCTATTCCACAGATGGGGAGTCTCTGGGAGACAAATCTGTCCCTCCAGCAAGTCCTATTGATGCCACAGACCAAGTTGAGGTTTTGTGTGCAGGTCACGTGAATGGAGTCTGGCTTGCAGATATGCAGCAATTTCATCAAGGTGGGGTCAGAGATTGCTCTGCATGCCAGACATAGATCACCTCTGAGGAATCTGTGTGAGATGGAGTAGGGGGACAGGGCTTTTAGCCTATCCATGTAGGATAGATTTTTGAAGCCCTATATTCTCCTGGTCAGGAACCTCTGTGGTCTCTCCAGATGCTGCGTGCACTTTGCGAGTTACATACTGAAAGGAGCATTATACTCGATGATGGGCCTAATAATGGAGGAATACAGGGAAGTTATGAGTTCCTTGTTCCTGGAAGAAATGCCCTTGCTAATGATGTGAGCCTTGTAGAAAGCTCTCCATACAATGGAGGCAACATGGTGGTCAAAAGTTAGGTTGTTGTAAACTTGTATGCCCAGGTCCCCTCACAGCTGCTTGTGTGCTTAGGACCTTGTTATTAATGTGATAATTTGTGGAGATGTCACTCTCCCCAAAGGGGAATGATGATGCATTTTTTGGCATTTACATTGAGGCCGTGTTTCTGGCATCAGTCATTTGTCTGGGTGAGACCCTCTTGTACGCCTACCTCACTATAGGGGAGTTGATGACCGCACCCAGCTTGCAGTCATCTACAGACTTGCTCAGCCATAGACCTCTAGTTTTGGCTTGCACCTCGGAGAAGTATATCCCAAACAGCAGGTGCCCCAAGACCAATCCCTGGGGTATGCTGCTTGTTGCGGATCTACTACGCGAGGTAGCTTCTCCTATTTTGAATCAGTGAGCCAGTACCCATCTGGTCACTTACGGATTTACACCAAGCTGGGATAGATTATCTATTATGCCCGAGTGGGGAATAGTGTTGAAGGCCTTGACGTACATTGGATATAAAAAGTTTACATACCCCTGTTAAAATTCTAGGTTTTTGTGATATAAAAAATGAGACCACAATAAATAATTTCAAAACTTTTCCCACCTCTAATGTGACCTATAACCTGTACAATTTAATTGAAAAACAAACAAATCTGTTAGGGGAAAAATATAAAAAATACAAAATTAAAATATCCTGGTTGCATAAGTGTGCACACCCTTAAACTAATACTTTGTTGTGTGTGCACGCCTTTAAACTAATACTTTGTTGAAGCACCTTTTGATTTAATTACAGCATTCTGTCGTCTTGGGTAGGAGTCCATCAGCATGGCACATCGTGACTTGGCAGTATTTGCCCACTGTACCTTGCGAAAGCACTCGAAATCGGTCAGATTGCGAGGGCATCTCTTGTGCACAGCCCTCTTCAGGTCACCCCACAGATTTTCTATTGGATTTAGATCTGGGCTCTGGCTGGGCCATTCCAAAACTTTAATTTTCTTCTGTTGAAGCCATTATTTTGTTGATTTGAATGTATGCTTGGGGTCACTGTCGTGTTGAAAGGTGAAATTTCTCTTCATCTTCAGCTTTCTAGCAGATGCCTGAAGGTTTTGGGCCAAAAGTGACTGGTATTTGAAACTGTTCATAATTCCCTCCACCTTGATTAAAGCCCCAGTTACAGCTGAAGAAATGCAACCCCAAAGCACGATACTGCCACCACCATGCTTCGCCGTGGGGATGGTGTTCTTTTGGTGATGCAAAGTGGGGTTTTTTTGCGCCAAACGTATCTTTTGGAATTGTGGCCAGAAAGTTCAACCTTGGTCTCATCAGACCATAACATATTTTTCCACATGCTTTTGGAAGACTTGATGTATTGTTTTGCAAATTTTAGCTGGGCTTGGATGTTTTTCTGTGTAAGAATAGGCTTCCGTCTTGCAATCCTGCCCCATAGTCCAGACATATGGAAAATATGGGAGATTGTTGTCATATGTAGTACACAACCAGTACTTGCCGGAAATTCTTGCAGTTCCTTCAGTGTTGTGTAGGTCTCTTAGCAGCCTCCCTGACCAGTTTTCGTCTTGTCTTTTCATCAATTTTGGAGGGGCGTCCAGTTTTTTGCAACGTCACTGTTGTCTCATATTTCTCCACTTTTTGATGACTGTCTTCACTGTGTTCCATGGTATATCCAATGCTGTGGAAATTTTTTTGTACCCTTCTCCTGACTGATACCTTTCAACAATGAGATCCCTTTGATGCTTTGTAAGCTCTCT
This sequence comes from Protopterus annectens, assembly GCF_019279795.1. NCBI lineage: Eukaryota > Metazoa > Chordata > Ceratodontiformes > Protopteridae > Protopterus > Protopterus annectens. The sequence continues at coordinate 785,629,137 of NC_056746.1, read as the reverse complement.
GCGAACCATGGCTTTTGCTGTAGCAGGCAACTGAGTAAATGTCAGGAAAATCCTACTGTGACAGTTGAACTTTATTTGGGGTTAATCAGAGTTTCTTTAATTGATGGCAGGTGTGTGCCCAAGAAGACTGAATGTTGTAATTAAATCAAAAGATGCTTCAGCAAAGTATTAGTTTAAGGGTGTGCACACTTATGCAACCAGCATATTGTACGTTTTTTATTTTTTATATTTTTCCCCTAACAGATTTGTTTGTTTTTCAATTTATTGTACAGGTTATCGGTCACATTAAAGGTGGGAAAAGTTTTGAAATGGCATTTTGAAAGGAGTGTGTAAACTTCTTATATCCACTGTATGTGAAGAAGGCCTTATGATTGTCTTTAGTAGATGTGGCCAGTTTGGACTCTGTTAGCTTTGGAGGACTTCACAAATACACTTATTTGCCTGTTAAGGCCAAGGAGAGATTGCTTCCACTTTGGCATCTGTTCGCTCTTGGTCCTGGACAGCAATTTTTTTTTCTTTTGATGTAGATATTTCCATGTTCCTTAGCCATTCAGTGACCTCACATGTAATATTTTTTAAGTGGTCATCTAAAATTATTCGATAATATGATAATTGATGATTGTCTTCTTGGGCAAACTGGCAGTTCAAGGAAAATAGTTTGATGGAGGTATTCGTTTAAATAAGCATTTGATTAAGTGATATAGACCCGTAGTACACAGCTGCTGTAGTCATTGGTTATACAGCAGAATATGTCTCGCAATTTGCTACGTCTCGCATAAAATGCTTGATTTTCTACTAACTCACTAACTTGGGTAGTCAGTCATTAATACATTTGTTCAGGCAATGTGTGTTGACACAATACCTTTTGTTCTGTTAGCCTTTTAAGAGAATTACAATAATAGCACAAATATATCCCTGATTTTATATCTTTGTCCCCCAGTATTTTTTGGCTTTGTTCATGATTCTTGATCAAAGAAATTGAACACTATTCAGAAGAAGGGTGTGTATGCAGTATGGATTTGAGGTATCTGTATGATTTTATATACTACCATTAAAATTATGTTTACACTACTTTTTACAGAAAGTAAAAGTAAAAGCAAATGCAAATGTTTGTGAACACTATAAAACCATAAGTTGCATCAGTTAAAAAAAAAAAAAAAAAAAAAAAGGTATTCAACAGTAGCAATTAGGCAGAAGATGTCTGAAACCCTTATAGAAAGGAGAACTGTATGGTATTTTGTTTAACTGGTTTATCCAGGGGTTTTAATTTTACCAGAGAGTTTGTGTTTTTCTTCAATGCGGGAGTTTCTTTCATCTACATACGGGGTTGTCCAAAAAAGTCATTTTTACATGTTGCCATCAATAGCACTTTTTCCTGTCTGCCTGTGTTGTGCAACAAGAATAAATTACTTTTATTCATCCTGGTTACAAGCCATTTTGTAATTATGATTTCCCACAAAAGTGACTACATCCTAGTGATTATGGGATAATGCCTTGAGTCATACATTGGCCCCTCAAATTATGTATGACTTGTTCTCAGATATTTTCATTGGGGGTAATGTGTAATTATCAGCCATGGGATGGGTAAAGCCAATGAGTAACCAAATGACGTTTTAATTCTAGCACCAAAATGGAAACTGGCTGGACTTAAAATGGCCCTCAAGGGCAGCTAGCCTAGTACTTACTTATGAACTTGTATATGCTCATGGAGTACAAGGAAGTGAACATTGCCCTTATAGTTAAAATAAAACTCTGCCTAGAAACTGAAAAGAAATGTTTTTAATACCATATTTTGATGTTATTTGCTATATTAATGCACAACAGTCGCTCTCAGTATAATTTGTTACACTCCAACATGGCAATGGTTGGGACTGATATACTTGTTCTTTAATCTGTTATACCCCAAATAGCCTTCATGGGGACTGCCATGATTATGTTTATTAATTTATTTCCTTTCTTCCCACTGTATAATTTATATGACTATAACATGACAGTATTTTTTCTATGTTTTGCCACATTAAGTGAGCCAACTGACCACTTAGATAGTAGCTGAAAACTTAAGATTGCATTTCTTTTTACTTAACTACCCTAATTTTGTGTGAGCTATAAGCTGATTTAAAGCCTTTCATGGTATATGTATATATTCACCTTTGCAAAATAAATAAATTGTACAGCTTTGTTAGATTTTTTTTTTATTTGTGTTGGTTTGGTAACAGGTTGTGCACTGACCCATGTGGATCTTTTTCAGACTTTGCCAAGGATCACTTTCTGATTAAGTGGCTTCTTGCTCACAGTAGGCAAATGAAGGGTATGGAACTCAAACCCTGGACTGCAGGAAGCAGCTCGTAATTCAGACCTGTAATTCTGTGTAAGTTTCTAGACCTTCCCCACACATGCTTGGTTAGGTGTTAAGGTTCCCATACAAGTCTAGCAGCTTTGCTCATTCATCTGTGACTGATGGTCACTTGAATAGGCAGATAAAAAGCTGCTTGTAGTGTTTGTCTTTGAAAACTCACTTATCCCATTTCACAGACGTGGGGGAGGAGGAGACAGTACAAGCAATGTGTAGTAAAAAGGCAGTGAAATAGTCATAGCTGGGGCATCATCCTGTCACCGGAATATGCATAGAACATGCACACTTGCAGGCAGTTAGGAGGAATCCAGTTCACCTGTGCTGTGACACAGCATACCTTTGAAGGGTAATAAACTGCTTATAAAATAAATGTATTTTGCGACTGACATGTGGAGAAAACCTGCTGTTCAATCGGAGCTTCACTGTATTGCCATTGCGTTCTAGTGATTTGCACCCAATACCTTGGTTCCTTTTTCAGTTTTCCCTGGTAAATGCCAGCCTCCTTTAGCCTATTTTTATACCCCTAATTGCAGTCATCTCTATTGGTAAAATCTCCTTTCTGCATTCTCATGTTGGGTTAGTTCTTAGGATACTTTCTCCATAAGGATCTGCATCCAAAATTCCACTCTTTGTTTCTTGAACTCCTCCATCCTTGCCTCACCATCATCCGTTTTCATTTTGAATTATTTATTTATTTATTTATTTTATTTATTTTATTTATTTTATTTTACATTTGTTGACCGGGCTAGTCTAACTGGATATATGTCCATTTTCAGTAGAGGCCCGGGGAGAAAAGCTCCAAGCATTAGTAGTGACAAAGATTACAATATATAGTAATAGTCAAAACAAATTACAGGACATTGTTACATTGAGGTTGACATAAGTTATTTAGAGTACTTAGTAGGTTAACACACAGATCAAATAATGTGAACAAAAATTTGAGAGAGAGCAATCAAAAAAGCAAAGACAATATTGAATTGTAAAAAAAAAATTTTACAGGTATGTGACATAGAACAGTGGAGTATAGAAGTGTAAGGAGAGCAAAAAGGGGAAGGAGACAACAGTCAGGGTATATCAGTCTGGGTTAGAGCAGGGACAAAGCCAGTGATTTTTAAGATATTCTTTAAGATGCTTTTTAAAGAGATGAGTGGAAGCAAGAGATGAAAGTTCACTAGGAAGCTGGTTCCAGCTTTTTCCTACTGTTTGCGAAAAGTAAGTCCCCAGGTTTGTTTTTAGATTTAATAGTGGAGACTAGAATTTTGTTAGCTGAGCGTAGAGTTGCAAGATTTTTGTAGGGGGTAATCAGCTCAGTAAGGATTGGGGTATTATTAGGGTGATAAAGGATCTTTTGGGTGTTAACAAGTTGTTGACAAAGTAGTAGGTTCTGCAGTTCTAACCATCCCAGTTGTTTGAGGTTATGACAGTGGTGTGTTCTGAAAGGGTGCCAGTGGCAAATCTGGTTATGCTATTGTAACTAGTAGAAAGTTTGGTGAGGTTGTTTCTAGATAGGTTGGTATATATTGCAGAAGCATAGAAAAGGGTAGAGATTAGGTGAGTCTGGGCAGTAGTGATTCTGGCTGAAGGGGTAAGGAAGGGTTTGATTCTGTAAAGGGTGCCTAGTTTTTTGTTGACAGACTTTATAGTAGCATTAATATGGTCATCATAGCTAAGGTTGTTATCAATTGTCACTCCCAGTAGACGGGTTGTAGTGTCAGGGGATCTGTTAGTTCCATTGCTAGAGGTGACTGTGAAGTGTGGATGAGGTGACCTATGAGTAGGAGCAAAGAGCAGTAATTTAGTTTTTTGGGGTTTAAAAGGAGACAGTGTTGCATAAACCAATTTTCAACACTGTTAAATACTGTTTGAGTGAGGGACTGGAGAGAGGTTATGGAGTTGGCTGAACAAATTAAAGTCGAGTCATCTGCATATTGTATGCAGGTGGCTTGAGGAATTTTGGTATGTAGATCATTAATAAACAATGAAAAGAGAAGGGGTCCTAATATAGAGCCTTGTGGTACTCCAATGTTCACAGGGAGGGAAGAAGAAAGAGTATTGTCCCAAAGTACTGCTTGTTGTCTATTTTTAAGGTAGGATTTAAACCAATGTAGTGCTTGTGTATCGAGTGATTGGGCTTTTAGCATGTCAATAAGCAAGTTATGGTTTACCATATTGAAGGCTTTTGAGAGGTCAGTAAACAGTGCAGAGGGGAAAGTATTATTATTACAGTTTTTGTTTATGGAGTCAGAAAATGATAGCAGGGCAGTTGTTGTGCTATGAAATGGTCTAAAACCATGCTAGCAGTCTGCAAGTAAATTGTTATGGTGAAGGTGGGCAAGTAGTTGTTTATGTATGCACATTTCCATTATTTTAGCTATTGGAGAGAGTAAGGCGATAGGCCGAAAGTTGGAGAGCTCTGCAGATGATCCACCTTTGTGTAGCGGGATGATGTGAGATACTTTCCATATGGAAGGGATTTTGCTTTCTAAAATTGTTCTGTTTATAAGGATGGAGATGGGATAGGTGATTTCTTTAGCTGCAATTTGCAGGAATTCTGCTGGAAGACAGTCAGCAGAAGGGGAGCATGGTTTAAGTTTTTGAAGGAGGTTGAAAATGAGGGATGTGGGTACAGGTTGAATATGAAAGGTTGGAGTTACAGTATTATTGGTATGTAATGGTGTTGTGGTGATGGGTGGTAAAGTATTAGCTAGGGTTAGAATGGCTTCTGTAAAATAGTTATTAAAGGCATCAGGTATCAGGTTAGAGTTACTAGGGTTAAATCCTGAAGGGGTAGGAGATTTAGAGTGGCCTGGTTTAAGAAGTTTATTAATGCCTGTCCAGAATTTTTGTGGCTTTAGTTGGTGGGTTTGTTGATGGTTAAGGTAGTAATCTTTTTTTGTCTCTGAGAATGTCTTTCTTGGTAGCATTTCTTAATTGTTTAAAGTAAAGGTGATCAGATGGACTTTTGGAGGCTCTCCATTTGGCCCAAATCTTATTTCTGAGGAGGATCTTTTGCCTAGTATGTTTTGTAAGCTATGGGGCAATTTTGGTTCTTATTCGGGATGATCGAATGGGTGCGTGGTAATCTAGGATTTGAAGGAATCTAGTATTAAAGAAGGTCACTGCCTCATCAAGTTGAAGATGAGACATAGGTGACCAGTCACATGCTTTTAGTTCATTTTGGAAACTGTCTGGATTAAATAATTTTTTTGGAGCGGGAGGATTTAAAATTATTAGTGTTAGGGCTATGAATTTTTTGTTTAATGATATAGGTTAGCATATGGTCACTGATATCATTGGGAAGGGTTCCTGGTTTATAAGTATCAAGATGGCTGTTGAGAAGAATCCAGTCTAGGGTGGTTTCCTTGTTGCTTGGCTTATGGATTCTAGTAGGGGTGGTTATTATCTGTGAGAAATTGTGTAGATTTATGTGATTGGTAGGATTGGGAGAACTACAGGTTGTCCAGTCTATATTAAAGTCTCCTAATACAATGGTTTCCTGAGGTAGGTGGGTAGATAGGTGACTAAGTATGTTTTCAAGGGTATTAATGTTATTTCCAGGAGGGAGATATGTGCAAATTAGATAGATTTGGAGTTATTGATTTTTAGCTTGGCAGTAAGGGTTTCTGCATTGGTATCTGAGGGTAGTGGCAAAATGAAGGGTGACACTTAGAATTCAGATTTATACAAAATGGCTACTCCTCCACCCTTTTTAATTTTGCGGTCTTATCTTAGGATATTATATCCAGGAGGGGTAATCTCTTGGTCCAGAGTAGAGGGTTTTAGCCATGTTTCTGTAATACAGAGAATGTCAAATGAGTGCACCTGTAATAGTGCATGTAGGTGGGTAATTTTATTGTTTATGCTGCGGATATTAAGGTGAGCTATAAGGAGGGAGTTAGCTGGTCTTTTAGGGGTAGTAGAAATAGGAAATGTTCGATTGCGGGGGTTATTGTGAGTATTATAACCTTCTGCTTGTGTTATGTATATCAGACATAACTGTGTAGCTGTAAAACATCCCTTAAAATCACAATTACAAAGTGTTTATGTCTATACTAGCTCAAAGAATGGCTAGTGAAAGAATCAACTTATCCCAGTTGATCCTTGCCCTGTTCCACTCCCAGATAAATTCCTTCAACCTTTTATTAATTATCATCCACAGCTTCTCATATAGTTGATAAAAATATGCCTGATCCTTATATAGAACTAAAGGGACTAAAAACATTTTCACTGATTGTATCTTACTATCCACAGCCATCCAGTTTCTCAGGTTTTGTGTTATCTTTTGTTTAGTCTCTTCCCATGTATCTTTAGTTTCCATAACAGAAGTCTTTTTAATCCTTACACCTAAATACTTCATCTTAATATGGGTATTGCTGAGCCAGTTTGTGTGTGGGTATATAATTGATGGCTATTGCCTTTGTTTTTAATCTTTATTAATTTTATTTCCCAAAAAGGGTTCCCCTTTGAATCATCGAAAGCATGAAACATCAAAATTCTGATCATTGAGACCAGAACATCAAGTTTCAAACCATCAAAGATTCAAAGGGAATGTAAAAAAAAAAGAAAAAAACTCTAAAAACTATTTGATGCAGGGGGGCCTCGGCCCCCTGCAACCCCCATGTGGGGGGCTGTGGCCCCCCACACCCCCCAACTTTAATATACCAACTTCGAGATCGCACTAGTGTGGTTAAGGGAAATGTGTTTTAGCGCCATATGCAGAAGTGCTAAACGGGAGATTTCCCGTACCCTGTCTGCAGTGCCATCACAGAGATGGCACATTCACAGAGACAGTGTGCAGGGCACCTTGCTGCCCTGCAGAAACACTAGCTTTTTCCCTGTTTTACTTACCTTTTTCTTCCCCTTGACAACATCGATGTTCTAAACACTCGATGATATGGTCTCGACCATATGAATTTCGATGGTTTAGAATTCCGATGTTTTCAAGTGGAACCACCAAAAAGACTTGAAACTGTCAAAATGTTCCACAGCCTTGAGATGTCCTTTTTCTGAATATATCGGGTTTCTGAATATATCGGGTAAAAACTATCTGTAAAGAAAGACAAATTTTCTTGGTTAACATATCAATTATATCCTTGCATTTCTGAGTCCCTTATTTTCTTTGCCAACAGCGCTAAATAAGAAGCAAATAAAGGGAAAAAAGGAACTCCCTGCCTTGTTCCTCTATGCAAGCACAACTTATCGGAGAGGAACCCTCCCACTTTAATTTTTGCCACCAATCCTTCATATATCTTCCTAGTTAACCTTATTATTGTATCAGGGAATGCAAATGCTTCCAGTGACCTACTCATAAAATCCCAGCTTACTCTGTTGAATGCTTCTTCTGCATCAACAACAGCTGTATTTTTTACATTCTGCTTTCCTCTGGATCATCATTGATTTATTAATGTTGTTGAATGTTTGTCTCCCCTTCAGAAAACTGTAATGATCCATGTTTATCAGTTTTGGCAACACCTTTGCCATTCTTTTAGCTAGTATAGACATAAACACTTTGTGATTTAAAATTGAGTGGGTCTGTGTGAAGCAGGGTTTGATGGGTCTTTACTGTCCTTGGATAATACCAGCCACCACAATTTTTTTCCAAGATGTTGGTACTTCCCTTCCTTTTAAAATGTTGATAAACAACCTTTTCCAGATCTTTATTGTTTCCCTACTAACTTCCAAACTTCCACAGGACTACCATCTGTCCTGGAGACTTTGCTGAAGATTGTACATCACCATTTTCATCTCATCTCTTAACTGTTAGCTGTTGCACCTCATCTCTGTGTAATCTTGGCATAAATAAGTCTTCCTTAATTTTTTTCATTTATGCTCTCTCGATTTCTATGTTTCTCTGTTTTATACAAATTGTCATAATTTCTGAAGTAGCTCAATATCTGTACAGTATGTCTGGTTATTTTGCTTGTTATAAGCTCCCTAAATTTGGTGACAACCCTTTATACTTGTTGCCTAACTTGGGTTCTGAAGTTATCAAAGAAACATGTGGTTAACAGCAGTCTTTCTAAACTCATGCATATCATCCAGATACTCCTTTATTTTCTCTTAAGGACTCTGCGTTTGCATCTTTTGTTCTGTGAGTGTCCCTTTATTCTGCAATACTTTAACCTTTCTCATCCTCTCTAAGTAGTTCCTATTACTTCTTAATCGTATCTCTATTTCTCTTATGTTTATATCCTAGCAAATATTTTTCTTATCCTAGGTCAGACCCAGCAGCTATTACTCTTTTTGGTCCAGCTGCATACAAAACGTTGGTGAATGCTAAGCCGTCTCCATTGGACAAGGATGGAAAAGCTTTTGTCAGGTTTAGGAAGAAAATTTAGTCTTCCACAACTTTAGCCTTCAGAATTCTGAATTATCAGGCTAATTTTTGAAATACATGTTAGCTTGTTTTGATAATTTGAGGAGCATTTCTGTCACAGTTTTGTCTTCAGAAGGTAGGTCCTCCCTGAATTCTGTTCTTGTTTCTTTCACAGATAACTAAGCATTCCTTTAAGAGTGTATATGATGGTGGTGACTTAGTGTTCAGAGAAGCAGCTACATTTCCTGTTATGAGTTTTGTTTTCATGTATAATCAATGTGTTCTGTAGATGTTAAATCTGAAATATTAAATTCTTCTTTGGATAAGGTGGTTTTGTTTGGCCTTTTATGATCCAGGTTCACAAACAAAATGAGGAAAGAGGGAAATTAATTTAGGGGTTCACTTGAGTTATCACCCTTCCTTCTCAAGATCTACAAAACCCCCTCTGGTTCTTTGTTCAGAAAGTCTCTACAGTTTGCTGGTAAACATGAGGGAATCTTCCAGGAAAAAAGGACAGTCCACCACTTCAGAATGACTTGCAGCTCAGTGTGTAAAAACAGATGCATAGGATTTTTCATGGAGAGCTGTATTATTGAGGGTAGAAGTGCTGGGTCTTTGGAACAAGGGATTTAGGCCATACCTACATAAATGAGAAAGGTGTGTTTAAATATGATCCAGCTTTAGATTCTCTTCACAGTTTGTAGTCCCAGGGGTCCTTTGCAGGTTATTACAGCCAACATCACAGTGATGTGATGCATAAACGGGGGCACTAAGTGTTATTGTCTGTGCAGGCTGGCTGGCTGGCTGTGATGGCTTGGGAAGTTGCTTTAAAGCTTTTTTAAACACTTCTAGCTTCCTGCATTCTGTCAGAGCAAAATGTAGTGGCAGACAAGGGTGAGCAGATCCAGGACAAACCCTAATGAATGAAAATTAAACTGGGGGAGGTCTCCAGGAGTTGATCCAGTTGTGGGAATCCCCTGAAGTAGATCTGTTCTCCTCCTTTCAAAATAGACAACTCAACATATTCTGTCACAGAATTCCTTGTAAGTTGATCTTAGAACAGATTTTTTTTCATTCCTATTGATGGGAATATTCGTTTTTGCATTTCTACCCTTTCCACTGATACCTAGGATCATTCTGAAGATTCATAAGGGCTGTTCAAAGGTCACATGGTGATTGGCTAAGGGCATTTTCCAGAAGCTTCCTTGCAGACTGGACCTACTCACAGAAGAATAGGGAAGTTTGATGCATCACATTCTGAAACAACTGCAGTTAACTGCCTGGATGATTAAATTTTGATACCTTTTAGACACCTTCATTCTGACGAAGTGCAGCGGGTACTAAGGAGGCAATAAATTCTGCTGCTTAGAAATCTTATGTCGGTATATGGAAAAGATTTTCGAGTTGGTGCCACTCCACCAATAACCTGTGCCTGTGAGGGATAATGTGTCACTGGTGTTATGTATTTGTCACTTTTGTCACTTATTTTTCTCTGGCCCATTTTAGTCCTTTAGCAAGGTGTATTTGCTGGCTGTTTCAGCATGTCTGTCTCTTGAACTCCGTGTCTTCTCAGACTTTTTTTTCACGGTGTTCTTGAAAGGCATTTTGCAGTTATGATCATCTGGGGTACAGGTGGCACCTTGCTGATATATTATGTATTTGTTGAAAAATTAAATCTGTGTACTTTTGAATCCGCTCATCAGACTATATTTTGTTTCATGATTTGAAAGATTGTTTTCTTTATTGCTCTGATATCTGCAAGAGCATCTGAGTAGCAAACTCTTGGGGTAGGTAAATCCTATTTGGTTTTCCATACTCACAGGGTTACTATAAAAACAAATCCCTCATTCATGCCGCTAGTAGTTTTGGAGTTTATTTGGAACCAAGCCATCGTTCCCCATGTATTCCTTCCTGAACCTAAAAACAGGGAGAAAACTTTCTTCATAATCTGGATGTACATAGACATCTCGAGTATTAACTTGATAGAAATAAGTCCTTTAGGAAAGCTGTACACATGTATTTCCTAAGGTAGGACAAGATAGGGTGACACATGTCAAAGCAGACAGTTTCCAGATGGTTGTCCCTTTCCATTTTTTGCTGTACATCACCTGCTAGGCAAGGTGATTGCACATTCTAGCAGAGCCTTCGCATCTTCGATAGCATATTGGAAAGGAGTGGACACTACAGTTATTCTAGAGGCAGCTACGTGATCCTCTGTATTAGGTGTCTGTTATTTTTTTTTATAAAGCACTACTAAGTGGGTTCCTTTTCCAGGTCCAGGACAGGCTCTGTTAGGACCATTCTCCATGATCTCCTGGATCCTAATCCTTCTTCCTCACAGGTAGGATAAGCGATGGTAATCTGTCCATATACTAAGGCTATTGCACCACTGATTTATAAGGTTGCCACCCATCCCGTTGTCACCGGGACACTCACAGGTTGAGCTACCTTATCCCATTGCCTGCTGTGCAAAGCAGTCAGACTTGAAAAGTCCTGCTTTTCAGTCACACTGAATTGACGTGGAAAAGCTGCAATTACTTCTGTTTTTTCTATGGTAATTCAGTTGCGTCACCAACCCAGGTCTGCAGGCAGAGCTATTCGCTGTTAGGTCCAAGCATTTTAAATCATGCAGCAATTGGCTGCAGTTCATGAAGTAGGTGGTGATTGGGGCAGGAAGAATCCTACTAAGATCACAGCTGTACAGTTGGTTGTTTCAGTTCTTCTACAGCCGGTAATGAAATAGAGTGAGAATTTTGTTTTTAACAACCGAGCCAGTCAGTCAGCAAGCAAGCTAGCCAGCCAGCCAGCTACATAGCTAGTTATACACCAGGCATCCATGCAGCCATTCATTCATCCAGCTAGACATTCCAGCAGCCAGCCGGCCAGCTAGCCACTCTAGCAGACATCCATCCATCCATCCATCCATGTAGCCACTACAGCAGCCATCCATCCAGCCAGCCAGCTGTAGTACCCATAATGGCATCTCTTTCAGCACTCCTGTGGTGGTGTCATGGTAGAAGGTGTGGCCAGTGTCATACTGGCCACACCCCCATTTCCCACTTTGGCCCGCTTAAAAGCTGGCAACCCTACTGATTTATGATGCACATAGTTCATTTGTGTAAACTGCACTTGGCATAAAAGTAAATGTTGGATTGATTCATTACTGCAGTAGCTGCACCAACCCTCTATCCCCACTAATTTATATATAGTTTTTTTCTAGTGTACTACTTGGGAATTCTACCTTTTTCTGTGTTTTTCTTCATGACAGTAGCCTTCCTCTTTTTGTTTTTAGCTAATAAAATCCTGAAGTATTTTGGTGCTGTTTTCTCCACAGAGGAGCTCAAGACATAGCAGCCTGGGTGCTTCATTTTGGGGTGGGGGGGGTGAAAGTGTTCAGAAGACTGTCCAGCCATTATATCCTTCGCCCTGCCCCCACACTGGTATAACTAAAACTACTGCACCATTGATTTAATTGAATATCTACTGTTATGGTAACTACAACTCGTATAATTAAGATGCGTCTGACTTCAAGTGCTGGGGCTCATGGCATCCACAGTGTTTGTGATATCCTACACCAGTGCTTCATCTCTGAGATTCCTGGAAACAGTTGGTAAGAATTCAGCTTTGGTGGCCGGAGATAATAAATCTTCAGGGCAGCTACTTTGTCATTCCTATACTTTTAACTGTGGTCAGTATGGACAGATCTGCTCTAGGTTGTGGAGGGTGATGCATTTCATTGGACAAACTGCCTAAGGGATGTTGGCTTCCCAAGAGTTACTTGTGCACTTCAGTGTCCTGGAGATGAGGGTGATCTTGTTAACCATCCAGATACTGTAGGATGTCCTTTCTCCAGTAGGTTTAAGTCTTCATTTGGATTACATGGCCATGGTCTAGTACATCAATACACAGGGTAGAATAAGATTAAGAAAGCACAAGTGGGCAGTCATTTCAAATTTTTTGCTCATCACATATATTTTCTGGTAGCCAATTCTCTTGCAGTCAGACTTAGACATTGCTTTTTGATGCCCCATGAGTGACCAGTCAGTTTGGCTGTTGCCATTATGCAACCCGCGTGCTTCTGTGAGCAGTGCCAAGTGGCAGAAATGTTTCTTTCACTCACACCATTCCCTTTTGGGTTGGTCGGTAAGATGTTATTACATTAGGGGATTTTTTTCCCTATTTTACTCTGACAGTGTTCATGCAGCAAGCCAGATTTCACAAGCTAAGGTTATTCTAGTTGTTCCTTCTGGCCCAGACAGATGTGCTTTCCTTCTTCTAGAAAGTCAAGTGGAGGTATGCCCTTCGTCAGGCTACCCCTGAAAAAGACACTGCTGCCTCACCCTTCAGGTAGGGCATACTTAAAACTTTGAACTTTAGAGCTAACAGCTTGGTTACTCTACTTCCACTAACAAACGTCAAGGTTATTTGAACATGGTATTATTCTGTCATCTTCTCACTAGCTTTTCACTTGGAAAATATACAAAGACAACTGGAAGAGTTTTTTCAGTGTGGGCTGTATGGCACAGCATTTTTGACACCTTTATTAACTTCACATATTATATAGTGACATAGGCACACATACAGTTATAAATGAAGAATCAAACCATTACAAAGATCTTTACTTTTCATACATAAATGTATTTGATTACATTCCTTTACATTGCCGATGAACTTTTGACATAAAAGTTTTTCATCTAAAAACGAAACCAATGAAATAAGGTGATCACAAATGAAGCAAATACATTACATTTGTAGTCACCTAAAATAATCAGAAACTGTGCTTTTACACGGGGACGCTGCCTCCCCTCCCCCCGGAAATGAAATATATTAACTCTGGGGTCGCACAGCCATGGAGAAAGTGGATAACTCCAGAAATTGCTGCGTGCCATGATGAAATCCACTGTAACCGTGTGTATATATATATATATATATATATATATATATATATATATATATATATGGATATATGTATACACACACACACATATATATATATATGTATATATATATATATATATATATATATATATATATACACACATACACACGTATTTGAGAGGTACTAGTAATGGAATGTGGTAATGTTGACATCTGTTTTGTTGACACAACTTGGTTGACAGAAGAGTTTGTCAACGGGTGTTGAAGATCAGCAGCCCCTGGGCTAGGGGAATATGGCCATTCTCCCAGGAATTGGGCAATCTCATCTTAACATATGTAATTAGCAGGAGGTATGGGGGGTGTAGGGTGGCTTGTCCCGTACAAAAAGCAACATTGTCTACATTCCTTGCTCCAGGTTTAATCCTCTGAGCATGCGCAGGACAGTGATGACTTTGTGTTGTCAACCTTAATGGTGGCTGTATTGTATACTTTCATTCACGTTCCATTATATGATTGATAAGGCAGACATTCTGATAAGATGCTATTACTTTGACTTATTTTGCAGGACAGTTTTTTTTTTAAATACATGTTCCAGCTTGCAGCTTACATGCCCACATTAATGTCTGGCAGCCTGATCTTGCATATAGTTATTGCTTTTCGTGTCTCGTGACCTATTTCATATTTCCACTGACTTTTCATTTCAATAAAAACACACAAGAAGCAAAACAAACAAAACCCATGTGCATTTTCATTTTTAAACCCCTCCAGTCCCTTTTAACTTGCATCTCACACACAAAGCTGTATATATCATCATCACCAACTCCCTTTTTCCCATTTTCTATATGGGGTCGGAGTGTCATGTTAACAATCGCAATCTCTTCAATTCAATGCCACACTCCTGCCTGACTGTCACAGATCTCTCACACAATGCATCCACCTCTTTGCCGGACACCCTCTTTTCCTCTTACATTCTTTGTGTTTGTCCCAAATCATTTTCACCAGATTGTCTTCTGTTTTTCTGTCCATGTGCCCAAAGCATTGTAATCTGCTCTTTTTGATCTTTTCTGCAATTGGAGCTGCATTGGCTTCTGATCTTATGTCCTCATTTCTTCGTCTGTCCTTTTTCTGCAATTGGAGCTGCATTGGCTTCTGATCTTATGTCCTCATTTCTTCGTCTGTCCTTTTTCTGCAGTTGGAGCTACGTTGGCTTCTGATCTTATGTCCTCATTTCTTCGTCTGTCTTTTTTCTGCAATTGGAGCTACGTTGGCTTCTGATCTTATATCCTCATTTCTTCATCTGTCCTGGAGTGTGCATCCTACCACCCCTCTCAGGCACTTGATTTCCATCAACTTTAGCTTTCTCATCTGCTCTGCCTTTACTGTCCAGTTTTTTTTTTTGTTTACCATAGAGTAGTACTGGTTGCACCACGGTTTTGTACACCTTATTTTTCAACTTCTTTGGCATTCTTCTGTCATATACTATACCTAACACTCTTGTCTGTTGGCTACAGCCCTTCTGATTCTAGCTATGACCTCTTCAATCAAAGTTCCCTTCTACTCAACCTTCCCTCCAAGATACTTGCCACTATTAACCTGTTCCACTATCTTCCCTTCCATCTCAATTCTCAGCTTCTTCTGATTTCCCTAATTTGCTGCCATTACTGCTGTTTTATCTGTGCTTAGTTTCTTCCCGTGTGCCTTCAGTTTTGCATTTCATTCCTCTGTTCTTTGCTGAAGTTCTTGCTCAGAGTCTGCCTATAATGCCACATAGCCTGCATACAGCAACTTTGTTGATCTGTCTCTTCCAACATGTTTGCTAACGCAGTCCATCACCAGTATGAACAGCAGTGGGCTCACAGCTGAACAGTGGTGCAAACTCACTCCCTGTTGGAACACGCCCAGTGAGTCACTAGGTCCTTGTACATAGCCTGCACTAATTCTACCAATGTTCTATGACTTTGAACCTGCACAATATTGCCCAAATCAGCTTTCTTGGGACCTTGCCATATGCTTTCTCTAAGTCTAAGAATGCCCAGTTGGACTCTTTCCTCATTTTAACTTAACTGTCTGTCTCGCTGCAAACATTGGGTCAGTTGTACTGCATCCTGATGTGAATCCAAACTGCTCCTCTCCTTTCTTACTTTCTACTACTCTGCATAGCTGCTTGTCATTCTCCCTCTCCAGAACTTTCATGCAAATTGACAAGGAATTTGGTCCCTCTGTACTGCCCACAGTTGTGGATGTCCCCTTTGTTCTTGTACACTGGCACAAGTATGCTCATTTTCCAGTCATTTGGGGATACTGTTTTCTCTCCACACTGTTATGAGCACCCTCAGGAGCCATTCCTCCCCCTATCTCACCCAGCAACTTTATCCTATCTGCTGTGACCTTAGCCTGCTGCTTTCCTGACTTTGTTTTCCTTATTGCTATTCTTACTTCTTGTAGGGTGGGCTCCTCTTCTCTCATGGGAGGTTGTGTCTTGGGTAGTACAGCTTCTGTGGGGTTTTCTTCATTCAGAAGCTGCTGGAAGTACTTTTTCCATCTGCCTTTGATGGACTGTGAACTGGTGAGCAGTTTGTTGCTGGCATCCTTTATGAAGGGTGTCCGACTATCTTCTTAATCTTTCACTCTTTGCCTTGCAACCTCATGAAGTTTTTGTGCCAAATACTGAGCCACTTTCTAGAAGCTGGTAGAGTGCCTCTGGTGCCCTCTTTGTTAATTGCAATTCCTTTCTTAGCCAACCAGTATTCCTTCCTAGCCCTGGTCCATGTTTTCTATATGCCTGCACTGCCGCTTTCTTTTGAGGACTTCTGCATTCTACCATCAACTTTACCTGTATAACTTATTCCCATACCTGCTGCTAACGACTTTGCAATCACTGATTCTACACCAGTGCCCTTTCCTTACTAGGAGGAAGTCTACTGTAAGTGTCTGTATCCCTTTCTGAACCATGTGTTTGCTGCTCTCAAGCCATTTGTCAGACAGAAGTCTAGAATGGTCTCTCCTCCTTTATTCTTATTGCCCTACCCATGTGGATCCAGGCAGTCCTCGTATCCCGTTCTGTCCTGACGTGTGCATTCAAGTCACCCATTATCATCATCAGTTCATGTCCTGCTTTATCTAGTAGTTCCTGCAACTGCTGTATGAATAGACGTTTTTCCTAACTATCACAGCCCTACTAGGCTGAGATTATGAATACTGTCCTATCATTAGGCTGGAGTCTGATTGGCATGAGCCTGTCACTAATTCTGATGACATCCCTTACTGCCTTTTGAAGCCTCTCTCTCACCACAATTCCCACACCATTTCTAGCCTGTCCTCATGTTGAGTAGTAGACTCTGGATCCCAAGCCAAGTGTCTTTACTGTATTGCCCTTCTGTCTTGTCTGTTGGATATCTCTGTAACATCATGCCATCCAATTCCAAGGTGTGTCTGTCAGTGAAACTACACTGAGTGTAGCAATTCTTAGTTCATGTTTGGTTTGGTTGCTTGGTTTTATGTCCAGCTTTCGTTCAACAGAGCTATCCTAGGTAACCCAGGCAATTGGGCACTGGCCGGCCAGTAGCTTATTGACCCAGGGCTGCTGGGCTTTATGGCAGGTACACACTGGCCAGTAGGAGCCCCCCCCCACCATTAGCATGATGCCCATTTGGTGACATTAGACAACATGACCAAATCACCTAGGCCATATTTTATACTATCGAGAAGCTAGCCCTGCCAGAGCACGCAGTCTGTGATCCATGTTCTCCTATCTTGAGGATACTGCGCACCACAGTAGATGCCAAAGCGGTTGAGCTGTAGAACTCTTCTCCCTGTATGGCACCATATAGAGTCTGTGCTGCTGCCACAGCTCCATTCATTGGTGAGTTTGAGTCAGAAACGCTCGTCATGCTTTTCAGAGGTGGGAGGAACCCCACAGAGACGCAGGGAGAACATGCAAACTCTAAACAGGCATTGGTAAGAGGTCAGGATCAAACCTTGTGCATGAGAGTTGAAGACCTTAACCATTATGCCAAGTGGTCTCTAATCAGCAAAACTGTATACATTTTCCCAAAAGAAAAGTTACCGCTGTGTAAATGCATACTATGTGTATGTCTACTTAATTGCACAAAATATACAGGATTTTCCTATTCTAAAGTTAGGTTTAATTATGCTAAAAATACATGTTAGAGTTCATTCCTGCACCCACTCCATCCATTATTTTCTTATCTCAGCTTCTCTCTCATGTGTGAAAGAACAACTTAACTTTTTTAACTGATTTGCAGTCTTAAGAGTGTCCACTAATGGGTAGACTTTGAGTTGTTATGCTTTATACTGAAGTGACTGATGCTGCTAGGAATGCATCCGCTTGCATTCTCTTCATTTTATTGGACTTATTTTATTTAAACTGAATTTCTTGTTACTTTTCCTTTAAGTACTAATTTTAGTTGTTCCCATACAGATGTATCAGACTTCATGGTTTAATCATTTCCTGATTAATTTCTTGCGCCTGGTACATTAAAAAGGGACCAGCTAATGGATTTGCATTTCAATGACATGGCCCATCTCAAATGCTTATTGTTCACTTCCACCTTTATGCATAACACCCGGAGAATTGCCATAATTTAATACATGCATGACCACACACACAAAATCAGTTCCCTTTCTCCTTTTCCCCACCTTCCCGTTCAAGAAACAGTATACTGATTAATGTTTACCGTGCATCTTTTTACAGTATAAACCCAAGATACATTACAGTATAAAAAAATTCCCATTTTAAAAGGAGTGGCATTAATAGCAGTCACTGGCAAGACCCCCCCTTTTTATTTATTTATTTAACATTTGTTTACCAGGAAAGTCCGACTTTGAACAAAGCCAATTTTCAGCAGTAGCCCGAAGAGAAACACTCCAGATGCATGTCTTTATAACTTGGGAGGAAACCAGAGCACCCAGAGGAAACCCACACTGATGCAGGGAGGACATGCAGACTCCACACAGAAGACAGCCCAACCGAGAATCGAACCAGATAACCTCTTGCTGTGAAAGCGTTAACGCAACTGCTGCACCACTATGGCGTCAAGTGTCTGCTTACTTTACAAAACTGATTTACTGTGTAACATGCACTTGACTTCAAGGAATTTATTATACAAATATTACTAAGAAAAATAAACTTTAGCACTTAAAAGTTATTTTTCTTTGTTTCCATTCTAACATTGACACAGTGAAAATTACATTTGAGTTCTCCCTACAGTTTAACAGTCTATAAACTGCAGGTCTTTTTTTTTCTTTGTTCCTTATGTTGTAGAAGCACAGATCTTGTGTCCAATTTGCATTTTATATATATGACATTTTGCAGTTCATCTGTTTATTTCCTACCTTCACATTCTTGATGGCCTTCTATTTCATCTTCTTGACCACCAAACACCAGCCTCTGGCTCAGGTCCAAGGTATTTCTATTTTTATTTATTTATTTTTTTTTTAGTCAGCATCTGAAATCTTTTCTGTTGCCAAATCATTTTCTTTTGGAACACTTGAAAAACTTTCCGGGCAAGTTACATCTAAGGACTGATTCTTCCTTCACCTGTTCTGCATGAGAAGATGTCTTTGCTCCTTCAGAAAAAAATATGAGTACAGCTGAATGTAGCAATTTGAATCTTACAACTGCCTCTCAGCATCCTCTTGCAGGGATAAATTCACATCTCTTCTGCCTGGTGTAGTGTTCAATGAGCATTCTGCCCCCATTTAATGATAATTTGCACTTTGGCAGCAGTGTTGTCAGAAGTAGTTTTTTCTGCTGATATGACTGCATCTTTACTACCATAGGTGTTGGCTCATTTTTCATGGCCACTGTGATGCCCGTGCACTGGCCCAGTAATCAAGGAGCCTCAATTCTCATCACTAGCACCAGTAAGGGGTGTCCACATTGGGAGGATAATAAGTACACACACAATAAAGTATAATTTCCCTTAAGAGCACACAGAGATCACAGTCCATCTGGGACTAGTTTCTCCCTTTCTCTCCAGATCCCCAGTAAGACTCCCCGCTGGCACAACTATAGGGTACAGATCTCAGCCGAGTGATCAAGCCAAAACCTCCAGGACCCTCTCTGTCCTACCAGTGCTTAATGTCCCTCCCCAAGTTGCTGATATACACACACACACACACACACACACACACACACACACACACACACACTTTGAGATAAGAATTATATACAAACACACAGACACTCCGGGGAAGGATGGCACAGGTTCTCCAGCAATGCCTCCTTCTGCCCAGACTATAGGTAGTACCGACTGCCACCAACCACCCTTATCAGCTACTATAAAGGCCTTTACCAAAGGATGTCCAATTCTGCTGTGCAATGTTACTATTATCCAACTGGTAAGTGTGACTAAGACTTGAAGGCATTTTGGAGTGGCCTATACAGTGTCACCAAATACATGAAAGTACCCTTAAGAGCCTAAATGTCTGTACACGCAAACCAGCCACAGTTAAAAGGTGTAAAGGTAAATAATAAAAACACAAGACAATACTAATCAATTCAACACAGTGCTAGTAGAGAGTTCAGAAATCGCAGGAAAATACTTTAAAACAATATTGTAGGACAGTCTGACATAAATATAGAAAACAGCTAGACTAATCTGGCTATATTCCTATCTATATGTAAAAGAAATTACTGTTTTAAATTCTGCTTGAAGAGCAAAGTGCTGGTGAGTTGTTGTCAGCTTCAGAACAAAATAAAAAATCCTATTCTTTCTTTCTTTCTTTCCTTAAGTTTATATTACACAGTAATGCTGAGTCATTTCAGAATACATCATTCTTGTCTCTTCTCTAATTTAGTTCCCAGGCTAACAGAACTCAAATTTTAACATTTCCTTTCATCTGCACCTGTCAGGAAGCCACAGCAATAAAAGACACTTTACATGTGAAACCTAGTAATTATCTCTGGCTTAGCACAATAGAAAGAATTTCTAGCTCCAACATCTTGTCTCCGAGCTTGAGATTGGCTTTCTCCCAGCAGGGTGCACTGTGGTTATATTTTTGAAGCTCAGAAAATACAGTTTTCTTACATTTGGCAAACAAGCCTGTGTAGATCATATTAATGTTTACAAGGACATAAAATTGTTTACGAAATTCTATCTAGCTAGGCTAGCAGCCTTCACAGCCACATTTGGAGAAAACACACAGTGTATCCCTTCAGTTAATAAATCTTGGTGTACAATAGTAGTCCAGTTGCTTATTTGTACTTTCAAAAATGAGTGTAATTGGTTTCTTCCGGTTTCTTTATTTTCGTTTGCTGACATCCAGGCAGTGTACTGGCTAAACCAGTAGCTGAAGTTTACCCAGATAAATGGCTTTTGCTAGCTGTTTTCTGAACTTTCTCTCTTCACACAAGAGAGAGCTCTAAGCAACCTGTTCTGGGAGCAAACATCTTGGACCACCTGGATGGCAAAGCAACGATCCATTCTCAGCCCCTGTCTTTTACGTTCTGTACTATTTTTTTTTAGAGATTTTTCACATAGGCCGCTGAGGTTTTATTTGAACAGAGCTATGCAGATTAGAAAATCAGACCAATTTTTTCAGATTTGCTGGGGGTGGGGATGGAAAGTCTGTGAATAAGCAAACCATATCCAAATGGGCTAGCTGGCTGCACAGTTGCAATCTTAATTCACTCCCACTATCCTCTTACCCTTTTCCTGGATATTCAGAGGTTGGAGTGGGCATCTTGGTAGCTCTGCCCCCCACCTGCCCTCATTTTCTTCAGGGCTCATTTAACAGCTGCAGAGGCAGGATGGGTCTAATAATTAGCACTTTTATCCCCTGGGGATTTCAACAACAGCTCACATAATGTGATTAATAAGAGGTTAGTTGGGTTTTGTTTAGGAAACCACAAAGTCTATCGTCTGGTTTCATGGAATTTTAGGTTAATCTTAATTATGGCAGCATTCATTATATCTGCAATTGTATAAAGAATGTAGCACTTTTCAGAAAAAATGTGTGCAAAGTTTACAATAAATACATTTAGTGTGTAGTGTAGATGGGTATTAATAAACATATTTTATTAATGACATGTTACTTTAACAATTTTCCCTTCCATTTTTCTGAAGTAATTAAATAATACCTTATTATTGCTTTCAGCCTTTGATATGAAGTCAAGTTAGCAGTTAACTCTGGAAGACCTTATAAGATAAGTAAGTATTTTCTGTACTTTATTTAATCTGGATTTTTTTTTATTGGGGTAATTTTTTGAAAGCCAAGTTCAGACGTGATTGGTAAAGGCTAGTCTGTGTTTGAAACGGCATTGCTACTGGGCATGTTGCCTGAGAGGACTCTTCAGTGTTTTTGTTCTCCACACTTTGTATTTTACGTTACTGCATGGGTCTTTGTTAAAAGATATAGATCTGCTGCAAGAGACTCCTCAAACAAAGTAAGCTATGAAAATTAATTTAGGTGCTCAGTGTAATGTTATAGATTTGAGAGTATCTTGCAGTAGATCGAGTTTCCTATCAGTTCGTTTAGAAGAGGTTTTTGGAACTACTTCGAGTGGTAACTTTGGACTAATAGGGATTGTTACCCCTGACTTTTGTGGACTTGAATGCTGTGTTTGTAAAAGGAAAGTGAGGAACATGCACAGGCACTTAACATTTTAAAGATGGAACTGGGTGTTATAGTGGTATCAATAAACAGTGCAGATTATGACATCTGAAAATCTGGTGGTATGTATAATTGCCAGAAGCGTGTGAGTGTGTGTTTTTATCTATGTGAGTATATGTATGTATGTATTTATTTGTCTTTGTTAAGTAGGGTAAAGAACTGATCCTAGTAGACTATTTTCATGTTCAGCTCAGGGTTATAAATCACCAAAATTAAAAATTACAATAATTGTAAACCATATTGAAACTACTATATTTTGGTAAAGACCTTGCATACCTTTTTTCTCTTGATCAATTCCTCACGTATACTGATGATTTCTGTTGAGGGGTTAGATTAGAAAACCCAAAGAGTGTAGTAGAATGTGAGGTGCCACATTTAGTTAAAGCACTAAGAATTTCATACAGTGAATCAAAGATATGTGTGTGTGTGTGTGTGTGTGTGTGTGTGTGTGTGTGTGTGTGTATATATATATATATATATATGTGTGTGTGTGTGTGTGTGTGTGTGTGTACAGTGGATATAAAAAGTGTACACACCCCTGTAAAAATGTCAGGTTTTCGTAATATAAAAAAAAAATGAGACCACAATAAATCATTTCAACACTTATGTGACCTATAACCTGTGCAATTCAATTGAGAAACAAACAAATCTGTTAGGGGAAAAATATAAAAAATAAAAACCGTACAATAAGCTGGTTGCAAAAATGTGCACACCCTTAAACTAATACTTTGTTGAAGCACCTTTTGCTTTAATTACAACATTCAGTCTTCTTGGGGACACACCTGCCATCAATTAAAGACTCTGATTAACCCCAAATAAAGTTCAGCTGTCCTAGTAGGCTTTTTCTGACATTTACTCAGATGCCTGTTGCAGCAAAAGCCACGGTTTGCAGAGAGCTTATAAAGCATCACATTGTTGAAAGGTATCAGACAGGAGAAGGGTACAAAAAAATTTCCACAGCATTGGATATACCATGGAACACAGTGAAGACAGTCATCTAAAATTAGTGGAGAAAATATGGGACAACAGTGACGTTGCAAAGAAGTGGACGTCTCTCCAAAATTAATGAAGGGGAGGCTGCCAAGAGACCTACAGCAACACTGAAGGAGCTGCAGGAATTTCTGGCAAGTACTGGTTGTGTACTGCATGTGACGACAATCTCCCATATTCTCCATATGTTTGGCCTATGGGGTAGGGTTGCAAGACAGAAGCCTTTTCTTACACAGAAAAACATCCAGGCCCAGCTAAAATTTGCAAAACAATACATCAGTTCTCCCAAAAGCATGTGGGAAAATGTGTTATGGTCTGATAAGACCAAGGTTGAACTTTTTGACCAAAAGAGCAGCATCCCCACGGAGAAACATGGTGGTGGCAAGTATCATGGTTTGGGGTTGCTTTTCTTCAGCTGGAACTGGAGCTTTAGTCAAGGTGGAGGAAATTATGAACAGTTCCAAATACCAGTCACTTTTGGCCCAAAACCTTCAGGTATCTGCTAGAAATATGAAGAGGAATTTCACCTTTCAATACGACGATGACCCCAAGCATACATCCAAATCAACAAAAAAATGGCTTCATCAGAAGAAAATTAAAGTTTTGGAATGGCCCAGCCAGAACCCAGACCTAAATCCAATAGAAAATGTGTGGGGTGACCTGAAGAGGGCTGTGCACAAGAGATGCCCTCACATTCTGACAGATTTTGAGTGCTTTTGCAAGGAAGAGTAGGCAAATATTGCCAAGTCAAGATGTGGCATGCTGACAGACTCCTACCCAAGAAGACTGAATGCTGTAATTAAATCAAAAGGTTCTTCAACAAAGTATTAATTTAAGGGTGTGCACACTTATGCAACCAGTTTATTGTACGTTCTTTATATAATTTTTCCCCTAACAGATTTGTTTGTTTTTCAATTGAATTGTACAGGTTATAGGTCACATTAAAGGTGGGAAAAGTTTTGAAATGATTTCTTGTAGTCTCATTTTTTTATATCACAGAAACCTGGCATTTTAACAGGGATGTGTACACTTTTTATATCCACAGTATATGTATGATATGTGCACATGTATGTATATATTTGTGGGAGTCAAGACCTTTGGAAGGGAGTTGCAAACAGATAAACATTATTTGATGTCAAAATAAGGATAGTGATTCCTGTTTTTAAAGCACTATCAAGAGTTTCCTGATGCAGCGGTGGTGCAGCGGTAGCATTGTCGCCTCCCAGCAAGAGGTTCTCCCATTCAATTCTCGGCTGGAGTGCCTTCTGTGTGGATTCTGCATGTCCTCCCCACGGTCGAGTGGCATTCAGGCTGGCACCTCGGCACTGTAAAAATCAACTGCCAATCATTAGCAGACCGGAGTTCCGCTGTGGAGACCCCTAACCGGGAAAAGCCGAAAGAAAAACAACATAGAGTTTCCTTGTTAAGTAATTGTTGAATTCACTGCAGCTTATCAGAATTATGGTGCAACATTGGAGGCAGCATCTGTTCCATCACGAGCTAATAGTTTAAACAGTTAAAGTATCAACAGCCATGCAAAAACGCATTCTTAGATTGATACGTTTTGTTCTATTGATGACATTAAAGGTATGAAAAAGAAATGAGTAGGGGTATAAAAATGTCTATCATGTAGCAGGTTTAAACTCTGGTAGTCATTTAATATGAATAACTGAAAATTCCCCAAAAAAGTGGCCCTGTCACAAAGAGGGATAAAGCCTTTAGTGAGCCCCAGACAACCTGTGTTCAAGAACCAGCGCTCCTGTTGGAGGTACTGCAGGAGGTTAATTGTAGTGAATGTTTGATATTGGTCTGCCCATCCTGGGGTGAGGTAGACAGCCTAGGCTCACTGCAATACGCAGCATTAAGAGTCTGGTGAGCTTTTGTGCTGCATAGTTCGGAGGTTGCACATGCATGGATGAGCGTTTGCATGCAGCTCCCAAATGCAGTGATCATTGAGCTTGCAGTGCTGCTTTGAGTGGTGGGATTTAGGACACACTCCCTGGCAGAAATATAACTCAGTAGCAGTGTCCTGTGTGCTAGGGCAGCTGCAGTGGTGCAGCGGTTAGTGTTGCCACCTCACAGCAAGAGGCTCTCCGGTTCGATCCTCGGCTGGGGTGCCTCCTGTGCAGAGTCTGCATGTCCTCCCTGTGGTCGCTTGAATTTCCTCCGGGTGCACCAGTTTCTTCCCACATCCTGAAGACTTGCTGTAGGTGGATTGGACACTCTAAATTGGCCCTAGGCATGAGTGAGTCCGTGTGTGTGTGTGTGTCCCTTCTGTAGAAGGTTGGGTGCCGGGCTGGCAACTCGATACTGTAAAAACTCCACTGCCAATCATGAGTGGACATGTGATCCGCTGTGGTGACCCCTAACCAGGAAAAGCTGAAAGAAGAAGAAGAAGCAGTGTCATGTGTCACTTTACCAACCCCAGATGTTGGTTGGGTTGAACCTGGGGAGGTTAAGGTAGATCTGGTAAACCTGATAAATGAGGAGAGGAGCTGGTGGCAGGTAATGGTCAGCCTCAGGAAGGATGAAGGAAAGAAAAAGTAGTAGTAAATACTGTGAAAATTAAACCTGCCCCAAAATGTTTGTTAGTAAAAATGCTTTTCCACATTCCTTTATGAATTCCATTCCTGGGCAGCAGTGTGTATGACAACTTGGCATGAAAAATTGTGGTTTGAACTTAATGAACAATTTTAGCAAGTTGGAATAATGGATGATGAGTGTTTTTAGAAGCAGAAGTGAAAACATATTCAAAGTGAAAGCGATAGAGAGCATGCATGCTGGCATGAAAATGTACATATGGAGAATGAAGTAATTGAAAGAAAGATAAGGTGACTACCTGCGAAATGTCTGTCTGAGAATCTCTTACTACTTGAAGCTGTAAGGAAGCAGTGAATATTTTTGCAGTAGGTGTGACGTTTAAAGGTGACTCTTTACTTTAGAGGAATATTGTAGAAAGTTATATATAGTAATAATGGCATAAAGTATGTAATTTATTAGGTCAAATGGTAGGTTGCTCAAGAAACTTGAGAATAAGAGGGTATTAGTTTATTTATTGACATTTGTTAACTGGGATAGTCTGGGCACTACCTGGCTTTTTCAGTGGAGGCCGGTAGAGAAATGCTCTACAAAACAATCGTTGCATCTGAAACATTCAGGTTTAATAAAATTGTTTATACAGAAACATACATTCAGTATATACTAGATTGCTAAACTTGAAGAACTAAAGTATATAGTAACCAGTATAAATAAAATTAAGTAGACATACACATAGTATGCATGCTATATCTAAAAGGAAGAAATGGTAACTTACAAAGGTGTAAGAGAGAAATAAAATACTGAGAGAGATCAAGAAAAGGACAGAGGTGCCAGGATGATATTTGACATACAGCGTGTAGCTAAAATAAGTGTAGGTTTCTTTAAAGGGTTGTGAAGAGGTATGATACTAAATATATAGCTCTGTTGATCTTGATGTTGTGGATGTATTTGCTTTGTTACCTTGATAAATTAAAAAAATTCAAGGTTTTGCTGTTTTTTTTCCCCCTCAGCTTGGGGTGTTTCAACCGAAGGTTTCACATCACATTGTGTATCAGAGTCTCGGCATGCAGCAGTGCCTTCTTTGAAAGACTGTCTTTTACAAAACAAGGTCTTTGTTAATCTATGACTTTAGAGGACCCAATTTTTTTTTCCATATCGGTGCTCTTCATTTGCAAGAAGTTCTCCAGCAAAGTGGCTTTATTAGCTGCCATTATTGCCATAGAAGTGATACAGTATGTGAGACATTAGGTGAAGGTACACATAATACCCTGGCTTGATCTTGCAGCTAAGTGTACTTGTACTCAAATGAGTACATTTTTTTCTGAGCGTCTCCTGAAAACTTCAACACGCAAAAAACACTGAATGTTTAGAACTGTATAAGTTAATATTTACAGTATAGAGGCATACAAAGAATGCTTGTAAAAGGAACAAACATCTAAAAAAATAGCTTTTTATGGGTACAAATGTTACCAGTTGAAAATAAGGTGTCCCCTTCCTGTATGTCTAGGAGGTAGCATTTGAGGATGGAGTACATTTTTTTTAAATGATAGGTGGGTAGTGGGACAACAACACCAGGTCTGAGTACAAAATGTAAATTTTTGTCTACACCCCTGGTAGTGGTGGGGACCTGCCTGTATAAGATAATATTTTATTGAACTGCTAGTCTTACTTATTTTAGGAAAAAAGCAAACAGCTGTGTTCTGTAACGGATGCTTTTGGAAAAATTGTACTCGTCATAAAAAGCCTTAACCAAGCATTTGTGTAAAACAATCAATTTAAAATAGCTGATATGGGTATAACAAGCATATCTTGTTTGCCTCTTTTTACAAAGCTAAGAGGGTTAATAAAAATATGCAAAGACTCCGTGAATTGCATTCTGTAGTACAGTAAAATACACTACAAACCCAGTAAAGGCTATTAACTGGAACCGAAAGAGACCATCAGACTTGTAACTTGTGTACATGATTAGAAGTATGGAGGAATAGAGCCAAACCTGCAACAGTGATATTTCAACATCTTTTGGAGAGTATATTTACACAGCTGTACTGTATTGTCATATGGAACATTGCTGAAAGAATTACACAGTGTGCTGGAGAGGAGAGTGCTTAGCAGTGTATGTCCAGCTCAGAAATAGGTGGATGGCCTGCAGCAAGCCCTGTAGAACAGCTAAAACAAACCCTGCTCCTCCTCTTCTACATCAACCTTGCCTTTGTAATACTTCAAAAAGGTATGATTGAGTGCCCAGGTAGCAGCCTGTTGGCCAAAACACTTTGAGCAAGCTGATTATTGATTCACCACATCATTCTTGCATTGTCTTTTACTAAGTATGGGACCATTATGTTAAGGTAGATGTTCAACAGATGACTGCAAACTGGGAGCCATTATTGCATCCCCAAATGATCTGGATATTCTACAAAAGGGCCTTATAGAAACAGATGCTTGGTGCCAGAGCCATGGGCTCAAGCTCAATGCCAAGAAATGTATAGTTATCCCCTTTGGGAAGGGACATGTACCCATGAATTACCACATAGGTGGCAGTACACTAAACACCGAAAGTGTGATAAGAGACTTAGGGACACAGGTGGACAGTGGTCTCACCTTCGATAAACACATTGCCACAACAGTCAGGAATGTGGCATACCTCATCACTAAATGCTTTTTACCCAGAAGAAAGGAGGTCATTGTCCCACTGTACTCCTCCCTCATTAGACCCATTATAGAATACAGTGCCCCATTTGGTATGTACCTTTCAAGACATCTGCAACAACTGGAAAGGCTGCAGAAATACCTCACTAAAAGAATCGCAGGCCTAAAGCACATGCCGTATGCTGACTGTCTAAAATAAACTCCAGCTATACTCTGTCACATATAGTCTAATCAGAGGCAATCTCTGCTTAACATACAAGGCCATGTCAAGCCCAGAGCTGTTGGACATGCTACACTTAAAAAAATCTCAATCCCTCAGAGCCACACGCTCCAGGGATCTAAACCTTGTCATCACAATGAACAAAATATGCTGGAGGGATAGGTCCCTCACCCAGAGACTCCGCAGACTCTGGAATAGATTCTTCATACATGTCAAGCAGAGCGCCTCTTTGTCCCTCTTCAGAAGGACCCTTGTCGATTGTATGGGAGATAAAAAATTCACCCCGGGGATCACGTCAGTCACCCTGTTAGACAGGGGTCCAGGGAAGTAAATATTGTGGGAAGAAATAGCCAGGGAATTGTTATGGCTAGGCTTCTATAGGCCCTAGGGCCAATAGCTTACTACCAACCTATGAACATGCGTTTGTAACCTATGTATATTTGTACTTCTGGCCTTCATAATAAAAGCTGCGCTATTCTTGGGATTTGGAACAAAGTGTTCCCAGTCCTGTTTAAAAGACATGGCTGGGAACAGTGTTGATACGTGGGCAGTCAGTTGCTCTATTCAGATATTTCAAGATGTTGCCAACATCATAGATTTTCTAGGTCTCCCCTGAAAAGAGGCCATTAGCCTTTTGGAACTAACCCATTTAACAAAGTGTAAATAAATAAATAAATTCGGCCAGGAGATTGGTTTAGTGCCTGTGCAGGGAGGTCATCACAGCACAGAAATAGCTCCTGCCTCATGTAGTTTGCCTACTGGCCTTCTTTCCAGGTATTGAGAGCAATGTGGCTGTACTTTTGAGCAGATTAAAAACATATTCATTTAAGTGGTCCTTAGCTTAAAGCAAAACATGCAGTCTGTTTACCTGATTGTAATCTTATATCTGAGTGACGCCTCCAGGTGCATCTGCAATTAACTCCTAGTGACGCCTCTAGGTGTCAAATATTGCTTGTTCATATTTGTAAAAATAATTCCAAAACCATGCTAAGTACAAGGTTTTAAAATATTTCATTTTAAAGCTTATACAATGGAAAACTCAGCTGCATTAATATTTAACCTCTGTGTAGTGCAGATAAACAGATAACTGTTTTTATGATTTTAATTTATGTAGAGGTAATTTTCACATTTTTCTAAATATCTCACCAACCAACATAGACTGAACTCCTTAGTCTCATATGAAAGCTCTCAGCTAGATGAATAAAATGCTACTGTGACAGTATGTATGTAACATGAATGGTTGCTGAGATATTGTAAATTGTTTACAGAATATTACAAATGTAGTTACTGTGACTTATAAAATTCAGTTTAAGACCTAGAACCTAACGAATACTGCCACTATAAAAATAGTTTGTGCTGAAGAGTTTGCAATTTATACTTCTTTCATAACCCCTATGGTTCCAGAGATGCATTTGTTTAAAATGTGAAGACATAATTTGATTCTGTTAAATAGGTTAGGCTCCAGCCATTGGAAGGTACAGTGCAAACTTCCTGAGCTCCATTGGATGGAATGAGTCAAAACGAAGAGCCAGAGCCTGGCATTTTATGTTGTATTCTTGCTGTAGTAGAAAAAACATTTAGTGTGTGCATTTACACTTATTCTTTGTCTACTTAAAGTATTCCTTATGTTGAGTCTGTAGTTGTCAATATACATATATGCATATCACTATATTTTTTTTAATATGTGGATGTTACTAAATTCTGCTAATTTGAACTGTTAAGAGTTTGTCTAATCAGTAGTGGATTGGCACAGTTACTGTTTTTATTTAGTGGCATTACAGCAGCAGTAGATATGCATAGCGCTGTTTGTAGATCTGTGGTCAGTATATTCCCACTTCAGGTTTACTGCGGTAGTAATTTGTAATATAAAGCGTGTAGCTGATTCCTGGCTAAGCTCCGAATTTACACTGTGATCAGTTAGAATGCACCAACCCCAAGACTTGGTAATACTGCCACTTCTCTGTTTCCCTTCACTGTGTTTGTGTCACGTCCAAGTGAAGTTTGTACTTTAATCTGCTGCTGCCGTTATTGCTTCTCAAGCTGACTCTTTTTGAGGAGTTTCCAGACAGGAACCCAGTCTGACCTTCCCTCCCATGAGCCTGGCTTTTATTTGGAGAATTGCCATATTGGCATGCTTGAATAGCCAAGTTGCTGCTCTCTATTTTTTGCATGACTAGCTGTTATTGTTAAAGGAAAGTGAGAGGGCACTTGCATGAGCCAAGTTCAGTTTGAGCTCCAAGTCTTAACAATGTTTTTATTCGTTTTCCTTGTCAGTGATTGTAGCAATATACAAGTTTGTATTACAGTTTGGCATTTATTAAGGATGAGAAATCTGCCTGTTTATGGTCATCATATCATTCTGTAAGTGTGGAGGAATTGGGGAAATGTCGGTGATGGCTAGAGCAGTTAAGCACTAATTGGTTTGATGAGATTTTATTTATGTTTTGTTTCTGTAAAAGGAATAAGTGAGCATGTGTGTACTATGAACTGCAAAGTCGTACATGTTCTGGAACTGAATTTTAGGTCCATTGTACCACAGTAGTTGAGTAAGAAGGCCCAAGGACACCTTCTGAGGGAGGATAAACTTCATGGGTGCTGGGACAAAGGAAAATTGGAGGAAAAGACTGTAACAGACAGCTGAACTGGGGTTACCCACATCTTCCTTTTCACATTTTTGTGCATTCATATGTGGTGCCACTTTTAAAGTGTGGTCACAGCCAGACTTTCTGGTATGATGGTACTGTGGTGCTCTCATGCAAGTGATTAATGCATTTAAGTCACTTGACTTAAGAAATGTGAGGATTCCCTGATGTTCATTGTGTTTCACTGTTGCAGTCATTACTCTTGGGTTATCCTGCTGGCAGGCTACCCTCAGTCGGCCAGAATTCCAAAGTCTATTTCCAGCGTCGGTTGCTGTCGCCTCTTCCCTGACGTCAGTGCGCCAGGTGTATAAAAGATGCAGCCGACGCCTTTTTCTTCAGTCTTTCTTGCCGCGCGGTGCCCCAAGCAAAAGCAGTTCGCAAGTGCCGGTTGGCCAACTCCTGAGATTTTCAAATCCAAATTTCAAAACCGAAGTCTTCATTAAAACTAAGTACCCCATTGGGGAAACTTTTTTCTTGCTCCAGACTGATGTCAGAAAAAGTTAACAATTGTATTTCTTGTGGGAAGCAAATACCTTATAAGGATTTTCACTCTTACTATATCCCTTGCCTAGGCCCTGATCACAACATTGCTAGCTGTCAGTTTTGTGCTAGATTTAACCAACGCACTATTAAGCGTCGGTTTGATTTTGCATTTCATTACTTTGGCCGAAGATTTAACTATATAATGCCGGCGGACCATCCGACAATCTGAGCTTACAAAAAACGCAAGGACAAGGAAAAGGATAGGCATCCGAGGTCCAAAACCGACGACGAGGCCTCTGCTAGGCCAGTCACCGGTTCGCCGGTTCTCAGTGAGGCTCTTTCGCAGCCCCTGGCGCCCGCTACCTCAGAGCCACAGGCCGCTTCCGACTCCCACGTGGAGCCGACTGGGCCTCTAGATACTCAAGGTATTGGACACTCGGACATCATTCCCTCAGATGGGTCCGGAGCCGCTGAGCAGGCATCAGCTTCTGAGGGTGTCTTCAGACCTACACAACTATATTTTAAGCCATCTTCAGCTTCAAAGACTAAAGCAGCTCTAAAGACAAAGAAACAAGTACAGCATTCTCCTACCATGCCTAAAAAACAGATGCTCAAAATGTCTGAAGACTTAATTACTTTGATCAGGGGCTCCCATTCCCCTCCTGATAAGAGGCCTAGGCAAGAGACAGAGTATTATTCTTCTGATCAGGTTTCTATTTCCTCTGATTCCTCTTCTGAACAGGATTATTCCATGCTTCCCTATGAGGATTCTGATGTTGAAGAAATCCATTCCTTCAGCCTCTCCTCCTGAGGATTATTCTTTTGGGGAAACCCTGCATACCATGAGGGAGCATTTCCACTGGGAGAGCCAAAATTATTCTGAATCTAAGAAAAGGCTCAGGGACTTTCTGCTACTTCCTCATCACAGACCCCTTGCTATTCCACCTGTTTTAGACATTGTAGATGTCTTTTCAGAGTCCAGCCTGTCCCCTGACTCTTTACCCCCTGCACCTGCTAAGCCAGACAGATACTACAGGGTTCCGGATTCTCATAAATTCCTATATAAAAACCCTGCTGCTGATCCAGAAACTATATCTCAGGGTCCCAAAGGGGTTAAAGCCTCCACTGCAAAAAACCCTGTCCCCTCTGATAGGGATTCTAGGGCTCTAGACAGATGGGGGAAAAAGTGTATATTTCTGCTTCCTTGGCTGTAAGGGCTTTAAATTGTCAGTTTCATATGCTTAAATATCAGCAATATTTAATGTCACTGCTTAAACAGAAATTGTTGACAAATACTGAATGTTCAGAGAACAAGGAATTGCAGGATTTATTGCATGCAGCTGAACAAGTGGGAAAGCATACTTTGCAATGTGGTTATGATTCACTGGAGGTCTAGTGCAGGGCCGCTGTCGCAGGTTCTGTTATTAGAAGGCATGCTTGGTTAAAGGAACAGAATCTGCCTGATCATGTTAAATCAAAATTATTATTAGATGCACCATTGCAGCATGATACTTTGTTTGGTACTAAAGCAGAAGAGGTTTTGAAAAAAATGGAGGATAAAGCAAAATCCATGCAGACAGTCAAGGATTTCTTACAGGTACAGCCACCCAGGTTTAGCAGGAACTGGCCTTCGAAAAATTGGTCCTTTCCAGTGTCAGTCAGACCACAAAGAGGCAGATACAGGCGTCCCAGAGCCAGATCTTAGCCCCAAAGCTCATACAGGCCTAAACAATGGGGTGCTCCTACCTCCAAAAGCAGAGAAGACAAATCACAACCTTACAGGAAACAGTCCCAATGACTTTCCTCTGCCAGATCCAAACACTTTTCTTTTGACAGCCCCCTTAGGGGGGAAACTAGCACTTTTTTCATCAAATTGGCAAATGATTACCCAAGACAAATGGGTCCTGAATATAGTGTCCCAAGGTTACAGGTTCCATTTTCACACTCTACCAAGGTCAAAAGGTATGCCAGAACTGCCACACGATCAATGGGCAGAGGTGCAAAAACTAATTACAACCCTCATGGACACGAGGGCCATTCAGCAAGTACCACAACAAGAGCAGGGGCAAGGATTTTACTCCAGACTTTTCCTAGTACCCAGGAAGGACAGAACCTGGAGGCCAATACTGGACCTGTCTATACTAAATACGTTTCTGGAAGTTCCAAAATTCAAGATGTTGACTTTACAGCAGCTACTGCCCATGCTGGGCAAGAAGGCTTGGCTCGTAACCTTGGACCTAAAAGAGGCATACCTGCATGTCCTAATCAGACAATCTTGCAAAAAATACCTCGGATTCATAGCTGGCTCAATGCATTACCAGTTCTCTGCACTGCTCTGTGGCTTATCTACTGCGCCCAGGGTCTTCACAAAGTGCCTGACACCAGTAATTGCATTTTGTAGACAAAGAGGAATTCAAATATACCCCTACTTGGATGACTGCCTAATTCAAGCAGAGAACAAAGACATTCTTCTAAAGCATCTGGCATTTGTAAAAAGATTACTAACTGGCCTAGGGTACACAGTAAACAAAAATAAATCAAAACTAGTGCCCTCTCAAGAGATAATATTCCTGGGTGCAAGCTTAAATACAACTGCCCAGATGGCTTATGTCACGCCAAACAAAAGCAGCTGACTTCTTACTTCAAGAAATTTGCAACAAAACCCCACTTATCTGCAAGGAAAATCCTGCAGGACCTGGGTTTCATGGAATCCTGCATTCTACTAATTCCATATACCAGACTGCATATGAGGAAACTACAATGGTATCCAAGTGTTTGGACTCAGCATTGCCACAGCCTGGAGACAGTAATTGCACTCATTTCCTGCCTGCAACAGGAGTTTCGATGGTGGGCAGAAACCTGTCACCACAACAAGGGTCTGCCATTCAGTTTACCCACAGCCAGACAGACACTGATGCATCATCAGGTTATGCCTGGGGGGCCCATATGGCAGGAAAATGTATTCAGGGCACATGGCCTGCAAACCAGATGCATCTTCACATCAATCAAAAAAGAGATGCTAGCTGTTCAAAATGCCCTGACAGCTTTCAAGGACTAGCTTCA
The DNA here is from genome assembly GCF_019279795.1 of Protopterus annectens. Lineage (NCBI taxonomy): Eukaryota > Metazoa > Chordata > Ceratodontiformes > Protopteridae > Protopterus > Protopterus annectens. Next base: position 785,594,371 of record NC_056746.1, on the reverse strand, counting down.
TCCAGGACAACTACTGATAAAGACGGACAATACTACGGTCATGTGGTACATAAACAAACAGGGAGGTACACATTCCTACCCTCTCTGCAGACAAGCAGTGACCTTATGGGACACAGCATTGGCTTTTCAAATTCACCTGCAAGCACAATTCCTGCCGGGAAAAACAAATAGTCTGGCAGATGAACTAAGCAGAAACCTCATGGATCCCCACGAATGGAAACTGGATCCACAAGTCTTCAACATGATAATAAGGAAATGGGGATGCCCAGACATAGATCTATTTGCCTCCCCTCACAACTGCCATTTGCAGAGATTTTGTACAAGGATTTATCACAAGCAAGCATGGAAAGTGGACGCCCTATCCTTCAGCTGGAGAAATCTAACAGTATATGCCTTTCCTCCACTGCCTCTCCTTCCCAGGGTACTCCTAAAGGTCAGACAAGAGAAACCAAAAATGATACCGATTGCACCAGATTGGCCATGCCAGCACTGGTCCCATTCCTAAAGAGCTTGTCTCAAGGTCCAGCATGGATATTGCCTCAAACTTCTCACTTGCTGACCCAACAAAACAAGTCAGATCCTGCACAGCCAACTCAGGACCTTAAATATAATAATGTAACCATTCAGAACACTCCTCTTTCAAAAGCTGTTATGGATGTTATCTTGGAGGCCAGGAGGCCCAGTACCAGAAAATCTTATGCAGAAAACTGGAAGAGATTCTGTGCGTGGAACCAGGAACAAGGCATTGACACGTGTGTACCAAATATACCTCAGATTTTACAATACCTAACTGAGATGCTGAACAAAGGCCTTTCTTTCTCATCTATTAAGATTCATGCCTCTGCCATTTCAGCCCATTACAATATGGAGCCACCTATCTTTTCTCATCCTTTAATAAGGCAGTACCTCAGAGGGGACAAAAACATTAGGCCTCCAAGGAGAGCACCAATTCCAGCCTGGGACGTAAATTATGTTTTGGAAAAACTCACACCGCCTCCTTACGATCCAGCTTAAACAGCAGATATCACATTTTTATCCTGGAAAACAGCTCTACTTCTAGCAATAACCTCTGCAAGGTGAGTCTCGGAGTTACAAGCACTCATGGCTGTGGAGCCTTTTATCATTTTTCATCCAGTCAGGGATGTTCATTGTGTTTCACTGTTGCAGTCATTACTCTTGGGTTATCCTGCTGGCAGGCGGACCGAGGTCGGCCAGAATTCCAAAGTCTAGGTCCGGCATTGGTTGCTGTCGCCTCTTCCCTGACGTCGGTGCTCCAGGGGTATAAAAGATGCAGCTGACGCCATTTTCTTCAGTCTTTCTTGCCGCGCGGTGCCCGAAGCAAAAGCAGTTCGCAAGTGCCGGTCGGCCGGCCGACTCCTGAGATTTTCGCAGACGAATTTCAGATCCGAAGTCTTCATTAAAGCTAAGTACTCCCTTGGGGAAACTTTTTTCTTGCTCCAGACTGATGTCAGAAAAAGTTAACAATTGTATTTCTTGTGGGAAGCAAATACCTCATAAGGATTATCACTCTCTTACTGTATTCCTTGCCTAGGCCCTGATCATAACGTTGCTAGCTGTCATTTTTGTGCTAGATTCAACAAACGCACTATTAAGCGTCACTTTGATTTTGCTTATCATTACTTTGGCCGAAAATTCAATTACATAATGCCGTTGGAACAACCGACGACTGGAGTTTCTAAAAAACGCAAGGAAAAAGAGAAGGACAGGCATCCGAGATCCAAAACCGATGACGAGGCTTCCGCTAAGCCAGTCGCCGGTTCTCGGTGAGGTGCTTTCGCAGCCCCTGACACCCACTAACTCAGAGCCACAGGCCGCTGACGACTCCCACGTGGAGCCAGCTAGGCCTCTGGATACTCAAGGTATTGGACACTCTGAGATCTTTCCCTCAGATGGGTCCGGAGCCGCTGAGCAGGCATCGGCTTTTGAGGGTGTTTTCAGACCTACACAGTTATATATAAAGCCTACTTCAGCTTCAAAAGCAAAGACTACAGCAACTTTAAAGACAAAGAAACAAGTACAGTATTCTTCAGAACCAGATGCTCAAAATGGCCAAAGACCTTACTATCTTGATCATGGTTCCCATCCCCCTCATAACAAAAGGCCTAGGCAAGAGACAGACTATGACTCTTCAGATCAGGTTTCCATTTCCTCTGATTCCTCTTCTGTACAGGAATACTCTCTTCCTCCCTATGAGGATTCTGATGCTGAAGAATCCATACCTTCAGCCTCTCCTCCTGAGGATTTTTCTTTTGGGGAAAACCCTGCACACCATGAGGGAACACTTCCACTGGGAGAGCCAAGATTATTCAGAATCAAAGAAAAGGCTCAGAGATTTCCTTTTACTTCCTCAGCACAGGCTTCTGGCTATTCCCCCTGTGCTAGATATTGTAGATGATGTTTTCTTAGAGTCCGGCCTTTCTCCAGATTCCTTACCTCCAGCCCCTGTTAAGCCAGACAGATATTACAGGGTTCCTGATTCTCATAAATTTCTTTATAAAAGCCCTTCTGCTGACTCAGAAACTATTTCACAGGGTCCCAAGGGGGTTAAGGCCGCTACTGCTAAAAACCCTGTTCCTTCTGACAGGGACTCAAAGGCACTAGACAGATGGGGAAAAAAAGTTTACACTTCTGCTACTTTGGCTGTGAAGGCTTTAAATTGTCAATTTCATATGATTAAATATCAGCAATACTTAGTGTCACTGTTGAAACAGAAAATGTTGACTAATTCCGATTGCACAGAAAATAAGGAAATACAGGATTTATTGCATGCAACTGAACAAGTGGGAAAGCATACATTGCAATGCAGTTTTGACTCTGGAGGCCTCCTGCAGGGCCTCAGTTACGGGTTCTGTCATTAGGAGGCACGCTTCGTTAAAGGAACAAATTTTGCGTGATCATGTTAAAGCAAAATTATTAGATGCTCCATTACAGCATGATATTTTATTTGGTGTTAGAGCAGAGGAGGTTTTGAAGAAAATGGAGGACAAAGCGAAATTTATGCAAACAGTAAAGGACTTACCTTCTTGCAGTCCCCTTAGGGGGAAAACTAGCACTTTTCTCTCAAGATTGGCACATGATCACCCAGGACAAATGGGTATTGAATATAATGTCCCAGGGTTACAGGTTCCACTTTCACACCCTGCCAAAGGCAAAAGGTATGCCAAACCTGCCACACAATCAAATGGGCAGAGGCACCAAAACAAGTTTTGAGCCTTATGCAAATCAGGGCCATTCAGCAAGTACCACAGCAAGAGCAGGGACAAGGATTTTACTCAAGACTTTTCTTAGTCCCCAGAAAGGACAAAACCTGGAGACCAATACTGGACCTGTCTGTTCTAAACACGTTTCTGGACGTTCCAAAATTCAAAATGTTAACCCTGCAGCAGCTTCTGCCCATGCTGGGCAAGAAGGCTTGGCTTGTAACTTTGGACTTAAGAGGCATACCTGCATATACCAATCAGACAATCTTGCAGAAGATACCTCAGATTCATAGCTGGCTCCATGCACTACCAATTCTCTGCACTGCCCTTTGGCTTATCTAATGCGCCCAGGGTCTTCACAAAATGCCTAGCACCAGTAATTGCATTTTGCAGACAAAGAGGAATTCAAATTTATCCCTACTTGGACAACTGCCTTATACAAGCAGAGAACAAGGACACTCTACTAAAGCATCTGGCGTTCGTAAAAAGATTATTAATTTACCTAGTGTACACAATAAACAAAAAGAAATTGAAATTAGTACCCTCTCAAGAGATAATATTCCTGGGTGCAAGCTTAAATACAACTGCCCAGATGGCTTATCTCACGCCAGACAAACAAAGACAACTAAATTCTTACTTCAAAATGTTGGCAACAAAGACCCAGTTATCTGCAAGAAAAATTCTGCAGGCTTTGGGCTTCATGGCATCCTGCATACTGCTAATTCCATATGCCAGACCGCATATGAGGAAACTTCAGTGGTGCCTAAAAAGTGTCTGGACTCAACATTGTCAAAACCTGGAAACATTAATTACCCTTATTCCTTGCCTGCAACAAGAGTTTCGATGGTGGGCTCATGCCTGTCACCTCAACAAGGGACAGCCTTTCACTCTACCCACAGCCAGGCAGACAATAACAACAGATGCATTGGACTATGCCCGGGGAGCACACATGGCAGGAAAATGTATTCAGGGCACATGGCCCACAAGCCAAATGCATCTACATATAAATCAAAAAGAGATGCTAGCTGTTCACAATGCCCTGACAGCCTTCAAGGATTTACTCCATCCAGGACAACTACTGATAAGGATGGACAATACTACAATCATGTGGTACATAAACAAGCAGGGAGGCACACATTCCTACCCCCTCTGCAGCCAAGCCATGACTTTATGGAACACAGCATTGACTTATCAAGTACACCTACAAGCACAATTCCTGCCAGGAAAGAACAATACTCTGGCAGACAAACTAAGCAGAAACCTTACGGATCCCCACGAATGGAAACTGGATCCACTAGTCTTCAGCATGATAACAAAGGAATGGGGATGCCCAGACATAGATCTGTTTGCCTCCCCTCACAACTGCCAACCACAGAAATTCTGCACAAGGACTTATCACAAGCAAGCATGGAAAGTGGATGCTCTGTCATTCAGCTGGAAAAGTCTAACAGTATATGCCTTTCCTCCTGTGCCTCTCCTCCCCAAGGTACTCCTAAAGGTCAGACAAGAGAAGCCAAGAATGTATCCTGATTGCTGCAGACTGGCCACGCCAGCACTGGTACCCAATCCTAAAACACTTGTCTCAAGGCCCATCCTGGGCACTGCCTCTTATCCCTCTCTTACTGACCCAGCGAAACAGTCAGATTCTGCACAGCCAACTCAGGACTCTAAATCTGGCAGCATGGCAGATAATGTAACCATTCAAAACACTCCTCTCTCTAAAGCAGTGATGGATGTTATTTTGGAGGCCAGGAGACCCAGTACCAGAAAATCTTATGCAGACAAATGGAAAATATTCCGTGCTTGGAACCAGGCACAAGGATTTGACACATCTGTACCAAATATTCCTCAGATTTTACAATACCTAACTGAGATGCTGAACAAAGGCCTATCTTTTTCTTCAATTAAAATCCATGCCTCCTTCCATTTCAGCTCATTACAATATGGAACCTCCTATTTTTTTCACATCCATTGATAAGGCAGTACCTCAGAGGAGCAAAAAACTTAAGACCTCCAAGGAGAGCCCCAGTACCTGCATGGGACCTCAATTATGTCTTGGAAAAACTCACACTGCTGCCTTTTGAGCCAGCCAATACAGCTGATATAAAGTTTTTATCTTGAAAAACAGCTTTGCTCCTAGCAATAACATCTGCAAGACGAGTTTCAGAGTTACAGACACTCATGGCTGTGGAACCTTTCATCATTTTCCACCCAGACAGGGTTTCTCTAAGAATGAACCCTACATTTATGCCTGAGGTGGTGTCCAGTGTTGCCCTTAACCAAACTATTCATCTACCTACCTTTTATCCAAACCCACAGAATAAGGGTGAGAGACTTCTGCATTCTTTGGACATACACAGACAACTACGCTTCTACTTGGACAGAACTAAAGCTTTCAGAGAAACTGAGCAACTTCTAGTGGCATATGCTGCAGCATCTCAAGGAAAGCCCATCTCAAAACAGACTATTTGAAAATGGATAGGCCACTGCATTAGTTTCTGCTACTCACAACATGGTAAATCAGTGCCCAAGACCATTAGACCCCATTCTACCAGGGCAGCAACCACTTCAGCAGCCTTTCTCAGAGGAGTACCAACCAAAGACATTTTAGAGGCTGCAACTTGGAGTTCAGTGCACACTTTTACAAAGCACTACCATTTACCTCTCTACTCTAAATCCAGAGCAGGCTTCTCCACAGCAGTTTTGCAAGGCTTTGTAGCCTCTCCTAATCCTCTTTAGGACCAGCCACTCAGCCTTAGCTTTGGGATTCAACCCAAGAGTAATGACTGCAACAATGAAACACGATGAACATAGTACAGTTGTGTACTTAACATAAATGTAGATGTTTGAGTGTATTCACTGTTGCAGTCCAGGTTACCCACCCTCCATCCCCCTCTTTGCTGGGACTTACCTATACTTCTCTATCTTATACAACCTATGTGGTGTATTTGCTTGTAGATTAAGGAAATGTCTATTTACTGTATGCATAATTATTGGCATAATATTTTTAGCCTATTTTGGGGGCACCTGACAGCTGGGGCAAGAAAAACTGAAGAAAATGGCTTCGGCTGCATCTTTTATACCCCTGGCATACTGACGTCAGGGAAGAGGTGACAGCAACCGACGCCGGACCTAGACTTTGGAATTCTGGCCGACCGCAGGCCGCCTGCCAGCAGGATAACCCAAGAGTAATGACTGCAACAGTGAATACACTTGAACATCGACATTTATGGTAGGTACACAACTGTACTTTTCTCTGAGGACAAACCCTACATTCATGCCTAAGGTGGTATCCAGTGTAGCCCTCAACCTAACCATTCACTTGCCTACCTTTTATCCAAATCCACAGTAACAAGGGTGAGAAAATTCTGCATTCTTTGGACATACACAGGCAGTTACATTTCTACTTGGACAGAACTAAAGCTTTCAGAAAAACTGAGCAACTTTTAGTGTCATATGCTACAGGATCACAAGGAAAGGCTAACTCAAAACAGACTATTTCTAAATGGATAGGCCATTGCATCCGTTTCTGCTATTTTCAACATGGCAAATCAGTGCCTAAGGGGATTAGGCCTCATTCCACCAGAGCAGCAGCCACTTCAGCAGCCTTCCTCAGAGGAGTACCAACCAAAGATATCTTAGAGGCTGCAACTTGGAGTTCAGTGCACACTTTCACAAAGCACTACCACTTACCTCTTTACTCTAAGTCCAGAGCAGGCTTTGCCACTGCAGTTCTGCAGGGCCTCATAGCCTCTCCTAATCCTATTTAGCCCAGCCACCCATCCTCAGCTTTGGGATTCAACCCAAGAGTAATGACTGCAACAGTGAAACATGAACATAGTACAGTTGTGTACCTACCATAAATGTAGATGTTAGAGTGTATTCATTGTTGCAGTCCAGGTTACCCACCCACCATCCCCCTTCTCTTTGCTGGGGCTTTTCTACATTTCTCTATCCTGTGCAACCTATTTGGTGTCTTTCTTGTAGATAAAGGGAATGTTATTTTTGTCCATGTATTTTTATTGGCATATTTTTACAGCCTACCAATTTGGGGGCACCTGACATCTGGGGCAAGAAAAACTGAAGAAAATGGTGTTGGCTGCATCTTTTATACCCCTGGCGCACTGACGTCAGGGAAGAGGTGACAGCAACCGACGCCAGACCTAGACTTTGAAATTTTGGCCGACTGAGGGTAGCCTGCCAGCAGGATAACCCAAGAGTAATGACTGCAACAGTGAATGCACTCGAACATCTACATTTATGGTAGGTACACAACTGTACTTTCTGTGGACTTCAAAATCTGTTCCAGCTGGTGTAGCACTGACATTCATGTAACCTTTTACTAAACTTGTAGTAGCTTTAATTCTGTTTCCATTGAATTTATTTTGGAGATTTGGTTCTCATGGCAGTTTCAAAACATAGATTTTTAAAACATTTATTTAATATACGAATGGGAGTAACTTAAGAATTATTCCCTTTCTCTGTGATGTAACTTTGTTGTGGTGGTCTTGACCTCTGGAAAAAAAAAATTAGTAAGCAGGGCTTTCCCTGTGTTGTTTTTATATACACATATATATATATATATATATATATATATGTAAAACATGTTTGCCACCCTTCTTATAGTGAGTGAAGTGTTATTCCTTTGCAGCATGCCTTCCAAAAGGTCCCTTCCACATTTCTGTGGATCTGCAGATGTTTCACAAGCTATTGCCTCACAGCAGACAGGCAGGCAAGCAAGGCTGGGAGGCTGTTTGCTTTGGTAGCTTACCATGCTGATGCTCCTACTTGTAGGCTCAGTGAACAATAAGGCATGGCCTACAGGTGCATAGTGGGGCTTAGGCACACCCAACCTGGCAACAATTCCGAACACTGGTTTCTACCAGGGCTGTGATGAGTGCCTTTTAAGAACATATGGCTGTCTCCTTCCCTCTCAACAAAGGTGAGCAAACACATGCTCTGCATTTTATCCTGCTTCCTGTACTCCAGTACTAACAGAGGTTCTTTGTGTTTCACTGTTGCAGTCATCACCTGTGGGTTATCCCTGATGTGGTAGCGCTCGGCCAGCCCGAATACCAGCATCAATGTTTTTCTGCATCGGCTGCTGTCAGGTCATCAGTGCTATAAAGGAAGGCAGCCGACACCATTACATCAGTCTTTCTTGCTGTGGAGCCCGTAGCAGAAGCAGTTAGCAAGTGTCAGTCAGTCGCACCAGAGTTCGAATTACAGCGAAAACGTCTAAAGCTAAGTACCCTGTTGGGGATCCTTTTTTCTTGCACTAACTGATGTGCGTAAAAGTTAGTCTCGCCTGTGGAAAGCAAATACCACACCAAGACTTCCATTCATACTGCGTCACTTGTTTAAGCCCAGACCACGACGTCTTCCGTTGACTGTTCTGTACTCTCTCTAATGCTAGAACCATTTGTCATAAAGCTCTTTTAGTAGCCAGGTATTTTTGCCATCCTGTTTTCGCATTCCGAAATGGCATCCGTCAGCCAGCAATCCATAGACATTCCGAAAAAAACATAAGGATAAAGATAGAGACAGACCACACAAGGCTAAGCCTTCCAACGACTCTATTGCTAAGCAGGTCGTCAGTTTTCCGGAATTCAGTGAGGTGCCTTTGCAGCCCCTGATGGCCAATTCTATACCTTCGCAGGCCTCTACTGAGACCTTTTCAGAAGTCCGGTATGCTGCAGAAATCTTCTTGGTTTTCCGAGCCTTTGGTTGTCTGTGCCGTGGTTGGGTCAAGAGCTGCGATGCAGGCACTGGCTTCCGAGGAGGTTTTTCGCACTGCTGTATCTAGATAAAAAAAGTCTTCTCCTCTGACTACCGTTTCTCTCAGACAGATGAATACTGTTAGTCCTAGAGGCAAGGCCACCTCTAGCCACCATTTTACCCCTACTCCACCACCCCAAGCTCAAATGCTTAAAATGGTGGAGGATCTTATCACCCTTATCAGGGGTAGTCAGGGCCCACCTTCTAAAAGGAAAATAGACCCTTCCCCTGAAATACTGACAGAACAGGATTCTGAGGAGTCTGATTATTCAGATTTTGAATAGGAACAACAACCTGTTACTGCTTATGAGGATTCAGATGCAGAGGAATCCATTCCTTCTGCTTCCCCACCAGAAGACCTTTCTTTTGGGGAAACCCTTCACACCCTTTGGGAACATTTCCACTGGGAATCCCAGGACTTCCTCAGTCTAAGAAAAGACTAAGAGAGTTTCTAGACCTGCCCCAGCACAGACCCTTGGGCATTTCCCCCTATCTTAGAGGTGGTTGATGATGTCTTCCAGGAATCCAGCTTAACTCCTGATGTCCTCCCACCTGCTCCCAGAAAACCTGACTGGTATTAGAGAACCAGATTCTCACAAATACCTGTACAGAAATCCTGCTGCAGACCCAGAGGTCATTATATAGGGGCCAAAAGGAGTCAAGGCTAGTTCTGCAAAGAATCCTACTCCTTCTGACAAGGACTCCAGAGCTCCGGACAGATGGAGTAAAAAAGGGTACACCTCTGCAACCTTAGCTATCAGAGTGCTCAACTGTCAGTTACACTTGTTAAAATATCAACAACGCACTTTGGAACTATTAAAACAAAAGATTTCAACCTTTCCTGACTGTGCCAATTCGAAAGAGTTAGCAGATTTACTGCACTCTACTTGTCAAGTGGCTAAACACTCATTACACTGTGGATATGTTGCCCTAGAAGCATCAAGCAGGGCAGCAGTGTCAGGATCTGTCATTAGGAGACATGCATGTTTGAAGGAACAACCTCTCCCTGATCATGTCAAATCTAAATTACTTGATGCATCCTTGGATAAGAACTGCTTGTTTGGAGTAAAAGCAGAAGGGGGGCTTATAAAGGTGGAAGACAAAGCAAAATCTATGCAAACAGTAAAAGATTTCCTTCAAGTAGAACCTCCTAGGTTCAGCAGGAATTTTCCCTCAAAACACTGGTCCTTTCCTTTACCTAGCAGACAGGGGCAAGGTAAGCCCCGCAGGGACAGACCAACCCAGACCCCTATCACAAGGACAGTAGAAGACCAAACAGTGAACCACTTCCACTCCAAAGGCAGGGAGTTCTAAGCCATCCCTCTATGGCAAAAACTCTCAATGACTCCCTCTCCCCCCTGCCCACTTTTCATTCACCAAAAACTAGGAGGAAGGGTTCTCCCTCTGCAAAGAGAATTGGCTTTCTGTAACAAAGGACCAATGGGTCTTAAAGATCATTTCTCAGGGATACAAATTCTCCTTTAACAAACTCCCACTGCCAAGAGGGTACCCAGACTTACCTCCAAATCTGTGGGCAGAGGCATTGAAACAAGTTAAAACTGTTCTATCCCAAGGGGCAGTAGAACCTGTCCCTTTAGATCAAACAGGCAAAGGCTTTCATTCCAGACTATTCCTTGTTCCCAGAAAAGAGGACACTTGGAACTCCATTCTGGATCTATCCATTCTGAACACCTTTCTGGTGGTCCCCAAATTTAAAATGCTAACTTTGCAGCAGCTGCTGCCTATGCTGGCAAAAAATGCCTGGTTAGTTACCCTAGATCTAAAAGATGCCTACCTCCACATCCCCATAAGGGAATCTTGCAGGAAATTCCTTTGCTTCATAGCAGGCTCACAACACTTTCAGTGCTACCCTTTGGCTTATCCACTGCTCCCCAGGGTATTCACCAAATGGTTAGTCCTGGCCATAGCTTTTCGCAAACAGAAAAATATACAAATATACCCTTACCTGGACAACTGCCTCATTCAGGCAGATTCCAAAGAAAAGCTCCTCAAGGACCTCCTCTTTGTCAAAATCCTCCTAACCTCCTTAGGGTACACCATCAATGCGAAGAAATCAAGGCAAACACCCTCCAGGAAGATCATTTTCTTTGGGGCACTGCTAGACACAGCATCCCAAATGGCCTTATCTCCAGAAAAACGGAGTTTCCTGCCTCTCTATTTTACCCAGCTGGCTTTCAGAAGTCCCCTCACTGCGAGGAAGTTCCTGCAAGTCTTGGGGTACATGGCATCTTGTATCCTTCTAATTCCTCTGGCCAGGCTTCACATGAGAAAACTTCAGTGGTACATAAAGTACCTTTGGTGTCAGCACTGTCAACCTCTAGAGACCTCCCTACCTCTGATCCCCTGTGTAAGGGCTGAGTTTCTCTGCTGGGCAGGGGACTGTGCCCAGAACAAGAGCCTTCCCTTCACCCTCTGCCCAACTGGGCAGACCATTACCATCGATGCCTCAGACATAGCTTGGGACGCTTACCTAGAAGGCAGTTGCAAGGTCTTTCAGATGCCCAGCACCTTCCCGTACACATCAACCAGAAGGAAATGATGTCAGTACAAAAGGCTCTGACATCCTTCAAACTCCATCTTAAGCCAGGGGTTCTCCTTATCAAAACAGACAACACCACAGTAATGTGGTACATCAGCAAACAGGGAGGGACCCAATCTTACCCTCTATGCAGGCTAGCCATGAACCGCTAGCTGGCAGCCTCTTCCATGGGACTACACCTGATAGCACAATACCTACCAGGGATCAACAACACCCTGGCAGACAACTTAATGGACCCCCACGAATGGCAGTTCCACAGAAAAATCTTTTTACAAATCACTCAGGCGTGGGGGACTCCGGAGATGGAGATGGAGCTCTTTGCTTCACATCCCAACCATCAGCTGAAAAAATTCTGTACCAGGGAGCATCATCATCTAGCATGGAAGGTGGATGCCTTGACCTTCCCCTGGAACACACTCTTTTTGTGTACGCATTCCTTCCTCTGCCTCTTATCCCCAAGATACTGATCAAAATAAGGGAGGAGAGACCAAAGGCCATCCTCAATGCTCCAGATTGAGCCAGACAACATTGGTGTACCCCTTACAGCGCAGCCTGACCTCTCAGTCTCCCAGGCAGCTCCCCCTGATCTCAGACCTCTTAACTCGGGGGGGGGGGGGAGTGCTGGACCCAGACTTGCAGACTCTCAAACTATCAGCATGGCTAATACTCTAAAGGCAAACAAGGGGCCCCTGTTAAGCAAACATGTCCTAGACATTATCACAGAGGCCAGAAGGCCCAGCACCAGAAAATCTTATGCAGCAAAATGGAAAAGATTCTGCTCCTGGAGCCAGTCCAGAGGTGGCAATACCGCACAACCTTCCATCCCTCTCATCCTGGATTACCTAGTGGAGCTACTTAATAGTGGCCTCTCCTTCTCCTCTATTAAAATCCACACCTAAGCCATTTTAGCTCATTTTGATACAGAACAGCCCCTGTTTTCCCATCCTTTGATTAAACAATTCCTCAGAGGGGCTTCTGATATCAGACCTCCCAGAAGGTCACCCACTCTAGCCTGGGACCTGAATTATGTTTTGGAAAAACTAACTTTACCACTCTTTGAACCTGCTGCTTCAGCAGAACTAAGATACCTTTCCTGGAAGACTGCTTTTCTCCTAGCTATTACCTCAACCAGAAGGGTTTCAGAACTGCAGACACTGATGGCCATTGAGTCCTTCACCATCTTCCATGCAGACAGGGTCTCCCTGAGGACTTAATCCCTCCTTTATGCCCAAGGTGGTATCTAATGTAACTCTCAACCAGGCCATACATCTACCCACCTTCTTTCCTAACCCTCAAAACAAGGGTGAAAGAATTCTGCACTCACTAGACGTGCACAGACAGATCCGATACTATTTGGACCATACTAAACCCTTCAAGAAAATGGACCAACTGCTTGTCAGCTTTGCCCCAGGGGCAGAGGGGAAGCCCATTTCCAAACAAACAATTTCCAAATGGATATCACACTGTATCCATTTCTGCTACAGTTTGCATGGGAACCCCCCCCCCCCAAGTCTATTCAAACCTATTCCACTAGGGCAGCCTCCACTTCCACAGCATTCCTCAGAGGAGTTCCCACCAGGGACATCCTGGAAGCTGCCGCCTGGACTTCTGTCTATACCTTTACCAAGCATTACCACCTACCGTTATGTTCTAAGGCTAGGGCAGGGTTTGCCTCTGCAGTTCTGCAGGGCATGCTGGCCCATTCCTAGGTCTCTTACTAATCCTACCATCCCTCTCCTCAGCTTTGGGAATCCTCCCACAGGTGATAACTGCAACAGTGAAACACAAAGAACGTAGTACAGTTGTGTACACTTACCATAAATGTAGATGTTCGTGTGTATTCACTGTTGCAGTCCTGGTTTCCCACCCACCTTCCCCCTTATAGTGTCTTTCTTTAGGGAGACATAAGTTTCTAACGGTGGCTTTTAGCCACCAGGACCACTTTACCATATTTACTTGAGCCTCTGACTGGTTAGGGTAAGAAAAGCTGATGTAATGGCGTCGGCTGCCTTCCTTTAAAGCACTGACAACCTGACGTCAGCCAGGAAGCGACAGCAGCCAATGCAGAAAAACATTGACTCTGGTATTCAGGCTGGCCGAGGGCTACCACAGCAGGGATAACCCACAGGTGATGACTGCAACAGTGAATACACTTGAATGTCTACATTTATTGTAAGTGTACACAACTGTAGTTTGCCCAGTCTGCTAATTGGGGAAGTGGTCTTCTGGGTCACACTCAGAGTATTATCCGTGTATGGCAATGGAGCTAGATGTTTGCTGAACAATACAGTAAAATTTGGCAGTACATGTAGCTTCAGTATTATACCTGGAGTACACTGTCAGTAAGATTACTATTGATTATTAGTCTGTGCCTCATCCTAACTGATGCCACTGTATCCCACTTGGCACTCGAGTTCAGGAGTGGAACTGAATGTCTCCTTAACTCCTCATAGTGCACTTTCGATACATTTCTTACTGTAGGGTTGGTGCATCTTATGATATTCACCCTCAGACTACTACTTTGCTGTGATACTTAGTATGAGACGTGGGGAAGTCGGAACACCAGTATGTCTCTGGGCAGTGTACTCTACCCTTTCTGTATACTCATTCTGTGAAGTTGAATTCCCTCACTTGTACCTCTGCAAATGCTTGGAGTATGTGTAGTGTACAGCTAGCTAAAAGGGTGCTGTATATGCAGGCATGGGCAGTAGATTTCCAGTCTGATCTTATTAATGTAATTAAGAATTAGTTAAAATGCCACATAGCTGACCTGAGGTTAGCCAGTGACTTTGTGTACCTTAGGAAGGACAGGCAATGAGACTAGGAATAAGGCTAGATTTGCATCTCTCTGACCTCTTCATTGTTGCACACACTTTAGTTCTTTAAAGTATTGTGGAAAAGTCACCTAGAAATATGCAGTTAAAATGATATTGACAATCTTGTGTGTTCTGATTTCACGATAAATAACCATGACAGACCATTTTTTATCTTGTACTGCACCGTACTGTGTCCCTGTTACAGGTATGTCTTCTCCAAGAACCACGCAACACTGATAAATTAATGATTACTACAGAGCTCATACTTTTAACTGTTGAGTGGCATAGAGCACTTCCCTTTTTGCTCCACTTGCGGTGAGTCTGGGAGGTCTACTTCTTTATGAAGCTGTTGGTCAGCAGTTACTGAGTTTGTTGGCGGGGGCAGATGGAGCTTGTGCAAATCTGTGACTTCCTTATAAAGTAGAATTTCCTTAGTGGATTATCCCATTCTCAAAGAACTTTTTTCAACTTAAAAAAAAAAAATAAACTCCACCTTTCTCTTCTTCACAGCTTTTGTAACAAGACTCATTTACATTATACTTCTGTCATGTCTTTAGCAATCTAAAACCTTGTCCAAAAGAAAGTAATCTGTATTTTCTGGAATTCACTGGATATTGTAACTTGTGGAGCAGCACTGAAGAGGAAACCCATGTCTCAGTCCAGATGCTCATATTGGGTAGAGTATCAGAAGCAATGGTCCACATTAGGAGGCATGTATTTCTGTCCTCCACTTTTTTTAATAAACATTTTTATTAAATCACAGATAAAACAATGAGACGGTTACATATACATTTCATATAAAAGAAAATAAACCATACTGACTTTTTTCTTGCAGTGCACATATTGTTCCTTTTTATCAGTTATTCACTCAATTTCATAAATTGCTCAGTTCCTCCCTTCCCTTAAACCTTTCTCCTCCTCCTGAACATTATTCTGCATGTATTTTCTCACAGATTCCATTTACTTCTATGTAATTTGCTTTTTCACCTCAAGTTCTTTCATCTCCTTTACAATATTCAGTACTTCATTTGTAGTTGGTTTAAATTTTATTTTTTTTTTCTAGTAATTGCTTTTTTTGCAGCCAGAAGTATTAAACTTGGTAATGCTTTACTATGTCAGTCTAGGCAAATCAAAGTTTATGTCCCAGCTCAAAAGAAATGAGACAAAACACTCCTTAGGAGGTTTTTGAATTCTGCTAACTCGTTAAGTTCTCAAAATGTATGTCCCCAATTAGCTCTTTCCTATCACGCCTCCAGCATTAGCTCTCTACATGAGGAAAAATTCTCTGAAGTCAGCATTAGGTATAAAAATATACAAAGTTCCAAGCAAGAATCTTAAGCTTTCTGTACTTCATTTCACAATTGGGAGCCATACAGATGTCTTTCCATTATTCCTTGCTAAACTGCCTTTCCAGTCTCTCTTTCCAATCTTTTCTAACCTCTTTCTGTTGATTCTTATTTTTTGTTTATTTATTTAATTGCAGTTTATTAACCGGAAAAGTCCATTGGGCCAAGGTGAGCCCTTTTTCAGTGGAGGCCCAGGGAGAAAAGCTCCATGTGAATGCACACACACACACACACACACACACACACACACACACATATACATAGTCATTTTACTAAGTTTATTTTCTTCATAATAGATAGAGTTTTAATAGATGGGAGGGGAGGGGATATAGAAAATGAAGTAGAAGTAAAAGAAATGAAATGGCAGATGCGTCTAAACGGCCAAAATCCACCAGGATTAAATGATAATATTTCCTTGAAACCTCTGTTAAAACAAAGAGCAAATGATGTTCTTCATCTCACATTGCTGCAGTCCTTACATATGGGTAATCCGCTGTCCTCGGTCGGCCCGAATACCAAAGTATTAGGCTGACGTCGGTCAAGGCGCTTAAAACTGACATCAGGACGTCAGGGTACAAAAGCGCATGACCGACGTCATATCCTCAGTCTTTTTTGCCGCATGGTCCGATGCAGAAGCAGCATTGCAAGTGCCGTTCGGCATTCTGAAATTTTTCGAGTGCGGAGTTTCAGACCGAATCCAAGTTGGCTAAGTACCCCGTTGGGGAATATTTTGGTTTTTTCTTGCCTCAGTGTATACCGGATGTCAGAAAAAGTGAATAATTGTATTTCTTGTGGGAAGCAGATACCGCATAGGGATTATCATTCTTTGTGCATTCCTTGTTTGGGGCCTGAGCACGACGTAGTTGGGTGTCACTTTTGTGCTAGGTTTAATAAGCGCACTATTAGCGGCTGGATTGTGCTAGGCTGGTCTTGAAGCGGTGCAATTATAATATGCCGTCGGATACTCCGGCCGCTTCCAAGAAGCGCAAAGACAAACCGGTTAAACCCAGGCAAGATGAGTCGCCCGTCCGGCACTCCGGTTCTTTAGAGGCTTCAGTGGAACCGGTGGTTCCGATGGAGGCTTCTCTGGAGTCTCAGGGGGAGACTTTGGTTTTGCAGGATGTGGCCTCTCACGAGGCTGGTCAGGCTGAAGGGGCTTCTCAGGTTTCTGTACTCCCCTCCCTTCCCAGGGTGGTTAGACCCTCTCCTTCTGTTTCAAAGGCTTCTTCCAGAGGCAGGCCAGGTTTAGCTTCTGTTGGTGTCAGTCCTAGTTCAGCAGGGTCTGTGCCTAAGAGGCACATGCTTAAAATGGCAGAAGATTTGATTACTCTGATTAGAGGTTCTTTGCCCCCTCCTGATAAGAGGCCTAGGGTGGAGCCAGAGTTGGAAAGTTTTGAACAGGCTTCGATGTTTCAGAGTCTTGACTGAAGACTTGCAGGAGTACACTCCTTATTCTGATTCTGATGCAGAAGATTCCACTCCTTCTGCTTCTCCTCCAGAGGATTTTTCTTTTTCAGAGACTCTTCATTCTATGAGGGAACATTTTAAGTGGGAAGGTCAGGACTTCTCTGATTCACGGAAAAGGCTTAGGGAATTTTTGTTTTTTCCTCAACATATGCCCTTAGCTATACCCCCTGTTCTGGATGTTGTGCAAGATGTATTTTCAGAGGCTTCACTTAATCCTGATTCTCTGCCTCCTGCGCCTGTTAAACCGGATAGGTATTACAGGGTGCCTGAGGCTCATAAATATCTCTATAAGAGTCCTAGGGCGGACTCAGAAACTATTAGTCAGGGACCTAAGGGTGTCAAGGCCTCTGTTGTAAAGAATCCGGTTCCTCTTGATAAAGAGGCCAGAGCTTTGGATAGATGGGGAAAGAAGGTCTATACATCTTCTACCTTAGCCATGAGGGCTTTGAATTGCCAGTTTCATATGTTGAAATATCAAAATTTTCTTCTTTCGCAATTGAAATCTAAGGTGGATGCTCTGGCAGAAGGCATTGACTGTAAAGAGTTACAAGATTTGGTACATGTCTCTGAACAGGTGGGTAAGCATTCTTTACAGTGTGGTTTTGATGCTTTGCAGGCCTCTTCTAGGGTGGCTGCCACTGGTTCAGTTCTTCGCAGGCACGCCTGGCTTAAGGATCAGACTTTATCTGACCATGTCAAGACGAGGATTTTGGATGCTCCTTTGCTGTCTGAAGTGTTGTTTGGTCCACCTGTGGAGTCACTCTTGAAGAAATTGGAAGACAAGGCTAAGTCTATGCAGACTGTTAAAGATTTTTTGCAAGTCCAGCCTCCAAAGTTTAGCAGAAATTGGCCTGCTAAGGGGTGGACGTATCCTTCTTCTGATGCTCAGTCTAGGGGTAGATCTAGATGTGGTAGGGGCAGAGCTCAGAGTTCCTTCAGACCTAGAACATGGAGTTCACCTGCACAGTCTTCGAGTGAGGGCAGGGGCCAGTCCTTTCGTAAACAGGCCCAATGACCTACGTTTTCAGCTGCCAGATCTTTCTTGCCTGGCAGCACCTTTGGGAGGACGGTTGGCACTCTTCAAGGAAAATTGGATTTTAATTACCCAAGACAAATGGGTATTGAATATCATACACCAAGGCTACAAGTTTTATTTCCATACCTTACCTCCTTTCAAAGGCATGCCAGACGTTCCTCCTCAGCAAAGACTAGAGGCTCACAAACAGATTTCTCTACTACTTCAAATAGGAGCTATACAACCGGTCCCTCTGCCAGAAGTGGGCCTAGGATTTTATTCTCGCCTGTTTCTAGTGCCAAAGAAAGGAAACACATGGAGACCAATTTTGGATTTATCTATCCTCAACACATATCTGGACATTCCCAAGTTCAAAATGTTGACGTTACAACAGCTTTTACCTCTGCTGGGCAAGGATCACTGGATGGTGACTCTGGATCTCAAGGAGGCTTACCTTCATGTTCCTATCAGGCCCAGTTGCAGGAAGTATCTGCGTTTTCGGGCTGGGACTTTTCATTATCAGTTCTCTGCATTGCCCTTTGGCTTATCTACTGCCCAGAGTATTCACAAAGGTTCTGGCTCCAGTGGTAGCTTTCTTCAGGCTAAGAGGAATACAAATCTATCCTTATTTGGACGATTGCCTGATTCTGGCTCAAGGAAAGGACGAACTTCTTCATCATTTACAGTATGTGATGGCAGTGTTAAGATGCCTAGGGTATTCTGTGGGCGAAATAAAGTCCAGTCTAGTACCCTCTCAGGACATGTGCTTTCTGGGTGTGAGACTGAATACAGCATCCCAGATGGCCTTTTGACCCCGGACAAACAAAAGAATCTTTCTCTTTACTTCCATCAATTGTCTCGTCAGTCCAGGCTGACTGCAAGGACAGTCCTTCAAGCCTTGGGGTTCATGGCATCTTGTATTCTGGTACTTCCCAATGCCAAACTGCATATGAGGAAGCTACAATGGTATCTCAAAATGTATGGACACAACACTGCCAAGATATGGACACTGTCATTCAGATAATACCTTGCATTCAAAAGGAATTTTTGTGGTGGGCTCAGGAATGTCACCTAAACAAGGGACTCTCTGTGACCCGACCAGAGGCGAGTCAGATTCTAATGACAGATGCCTCAGACAAAGCTTGGGAGCTCATCTAAATGGAAAACGGTACAAGACACGTGGCCTGCCAGACTTCAACATTTACATATCAACTTGAAGGAGATGTTAGCAGTCCAATTTGCATTGATAGCTTTCAAGGATT
The DNA here is from genome assembly GCF_019279795.1 of Protopterus annectens. Classification (NCBI taxonomy): domain Eukaryota; kingdom Metazoa; phylum Chordata; order Ceratodontiformes; family Protopteridae; genus Protopterus; species Protopterus annectens. The sequence goes on along the minus strand of NC_056746.1, from coordinate 785,574,906 downwards.
TACTTCTTCCAGGGCAGGTGTTGATTCAAACAGACAACACAACTGTCATGTGGTACATCAACAAGCAAGGGGGACACATTCTTACCCTCTATGCAGACAAGCAATGATTTTGTGGGAGACTGCTCTCAGTTTACAGCTAAATCTTCAGGCAAGGTTTCTGCCAGGAGCACAGAACTCCTTAGCAGATGTGTTGAGCAGACAAATTATGGATCCCCACGAGTGGAAATTGGATCCTCATGTATTTCAAAAATTGACAGTGTTATGGGGAACTCCAGACATAGATCTGTTCGCTTCTCCACTAAATTACCAGCTGCCAAAGTTTTTCACAAAAAGGTTTCATCCCACAGCTTGGAAAGTGGATGCTCTCTCATTCAGTTGGAGCAATCTTCACGTGTATGCCTTTCCACCTCTGACTCTCCTCCCAAAGGTACTCCTGAAGGTCAGACAGGACAAGCCAACCATGATTTTAATAACTCCGGATTGGCCTCGACAGCACTGGTACCCATTACTGAGAAGTCTGGTACAGGAGCCTCCATGGCCTTTGCCTCCGGTTCCACACCTGCTGTCTCAGGAGGACAGTCATTTACTCAATGTCAAACTTCACTCTCTGCATCTAACAGCCTGGCATATTCTGTTTTAAACCCTGGAGGGTCTCAACTCCCACAACAAGTTTTGAATGTTATTTTGGAGGCCAGAAGGCCTAGTACAAGGAAAGTCTACGCAGATAAATGGAGGAGATTTTTAATTTGGAGGACAGCAAAGGACTTTGATGTTTCTAAGCCTAATTTAAGTGTTGCTCTTCAATACCTTACTGAGTTATTGAACAAAGGTTTGTCCTTCTCTTCTGTAAAGGTTCATGCTGCAGCAATTTCTGCTCAATATGACTGTGACCCACCTTTATTTTCTCATCCTTTGTTTAAGCAATTCCTTAGAGGGGCAAAGAATATAAGACCCCCACGTAGAGCTCCTACTCCTGCTTGGGATCTCAATTTTGTGTTGGAGAAACTCACTCTACAACCTTTTGAGCCTGCAGCGACTGCCGAGTTGAAATATTTATCATGGAAGACTGCTTTTTTGTTGGCCATTACCTCTGCGAGAAGGGTTTCTGAATTACAGGCCCTTATGGCGGTTGAGCCTTTCTTAATTTTCCACAAGGATAGGGTGTCTTTGCGTACTAACCCTTCCTTTATGCCTAAAGTGGTTTCTAGTGTGGCTTTAAACCAAACTATTCATTTGCCTACTTTTATGCAACCCCCAAAATAAAGGGGAGAAGATTTTGCACACTTTGGATATACACAGACAGTTGCGTTATTATTTGAGCAGAACTAGAGGGTTCAGGCAGTCTCAGCAATTGTTTGTTTCATTTGCTTGGGGTTCTCAGGGCAAACCTGTTTCAAAACAAACTATTTCTGAGTGGATTGGTTTTTGTATTGCTTTCTGTTATTCCCATCATGGTAAGGAGATTCCAGCTGGGATTAGGCCTCATTCCACTAGGGCTACTGCCACTTCTACAGCTTTTTAAGGGGGGTGGCTACTAAAGATATTTTGGAGGCAGCTACTTGGAGTTCAGTGCATACTTTCTCTAAGCACTACCACCTTCCACTTTACTCTAAATCTAGGGCTGGATTTGCCACTGCAATTTTACAGGGCATTTTGGCAGCTCCTAATGCTTTATAGTTTTGCCATCCTCCCTTACCTCTGCTTTGGGATTCTACCCATATGTAAGGACTGCAGCAATGTGAGATGAAGAACATAGTACAGTTTTGTACCTACCATAAATGTAGATGTTCAAGATCCACATTGCTGCAGTCCAATTTTACTCCCTCCTTCCCTCTGTAGTTGGAGGTGGTGGTGTGGTTTGGGTTGTATATATTGTAAATATGGTTAGTGCAGGGGTGGTTGGTTGTTTTTGCTGTTTTTGGCTTTGGCCTTTCTTTTTAGGGCCTTCTGACATCTGGGGCAAGAAAAGACTGAGGATATGACGTCGGTCATGCGCTTTTGTACCCTGACGTCCTGATGTCAGTTTTAAGTGCCTTGACCGACGTCAGCCTAATACTTTGGTATTCGGGCCGACCGAGGACAGCGGATTACCCATATGTAAGGACTGCAGCAATGTGGATCTTCGAACATCTACATTTATGGTAGGTACAAAACTGTACTTTATAAAATAGAGTATGGGAGGGAGATAAACACATATATACAGAAATGTGTACATATACATATACACACAAGTTTGTATATAAAAATAATTCCAAGTTTTATATTAAGTATGGATGAAATAGTTTGGATTGTTTTGATTAACTAAAAGGAAATGATGTAATTAATTAGTTAATTTATTGTGTGGAATGATTGGATGCTGCTTCTTTTTAAACTGTAAGGTTTTAAAACCAAAATGACTGATGATGCTATATTGATTTAGCAAAAGCGCTTAGTCTTTTGGTTGTGAAAAATAAATTCTCGTTTTTACAAACGTCTCTATTACGTGGTTGAAATATATTTTTTATTTTTATTGGTTACTAGTTGGTGTTTTACGCTAAAAATTTATATAGGGGTATAAAGCATGCAGCCAACGCCATTACACCAGTCTTTCTTGCCATGCGGTGCCCGGAGCAGAAGCAGTTCGCAAGAGTTAGTCGGCCGACTCCTGAAATTTTCGTTTTCAAGTTTCAGAACCAAAGTCTTCAACTAAAGGTAAGTACCCCGTTGGGGAAACTTTTTCTTGCTCTAAACCGATGTCAGTAAAAGTCAATAATTGTATATCTTGTGGAAAGCAAATACCTCATAAAGATTTTCATTCGTACTGTATTCCTTGCCTAGGCCTTGACCATGATGTACCTCGCTGTCGGTTTTGTGCCTTATTTAAACCGCAAACTATTCGTTGTCGGTACATTTTCGCTTCTAAATATTTTGGTACTCTGTTCAATTATCCAGATATGTCTTTGGTAAGCCACCCGACTACCGACATTCCGAAAAAACGCAAAGATAAAGACAGAGACAGGCCGCCTAGGTCCAAAGCTGCCAACGACGCTTCTCCTAAGCTAGTCGCCAGTTTGCCGGTACTCAGTGAGGCGCTTTTGCAGCCCCTGATACCCGCTACTTCAGATTCACAGGCCTCTACTGAGACCCATTCAGAGTCCGGTATGCCACGAGATGCTTCAACTGTGGAACCTGCGGATGTCTCTACCTTGGATGGGTCCAGAGCCGCTGTGCAGGCACCGGCTTCTGAGGGTGTATTCAGACCTACTGACTTGCATATTAAACCGACGCCATCTTCTTCTAGGCCTAAAACTCAAGCCATGCCTAGGAATTCGACACCCAGACCGCATGGTCAGGCCTCTATGCCTAAAAAACAAATGATAAGAATGGCTGAAGACCTTATTACTTTAATCAGGGGAAGCCAACCTTCCCCCTCTAAGAGACCTAGGACTGAATTTGCTTATGATACTTCTGACCAGGATTCTGAAATTTCTGTCTCCTCTGATGACCAGGATTTACCTTTATCCACCTATGAGGATTCTGATGCAGAGAACTCTATTCCCTCTGCTTCTCCCCCAGAGGATTTTTCTTTTGGTGCAACCTTGCATACTCTTAGGGAACATTTTCACTGGGAAAGCCAGGATTACTCTGATTCTAAAAAGAGGCTTCGAGATTTCTTACTCCTGCCCCAACACAGGCCTTTAGCTATCTCTCCTGTGCTGGACATTGTTGGTGATGCTTTTCGGAATCTAGCTTGGCCCCTGACTCCTTACCTCCTGCTCCCAGAAAACCTGATAGATATTACAGTGTTCCTGATTCTCACAAGTTCCTTTTTAAAAATCCTACTGCAGATCCTGAGACCATTTCACAATGACCCAAGAGCACTAAGGTTATTACTGGCAAAAAACCTACCCCCTCTGATAGAGATTCCAGGGCCCTGGATAGATGGGGTAAGAAGGCATACACTTCTGCAACCTTGGCCATCAGGGACTTAAATTGCCAGTTTCATATGTTCAAGTATCAGCAGCATATTATTGGATTGCTTAAACAGAAAATGATGTTGATTCCTGATTGTGCTACAAATAAGGATTTACAGGATTTAATGCATTCTGCTGAACAGGTTGGAAAACATACTTTGCAATGTGATTTTGATTCACTGGAGGCATCTTGCAGGGCTGCTGTCACCGGGTCTGTACTTAGAAGGCATGTCTGGCTTAAGGAGCAATCTTTGAAACGAAAAAATACTTCACAAACTGAATAAACATAAAAAAGCAACCAATGTAAGAACACCACAAACTCTATTAAGTGCTTTTCGTCCAGCACAGTGGCTGGACTTCTTCAGATAAAGAATGAACTTCATAGGCGCACTTAAATGTTTTAACAATTCAGTCATGTGACCAATGTCTCAATTAAACCTCTTAACAATGTTCAATTAACACATCACTTGATAAAAGTTCTACCATAGTTAAAAATACAGAGTTAAAAGCCCTGACTAAAGGACAATATAATGCATTCTCCCCCTAAATAAAAATCCTTTATCCTTCACTGCTCAGTCAACAGTAAATGTATATATACTTGGTGTATTATTTATTTATTTATTTATTTGCTGTTGGTTAACCAGGATGGTCCATTGGGCCAAGTGAACCCATTTTCAATGGAGTCCTGGGGAGAAAAGCTCCAACAAGAATACATGTTACAGAGATATACATTACATAGTATACAACTCATAGCAAGGTAAAGTTTGCAAACAGTAGAGTTATCCACGAAAATAATGATAAGAGTGTAGTTATATACATTTTTTTTTTTTTGATAGATGATATTCAGGATAGGATTATGAGCAAAATATAGGAGGTGAAAGTAATAAGGATAGAGGAAGTGGAGAATGATTATGTGGGGAGGGATTTATTAAAAATAAAAAAAACATAAAGCATGTTAAAATAAAACCATGGTTAATATATAACCATTGTAAATAAATAAATGCTTTAGGTGTGGGACTAACCCTTAAACTCATCACTTGATTTAGGTAAATTATCTCCACATACTTTTTAATTTTAAGTATGGGAGAATAGTGCATATTTCATTTATTCCTGGGAACGGATTGGCATTTAATCGAAGTTGCCATAACAACTCAAGTTGTTCTAAAAGTAGTGATGCTGGTCCTTCATGTACATTTTCACTAATCTGGTCTAGAACCTTAAACATGAATTTATGATTAGGTGAATTTTCTATGTGCCTAGCTAGTGCGTTCTCTGTTTTCCCCCTCCTAATAGTGTACAGTTGTTCGTAGATTCTTTCTTTTAACTTTCTATCTGTTTTCCCTATATAGAAAACGGGACAAAGAACGCACTGAGCTAGGTATACCACCATCTTAGTGGTACAGTTGTACCTACCTGTGATGGAATACTTGTTACCTATAGAAAAATGTTGTCCAGTTGCAATGGATCCACAGTAGTTACAGCTTTCACATTTGAACATTCCCATGGTCCTTGCAACCTTCACTATCAGGGTTTTTATTAAGTTTTTCAAGTTTTTACCCTTCCTGCAAGTGACAGTAGGTCTGTGGCCTATCTTGTTAACTAAATCAATCTCATTTTTTAACAGGTTCCAATTTTTGTTGATAATTTTCTTGATTTCAGCAGTGTCAGTACTAAAAGTTACAGTGAAACTAATATTGTATTGACCACCTTCCCTTGAAAATATGTTTGTATGGGTGGTAGATGTTACTACCCTCTCTTCCATAATTACATCCTTTTCTGTAATTGTGGTGCTAGTTCCACATAGACAAAGTATTGGTTTATAAAAACCTGTGTGATGTTTATGTGACACTTCTATTACCACTTCATTAACAAAACCTGTGGGGTAACCTCTTTGCAAGAACATTTCAGTTAAGTTCTGGCATTCAGTGCAAAAATCTTCATTTGTTGTCACCATTCTGGCTGCTCTTACGAGCTGCCCTTTTACAAATAATTTTTTTGCACTGAATGGGTGTCCACTTTTGTAATGCAAAAATGCATTACATTAAGTTGATTTTCGATATATAGATGCTGTGTACGCGTTTCGTGCAGCATCTTCTTTCAACAGTACGTCTAAGTATGCTATAGTTTCCTTACTGAAATTTGATGTAAATTTTAAGAAATCTGTACTGTTGTTCCTTGCTTGTAAGATTGTAGTAGCTGAAGCTTCATCACCTCTTAACACTATAAAAATATCGTCCAAGAAGCGTGTATAATGTTCTATCAAGTTCATTATACTGGGGTTGTTGAATAAATAAGTGTGTTCCCAATGGGCTATCACCATGTTGGCGAAACTCGCACCACATGGTGAGCCCATTGCTACCCCTACTAGTTGTAAGTAAATCGTGTCATTAAATATGATGTAGTTGTTGGATAAAATAATACCCAACAGTTCTTCAACCCTAGCCCTAGTCATTGCATTTTGCAGGCAAAGAAATATTCCAATATACCCATACCTGGACGATTGTCTAATTCAGGCAGAAAGCCAGGACATACTTCTGAAACATCTGGCATTTGTACAAAAGGTGTTAACTTGTCTGGGGTACACCATAAACGAAAAGAAATCACATTTGGTATCCTGTCAACAAATTATATTCCTGAGAGCAAGCTTGAGCACAACTTCTCAGATGGCTTTCCTCACGCCAGAGAAACAAATTCATTTGACAACTTACTTCAAACTAGCGGCCACAAAAACCCTGCTATCTGCAAGGCAAGTACTGCAAGCCTTGGGGTTCATGGCCTCGTGCATTCTACTAATTCCATATGCAAGACTACATACGAGGAAACTACAAAGGTATCTAAAAAGCATATGGTGTCAACATTCTCAGGATCTGAAAGCAATGATTCCTATCATACCTTGCCTACGGTTAGAATTCCTTTGGTGGGCAGAGGCCTGCCAACAAAACAAGGGACTACCATTCACTCTACCCCCTGCCACCCAAACCCTAACAACAGATGCATCAGACTATGCATGGGGGGCTCACCTGGCAGGGAAATGCATTCAGGGCAAATGGAACCCAAGTCAAATGCACCTGCATATCAATCAAAAAGAAATGTTAGCTGTACAGTATGCTCTGTCAGCCTTCAAGGACCACATTCGTCCAGGACAATTAACGGTAAAGACGGACAACACCAATGTTGTGTGGTACATAAACAAGCAAGGGGGGGGTACCCATTCGTACCCCCTCTGCAGAGTAGGCATGGCTCTGTGGAACACAGCCTTGAGCTACCAAGTGCATCTACAGGCTCAGTTCCTGGCAGGAAAACTTAATACACAGGCAGACGAACTAAGCAGAAATCTCATGGACCCACACAAGTGGAAATTGGAACCAAAGATTTTCAATATGTTGATCAACAAATGGGGGACCTCAGATATAGACCTATTTGCCTCCCCCCAGAACTACCAGTTGGACAAATTCTGCAGAAGAACTCCCCAAAAACAAGCTTGGAAAGTGGATGCTTTGTCCTTCAGCTGGAAAAATCTATCAGTTTTTATGCCTTTCCTCCTCTGCCTCTCCTCTCCAAAGTACTACTAAAGATCAAATAGGACCAACCAAGGATGATACTTATTGCACCAGACTGGCCACGCCAACACTGGTACCCCCTCTTGCACAGTGTGTCACAGCTGGCCCCATGGCACCTACCTCAGACCCCTACCCTGCTGTCTCAGCAGGAGAGCCAGATTCTGCACCCCAGCTTCAAACCCTGAACCTGGCAGCCTGGCTAATTACCTAATCTCTCCGTTACCATCCCTCAGTAAACAAGTGTTGGATGTCATTTTGGAGGCAAGGAGGCCTAGTACTAGAAAATCTTATGCTGAAAAATGGAAAATATTCTGTGCCTGGAACCAAACTCAAGGGATAGCCACCGCAGCGCCCAATTTACCTCAGATTCTTCCATACTTAACTGAGATGCTTCACAAGGGTCTTTCCTTTCCTCCATCAAAATACACACCTCAGCCATTTCAGCTCATTACAACACAGAACCACCCCTCTTTGCTCACCCACTGCTCAGGCAGTTCCTCAGAGGGGCCAAAAACTTAAGACCACCCAGGAGAGCCCCGACTCCAGCCCGGAACCTTAATTTTCTATTGGAAAAACTCACTCTTCCTCCTTTTGAGCCAGCTGCAACTGCAGAGTTAAAATTCCTTTCTTGGAAAACAGCTTTCCTTTTAGCAGTCACTTCAGCGAGAAGGGTATCTGAATTACAGGCCCTTATGGCAGTGGAGCCTTTCATCATCTTTCATGTGGACAGGGTGTCACTCAAGACCAATCCCTCTTTCATGCCCAAGGTGGTATCCAGTGTGGCTCTTAATCAGTCCATTCATTTGCCAACCTTCTTTTCTAATCCACAGAACAAAGGGGAATGGATACTGCACTCCTTAGGTGTGCACAGACAACTTAGATTTTACATGGACAGGACTAAACCTCAAAGGAAATCTGAACAACTGCTGGTGGCATTTGCTGCAGGGGCAGAGGGGAAGGCTATTTCAAAGCAAACCATTTCTAAATGGATAGGCCATTGCATTCATTTCTGCTATAAGCACCATGGAGAACCTATCCCACAGGGGATTAGACCCCATTCAACCAGGGCTGTATCTACCTCTACAGCCTTTCTCAGAGGTGTCACTACCAGAGACATCCTAGAAGCTGCTACCTGGAGTTCTGTACATACTTTCATCATGCATTACCATTTGCCAATTTTCTCTAAATCCAGAGCTGGCTTTGCTACTGCAGTCTTGCAGGGCCTTATAGCTGGTCCTAATGCTATCTAAATTCCTCCTCCCATCCTTAGCTTTGGGAATCTACCCAAATGTGATGACTGCAGCAGTGAAACACGAAGAGCATAGTACAGTTGTGTACACTTACCATAAATGTAGATGTTCGAGTGTATTCACTGTTGCAGTCCTGGTTACCCTCCCTCCAGCCCCCTGACGTCTTTTGGCTATACCTCGATTTTCCTCTACTATACTTAAAAGCTTTTTGGTGTATTTGCTTTTTTGTTGGAGGTATAACCTTGTATATTTATATATAATTGCTTCCCATTAAGGGGGCACCTGACATCTGGGGCAAGAAAAACTGATGTAATGGTATCAGCTGCATGCTTTATACCCATGACTACCTGACGTCACGGAAGATGAGACAGCAACTGACGCAGGACCCAAGACCTTGATAATCAGGCCGACTGAGGGCTACTGCAAGCAGATAACCCAAATGTGATGACTGCAACAGTGAATACACTTGAACATCTACATTTATGGTAAGTGTACACAACTGTACTTTTCTGTTCTAGACTCGTCTAAAACTACCATAGCTAGTATTTCATTTATGTATATAATGTTATCCGTTCCTAGTATGGAAGGTAGTTTCTTACCTGCAGTCTAAACTTCTGCTTGGTTTCTTACCACTCTAAAATTTCCCTCCCTAGTTATTTACTTACAGTGCCGTGGCTCCTTTTGTTATTTTTTCCAGTAAATCATAGATCCCTCTTTCCTATTTTTCTGTACACTTAATTGCAGTCACCCTATAGGTAAAAATATTTTTTCTCCGTTTTTTTGTTGGATTCGTTTTTAGAATACTTTCTGCTACTTTATGAACAAAATGTTCTGTATGGTGGTAGTTATTTTCCTTAAGGGCCTGCATGCAATATCCTACTGTTTCCCCATTTCATCATTATCACCTTATAAGTATTTCTGACCTCCAGTTAAACCTTGATGGCACGTAACTGTCCAACTAACACATTGTATTTCCAGTACAAACCATTTATCTATCAAATGAGCTGTAGTTTGTGGGAGACAGACCACTGGACAGCACCCATAAAGATTCTTGTAGGGCTTGGACATATTTTTCCACACATCTGCAATTCCTTATAGTGATCTTAAACAGGCACATATTGCAAGGCAGAAGATGTTGCTTCTGCAACAGGATTCCAGTGTAGCCATTCATTGTCAGTCGTCTCTAACTTTTGCAGACACTTCTGCCAGAGGCCCTCTGCTTTTTTTCTCTGACTTAAATGGGTATCTGAGGGAAATTAAAGAAAGAGGGCAAATTCTTGTGGCTGTAGGAATCTATTTTATTCCTTTTATAGCCATCCTTTTCTAGACCACAGAGGAGCCATCCTCAATCATTTTTGTGATGTGCATCAAAATACAAAGGCTGGAAACTGCAGGAGGGACTAGGCTGTTTTTTACTTTTTGAAATGCCTCCCCATCTACAGTACTACACTGGACAAAAATCTCACCCTTTTTGCAACTACAGCGAGGAAGGAGGAGCAGTGCGCTCCTTAAAACAAAGAACTCCAAAGGTGTCTGTAGAACCAACAAGGTCTCCTCTTATTTCTAGTTCTTTATGGTAGTGAAGAAATGAACAACTTCAGGCTGAATTGGTACTTTTATGTCCAGATCAAGTGTACCTGGCCAAGGTGAGACTGTCTTCCTTACTGTGGTCTTTCCGGCCATACTCAATACAGAGGCTGCCTGTTGGAAGGAACCTACTCACACATCTGTTAGGGAATCACACCCCAGATCTCTATGCTGTGATGTTAACTGCTAGGCTGACCTAATTCCATCTATAGCTCATGACTTTAACTTTCCTGAAAGAGCTGTTTTCATTATTAAGTCTTGTCAAAAGCCTTTCACACAAACAGATACAATAGCAAGTACAAAAGATCATCTTTCTGGACATCAGACTGTCTTCTAAATCATAGGTCTTACAGTACAAGTCGGAGCTGTTAAGTACAAGTGTTGGCTTTTCCTCCTCTTTCAAGATGCAGTCAGAAATTTCTCCTTGGTTTACCTACCATTATGCAGTCCAGCTCACGTCTAGGATTTTTATTTTTGTAGTGAAGGATAAACTTCAGTTTGAGACATCATGTTTAGTAGCCTTCACTGGAAGACCTTATTCTTGATAGCTGGTACCTTATCCAGTCGAATGTTGAACTTATGAACACTAACTGGTTGATGTTCATCCTGTTGACCACTGCTGCAGTAGGCTTAGCTCTATGGGTTATATCCTGCCAAGAATATAACGGCTGTCTGGCTTCCAAAGCTTCATGGCACCTCCCGTGTACTTAAACCATTAAGCAGCTTGAGCAAAAAAAAAAAAAAAAAAAAACACAAGTTTGGGCACTAAGCCTTTCAGAACTTTCCTGGTACCAAAGTGAGCAGTCCTCTGTGGACTTTTGAGAATCAATTGAAGGCTTGTGCTGTTCCAGTTCTGGTCAGGTAAGTTACTTTTAGGATAAAAAGTTTTCCACATTTTAAATTTGATGTTTAAATGTACTTTTAGTTAGGAAAGTTGTTTCATGCAAGTGTTTCTTAATGCACTGACATAAGACATAACTGCACTTTTAAATGGGAGCACAAAGTTGTACAAAGTAGTTGAAAAACATTTTTCCATTGCCTTCTTACAGGTCACAACTCATTAATTAAAGTGTGCATGACGCTGTTGATGCTTCTTCCATGGCTGTGGCCACTGGTACTGTTTTGTGGATGTTTGCCTGGCTGTGGTCTTAGAACCTCTCATACTATGTGAAAAATAAGATTTTAAATTCTCCTGTGCATAGAGATTTAGTTGTTGGTCCCTCTGCTGCAGAGGTTATCAAAAAGCATGAATAGGATGGTCAGCTGTTACAGGGAAACTCTCAGATTTCTCTGTCCTCCTTTTCCAAATTTTCTAAGGGTTTCTGTAATCCGTTGTCCAATTTTGGTAAGGAGCAAAATAAATGGTCTCAACAAAATTCGAGTTAACAGACGTTTAACCTGTTTGATGACAATATGCTTCTAAAAAACACAAATCGAAGTGAAAACCACAAATACTCCAATAAAGATGGAAGCGGACAACTTCAGCAAAAGCACAGGCTGTTTATTTAAAGTAAGCGCTTTCGGCTAAGGATATTCTTCAGCCTTCTTCAGACTAGAAAAATAAATAAAATACACACAGCAAGACCTTTTGTATAAGATGCATGTACCAATTAAAACAATTAAGGGCTAAAACCTTATGATGCAAACAGTATTTACATATCTGCTAACTGTTTTGTTAAAAAGTACAAAATGTATTTTCAATATAAACATCTTATAAAAACTTCTAATAAAGAATTAATTAAAGAAGGAAAGAAACCTAGCTAACATACGGAACTCCTAGGAATATGTAAAAATAAATATATAATGTCCTGTATAGCCAATGAATAGGTCACTTAATACTACCATTTTATAACTTGAGAGAAGAAACCAAAAATTAATATTACCATAATTACATGTACATAAATATATATCTCACAGTTCATAATATAAATATAGATATAAATGTGATAATAAACTCATCTCTTCAGTGCTTTTAATTTGAGAATGCATTTTATAGATGCATACTCATTTAAACCTGGGGGTAAATGTGCAAATGTTCTGATTTGCCAGAGAACCTCTTGTTCTTCCAGGCGAAACTGCCATGGGCCACCCTTAATATTAGTTTTAACCTGGTGAACCACTGTGAACAAAAAGGAATGTTCAGGATGTTCACAAGTGTGCTTTGCAAGTGCATTAGTTAAGTCCTTTCTCCCTGTGGCATACAGATGTTCATAAATTCTTTTCTTTAGTGACCTCTCTGTTTTGCCAATATAGAAGGAGGGACATTACTTACACAAAGCCACATACACTACCCCCTTAGTTTCACAGTTATACTTATCATTAATAAAATAGATTTTACCATTAATGTTAATTTTATTACCAGGTAAAATGTATTTTCACTGGGGGCACATGCCGCATTTAACCATGCCCACACCTTCACTCAACATGCTTCTGCTAGACTAAGCAGAGAAGTCATCTTAGATTTATTCTCCTCATGTTTCAAAACTTTCACTAGGTTCAGGTCTTTAAGTCAGCAGATGTGCGCAGTCCCCTCAGTTGCAGATTTATACATGTAATCAATTTCAAGGAGTCCCATCCCTCCTTTGTAACGGGGAATATATAATCTTGGTATGCACTGACTTTTATAAACCATTTGGTTAGCATAAAGCATCCTTCTTGTTATCCTGTCTAATCTGTCCAACATTTTTTGGGGCCAATCAGTCACTCCAAAACTATAAGTTAGGACAGGAACAGCAAATTGGTTTATAGCTTGAATTTTGTCAAAGTTGATTTTGTCATTCACAGAGGAAGACTCTGTGAGAAAGATACAATATCTGAAGTCTCTTTGGTCTCAGCACCAGTACCCATTATCTTTTCAAATCCCACTTCTGGATTTGTCAAAAGAGAAATCACTTGGTGAAGACAGCAAATATCTCAAAATCCACATTTCCACTTCCCTCTGCTTGATCCAGATCAGTCAGTCAGCACAGACGCTTCGAACTTTGCTTGGGGAGTAGTTTCAGGAGGGATAAAAGTGCAAGGTGTTTAGAATGTCAAGGACTGATGGCAAGCACATAAATATAAGAGATTCTTTCTCTGATCAAGGCACTGAACTCTCAGAATCATTTTTGGTCCCCTAGACCTCTTCAAGTTGTTACAGACATTACCAAAGTCGGATCTGTATTATGTTGCCGAAAGGGCTGTTCATCAAGCACCCTTTCATTGGCATGTAAACATCGAAGTACCAAAACTCAGAACGTCCCAGGGCGAAAAAATCGCTTGGCCATCATTGGGAATTTGCCCTTTCCTCCACTGTAGTGCGATCTCTGAGTTGGTATATTTAGTTAGGGGGTATGGGGGACACAGCCCCCAACATAGGTCTTACAGTTTGTTTTGTTTGTTGTTGGCCAAGCGATTTTTTCCCTTGGGAAAAAATTCACATAAGTGGCCACTTGGAGTTTTGGTACTTCAATGTTTACATGTTGATGGAAGGGCGTTCAATGAACAGCCCTTTCGACAAAGTAATATAGACCCCCAAAGTCATGTGGTATGTCAACAAGCAAGGAAGAAACCGGTCTTACCTCCTTTACAGACTAGCAATTTTAGCTTGTGATATAGCATTATTGCACAGTCTCATTCTTTAGGCATCCTACATCCCATCAGAGCAAAATTGTGTGGCCAATAAGCTGAACAGGACAAAGGCAAACCCTCATGAATGGAAATTGTATTAGGGGGTTTTCAAGATTTGATCTGTCTGTGGGAATTTCCTCAAATAGACCTCTTTTCTGCTTCTCTGAACAATCTAGTGACAAAATTCTACTCCAGGACTCCTTGGAAGAATGCCTGAAAGGCAGATGCTGTTTCCTTTTTGACAGGAATGTCCCTGTATGTTTTTCCACCCTTTCCACTGATATCCAGGGTACTTTTGAAGATTCAGAAGGAATCTCTCAAGATCATTGTGGTGAAAATGGCCAGGGCACTTACCACAAGCGTCCTCTCAGAATGTATCTACTCACACAATTACAGGCTGGGTTGATACGTCCCGACCGCAGTCATCTTCAACAGACTACCTGGATGATTAGGTCTTAATTCCCTTTTGGCACTTGTTTATCGAGGGCATGCAAAAGGTACTAATGGAGGCAAGAATGTCTGCTAGTAGAAAAATCACATATTAACAAATGGATAAGGTTTTCTAGTTGGTGCCAGCAATGTATGCAGCACTTTTTCAGGGTAGTGTTTCTCTGGTTTTACAATGTTTGTATGAGTTACTGTCCTATGGCCTTTCTTACTCTTCTGTCAAAACTTATTTGTCAGCCACTTTAGCACATCTGCCCATGGATCCTCCTCTTTCAGTGCATTCTTATGTGAAAATGTTTTTGAAAGGGGTTTTACATAAGAGACCTCCAAGAAAACCGGTGGCTCCTCCTTGGGATCTTAACTTTGTGTTAGAGAAGCTGACACTTTCTCCATTTTAACTAGCTGGTCAGGCTGACCTGAGGTTCTTAACACGGAATACTGGTTTACTTATTGCTCTGACCTCCGCAAAAAGAATATCTGAGTTGCAATATAGTATAGTGAAACACCCCCATCTCATCTCATTTTTCATATAGTTTTTTGAGAACTAATCCTTTTAAGCCTAAAGTATTATCTGAGTTTACTTTAAGCCAAGCTGTCCAACTCTTTGTTTTCTTTCTTCAACACACAAATTAGGGAAAAGAGATACTCCATACCTTGGATGTTTATTGACAACTCTGATACTGTCTTGACAGTAAACATCTTTCAGATCTTCAGATCATTTCTTCATTTCTCATAAAAGTAAGAAGGGGCAACCTGTTTCAAAACAGATTTCCAAGTGGTTGTCTCAGGGTATTAATTTTTGTTATTCTCACCACAGCAAAACTATTCCAGGTTTGGCCAAGGGCCACTCTTCCAGGGAAAGCAGGATGCAGCGAGTTGTTTTATACTAAGAAATGGAATATTAATGACATTATCAGCAAAATAAAGTTGTGGATAAAAGGGCCCTAAAAAGAAAAAAAAAGAAAATATATAATGTATAGATTAGCCATAGGAAGCCAACCTCTGTGCATTAATGGAGACCGTTTCTTACTATGCTTACTGCATTTGGATTTTTTGTCATCAGATGTGAAAAATTGAGAGTAGGGTACTTTTTTCCCCTAACCCTTGCTGTTTGTGTTCCTCAGACAGTGAGTGAATGAGTACCTTTGCTTGATCCAGGACCGGAGGGGAGCACTAGGAAGTAATGCACTGTGAGCTGGGGGAGGAGTTCTTAGCAGAGTTGATAGCTGAGGAAAATTTTACCTGCTGAAAAGAACCATTACTGAGACATCAGTCCTACCATATTTAGTGCTGATCTAGCATTGTGGTGAGTACCCATTGTGTCATCCTCTTATTAAAGGAAGTCTTAATATTATATATTTTGGCATTAGGTAAGGCAGCTTTTGGTTTACCTAATCTTTTATTAGAGGTATATTTCATTGAGGTATTCTATACTTAGGGTTCTGATATATATTTTTTTTAATACAGTTTACATAACGGCAAGCAGTATATGCATCAGTACCACTTTGTAATCGTAAACTGTATGAAGCATGCAGTGCTCGCTTGAGTACATAACTGTGAACAAAATTTGATTACAGTTAAATTCTTGCTGATAGCTATATGGGGTAGTTTGTTACGGCAACAGCACTGCTGTGTCAAGAATGTATGTACTGTGTTTTAAGATGCATTCAGTATGAAAATGTGGTGATGGCCCGAAGTGAAATAAAACTTGAACACAGTTATTATGACAGTATTGTAATACAGTTGCAACAAATAAGCCCTAATTCACTGGGTTTGCCTTAACAAACGAAGCTTTAGATCCTCTCCAATCATGGGCTATTTTTCTAAGTCATAACTGTTCTGGGCCATTAAAAAGCACAATCTGATGTTGTCTTTTCCACCCATTCCTCAATGGATGGGTATTCAGATTTAAGTCAGATCTGACTTTAGCCACTATCAAGCTTCAAATCTGTTGTTCAGACTCCTCCCCTTACCAGTAATCCTCTTGTAGCTAGCTAGTTACCCCAGGTCTTGTTTGCTACTGTAAGCTACAGATGTGGTTCTTTGGTGCTCAGGAGTTTAGTTGGAGAAAAGTGACATTCTTTGTTTTTTCCTTCTAATCTACTGTCAGGAGTTTTTTACATTTCATTTCCTCCCATTCTTTTACCCTATACCCATAAAGAAACTTCCTGATGTTCCACTGTCTCACACACGGTGAGATCATTGAACATTGGAACAACCTGGTATTAAAAGGGCTTCTGCCTTCCTCTGCAGGAGAAAGTGCCCTTTTTCATCCCTCTGGGCCTTTTGTTTCATCCCTGATTTGCTAAGAAACTGGCTGATTGTGGCAAGTCTGATAAATCTAAAGAAGTGGGAAGAAAAGGTCTCAGGAGCGTTCTTCCTCCTGAGCTCTGACTTTAGAGATAACAAAATCATTGAAATTGATTTTGACCTTGGAGCTGATCCTTACTGCATCTGGTTCTCCTGCACTCCCTGAGCCTTGATTCTTGCCAGGGCTAATGATCCCCCATACTGAGGTTTCCATTTCTGCAAGGAAGATCCTTTTACTGGATTTGCAGGTGTTCTTCCTCTGCTTCCTCCCTCCATTCAATCAGGTCTTCCAGGTGTCTTACCAAAGCAGACAGCAGACATGGACAGGATGATGAGGCAATTCCATAGGCCCCTAATCCATCTGGGGGTCTTCCCAGCTCTGGCGCCTGTCTGATCAAGGGGACTGGTTTCTTCCCCTCAGCAAGTGCTATCTTCTTCTCTGATCCAACCATTGGTAACGGAGCAGTTGGATCTAAGTTCCGTGTGATTTAATCAGCTCTGAATATTTCAGAGCCTTTTGGATCTTGGAGCTGAGTTGTCTGCGCTGACTCGGAGGGAGCTGGTTCAAAGCAGAGGCCTTCAGATTTGTTCCTACCCCCTTGGTACTTTGGCATTTGGCAGGTTGGCTCCTGCAACAGCTTCGGATCGAAGATGAAAGATTTCTTGGGTTGAGCCTCCACAAGATACTTCGGCTCCTACAGTGAAGCTTCCCAGATCCATTTTGGGCTCAGCCATTGAGGCTTTTGAAAGCATGCTCTCCAAAGCTAGAGAGTAGACTTCCCTTTCCAAGCTGTCATCTATCCCTCCCATGCAGGATTTCCAAAGGACCTGAGCCTGCATGCTATTGCTGGAATCTAGGTATCACGATGCATACATCAAAGTCCCAGCTTCAGCCCGCTCAGTCCTTCAAATTCATTGGAGCTCTCTTGAACACGGAACTTCAGGTTGCCAAGCGCCATCAGATCAGAATTTAAAGTCTTCACAGTCGAGCCTTAGTTTTATTTTGTCAGAAGCCACCAGCTAAACTGATACTATGTCTCTTAGGCTCCAAGGCAGCTGCCATTATCCTAGTCCTGTTAGCCAAATACCACATGAAAATTCTACACTGTACATTAGCAGACCAGTGTCCTGTCAGACAATAGTTCATGTCCTTTCGAGTGTCACTAACGTTGGTTTGCAATGGCGGTTGGAGTCACCTGCTGCATCTTCGGATTTCCTTTCAGTCTTCCTTTACCCCGAGCTACAGAGACGACAAATGCTTTTTACCTGCTGTAGGGAGTACATTTCTTGGGAAAGAGAGTCCAAAGCACATGGTCCCTGACAGAGGCCAGACTTCACATCAACATTTTGGAGGTGAGAGCGGTCATGCTTGCATTGCAGACATTTCAGGACACTCTCCCTTGGGTGAGATATCCTTCCAAACAGACTTGTTGCTGGTTGGTACATCAACAAAAAGGGAAGAACCCGATGTTATCATTTGTGTTGAGAGGCCGTGAGAGTATATCAGTGGGCAGTGTCTTCCCACCATTTTCTGATAGCAATGCACATTCCAGGGAAGTCCATTGTTCTAACTGACAGGTTGAGGAGGTCTGTCCTTCCTCACAAGCAGTCCCCTCTAAACAGTAGTAGCAGAATGCATATTCTAGCATTCTAGCATCCTCTTTGCATATCCCACACCACCAAATATTTTGCTCTGATTCTCGGGGGGGGGGTCACTGAGGTATGCTCTGACCCACCATTGGCCCTCTAGACTCCTTTGCATCTTTCTTTCTACCTCTCTGAAACCCACATTTCTACAGAAAGCATTGGTGAGTAAGGTCACTGTCAACCTCATAGCTGTCTACTGGCCTCGACAAGTGTGGATGTTCTTCGTGTTTCACTGTTGCAATCATCACATTTGGGTTATCCCTGCCAGGGTGTAGCCCTCAGTCGGCCCGAATACCAGAGACTTAGTATTTTTGCGTTGGTTGCTGTCGCTTCAGGACTGACGTCAGGTCATCAGTAGTATAAAGTAAGGCAGCCGACGCCATTACATCAGACTTTCTTGGTGAGGAGCCCGAAGCAGAGGCAGTTTGCACGAGTGCCGGTTGGCTGCTACCTGAGTTTTAGTTTTCCAAACTGAAGTTGAAGTCTTCTAAAGCCAAATACCCCATTGGGGATCCTGTTTTCTGCTCTAACCGATGTCAGAAAAAGTTAACAATTGTCTCACCTGTGGAAAGCAAATACCACACCAAGACTTTCATTCTTACTGCGTCACTTGTTTAGGCCCAGACCAAGACGTCCTCCGCTGTTGCTTTTGTTCAACACCAGAACTATACGTCGTCATTGTAGCTAGATATTTTCGCTCTGTCCTTGATTTCCGATATGGCTTCGGTAAGCCATCCGACAGCAGATCTTCCAAAAAAAGTAAGGATAAAGACAGAGACAGACCGCACAGGTCTAAACCTATGGACGACCCGTTCTCCGGTCCTCAGTGAGGAGCTTTCGCAGCCCCTTATGCCCGCTTTTGTGGATTCGCAGGCTGCTACTGTGACCCCTTCGGTGTCCAGTATGCCACAAAACTCTTCATCGACTAAGGATCCTGCAGTTGTCTCTTCCTTAGATGGATCCAAAACCGCTGAGCAGGCACCGGCTTCCGAGGAAGTACTTCGCACTACCAATTCTTGACACAAACAGACTTATTTTGCTTGAACTGTTCTTTCGAAAACTACTGAGTTTCTAAGGCCCAGGGTATGAACCACACCCAAGCAACAGACGACCCCATCTCAGGCACCTGCTTCCTTGCCTCAGTCTCAAATACTTAAAATGGTGGAAGACCTTATAATGTTGATCAGGGGAAGCCAAGCTACCTCTTCAAAAAGAAAAAGATATTTATCCCCAGTTGTCTTTTCTGAACAGGAGTCCGATGACTCTGATGCCTCTGAATTTGAAGACATGCAACCCCTCTCTGCTTATGAGGATTCTGATGTACAGGAATCCATTTCTTCAGCCTCTCCAACTGAAGATTTTCCCTTTGGGGAAACCCTTCATACTTTAAGGGAGCATTTCCAATGGGAATGACAGGACTACCCTCAGTCTAAAAAGAGACTCGGGGAATTTTTAGATCTTCCACAGTACAGACCCTTGGCTATTCCTCCTGTCCTGGATGTTGTGGATGATGTTTTCATGGAGTCTAGCTTAACTCCTGACACCCTTCCTCCTGCTCCCAGAAAACCTGTCAGGTATTACAGAGTCCCTGCCACTCACAAATTTATTTTCAAAAATCCTACTGCTGACCCTGAGGTTATCTCCCAAGGGCTTAAAGGAATTAAAGCAACTTCTGCTAAGAATCCCACCCCCTCAGATAGGGATTCCCGAGCATTAGACAGATGAGTAAAAAAGTATACACCTCTGCTACTCTTGCTATTAGAGCACTAAATTGTCAGTTCCATATGCTAAAATTTTAGCAGCATACCATGAAACTTCTCAAACAAAAAATATCAACTTTTCCTGCTTGTGCAGAATTGATGCACTCTGCAAGTCAAGTAACTAAGCACACCTTACACTGTGGTTTTGATGCCCTAGAAGCATCTTGCAGGGCAGCAGTCACTGGTTCTGTCCTTAGAAGGCATGCTTGCCTCAATGAACAGCCCTTGCCAGACCATGTCAAATCTAAACTATTGGATGCACCCTTGCACAAAGACAACTTATTTGGCACCAAGGCAGAGGAGATCTTAAAAAAGATGGAAGAAAAAGCTAACTCTGTGCAGACAGTTAAAGATTTCCTGCAGGTCCAACCACCCAGGTTCAGCAGGCTTTGCCCCTCCAAGCACTGGTTCTTTCTTGCCCCCTCCAGGTCAGTTCAGCCTAGACCCCGGGGAAGCAGACCTCCGAGAAACAGCCACAGGGAATGCAGAGATCAATTAAGTACCCCCGCTTCTAAACCAGGGAGTGCAAAGCCACCCCCTCATGGGTAAGAACTCACAATGACTCCCCACTTCCACACCCTCCCTCTACCCACCTGCACTTGCCCCTGGGAGGAAAACTCTCCTTCCATGCAAGCACCTGGGCCAATGTTACCAATGACCGCTGGGTCCTCAACATAGTGTCCCAGGGATACAAGTTTTCTTTCCACATTCTACTAACCCCAGAAATGTTCCCAGATCTATCTCCAAACCAGTGGGCAGAGGCCAAAAAGCAAGTAATTTCCCTGCTCTCCATGAGGGGAATAGAGCATGTTCTTGCAGAATAGATAGGCCAAGGTGCCCCTTCCTCAATTTATCCATTCTAAACACCTTCCTGGTGATACCAAAATTCAAAATGTTCACCCTCCAGCAACTACTAGTTATGCATGTTTGACTAGCCATCCTAGACCTAAAAGAGGCCTACCTACACATCCCCATCAGGGAATCATGCAAGAAATATCTACGTTTCAGAGCAGGATATCTGCACTTTCAGTTCTCTGTGCTTCCCTTTGGCTTATCCACTGCTCCCAGAGTTTTCACAAAATGCCTGGCTCCCGCCATTGCCTTTTGCAGGCAAAGAAATATTCAAATTTACCCCTACTTAGATGGCTGCCTAATTCAGGCAGACAGCCAGGAAAAGCTGATCAAGCACCTGGCCTTTGTAAAGGACCTACTGACCTCCCTAGGGTACACTATCAATGAAAAGAAATCCAAACTAGTACCCACCCAAGAAATTATATTCCTGGGAGCAAGCCTGGACACAGCATCCCAGATGGCATTCCTTACACCAGAAAAGCAAACTTACCTGACGGCCTTATTTCTCTCAACTAGCCACCAGACCCCAGTTATCTGCAAGGAAAATCTTGCAAGCTCTGGGGTTCATGGCTTCTTGCATTCTACTCCTTCCATATGCCAGACTGCATTTGAGGAAACTTCATTGGTACCTAAAAGCCTTTGGTGTCAACACTCTCAAGACCTGGAAACTCTTATACCAATGATAACTTGTCTAAGGAAAGATTTCCTTTGGTGGGCAGCAGCATGCCACCACAACAAGGGACTACCCTTCCCACCACCCCACGCTGGCCAGACCCTCACCACAGACGCATCAGACTATGCCTGGGGTGCACACCTGGACGGCAGGTGCATACAGAGCCAATGGAGCCCACATCAACTAAAAAGAGATGTTAGCTATCCAGCATGCATTGACAGCTTTCAGAACCCTTCTCTCCCCAGGGGCTCTACTGATCAAAACAGAAAACACAATGGTGAAGTGGTATATCAACAAACAGGGAGGAACTCACTGTTGATATACCACATCACCACGGTGATGTGTATAGCAACAAACTGGGAGGGACTCACTCCTACCCTCTGTGCAGGCTCGCCATGACCGTTTGTCACGCAGCCTCAGCCATGCAACTACACCTGTTAGCACAATTTCTGCCAGGCTGTCTAAACTCTCTGGCAGACACCTTAAGCAGAAATCTTCTGGACCCACACGAGTGGCAGCTAAACCAAAAAACCTTCACCCTTATAACTCAGAAATAGGGCACCCCAAAAGTCGATCTCTTTGCTTCCCACTCGAATCATCAGCTCAGCAAGTTCTGCACCAGGGAGCCTCACTGCAGGGCCTGGAAAGTGGATGCTCTATCCTTCCAGTGGGTCAACCTCTCAGTCTATGCATTTCTCCCACTACCTCTCATTACCACGCTACTGCTCAAAATAAGGGAGGAAAAACCAAGGACAATCCTGATTGCCCCAGAGCGGCCACAACAGCACTGGTACCCACTGTTGCGCAGCCTGTCCCCTCTGCCACCATGGCATCTCCCACAGATCCCAACACTCCTGACTCAGAGGGAAGGAGAATTCATGCATCCCCAATTGCAGACCCTCAATTTGGCAGCCTGGCTTATTCCCTGAACACTGTACAAGCTGCCAATCTCAGTAAACACGTTCTAGATGTTATACGTGAGGCCAGATGCCTTTGGACTAGAAAATCTTATGCTGACAAATGGAAAGGGTTCTGCACCTGGATCCAGGCTAAGGGAGCCGATGCGGCACAGACCTCCCTACCTCTCATCCTGGATTACCTAGCAGAACTACTGTACAGAGGCCTATCCTTCTCCTCCATTAAGATCCATACCTCTGCCATCTTGGCTCATTACAATACTGAGCCACCTCTGTTCTCTCACCCTCTCATCAAACAGTTCCTGAGAGGGGCAAACAACTTAAGGCCACCAAGGAGAGCACCCACCCCTGCTTGGGACCTAAACTTTGTACTGGAAAAACTCACGCTTCCCCCTTTTGAACCTGCTGCTTCAGCAGAGTTAAAATTCCTCTCTTGGAAATCAGCTTTGCTTCTAGCCATCACTTCAGCTAGAAGAGTGTCTTGAGTTACAAGCACTGATGGCTGTGGAACCCTTCATTATTTTCCATGCTGTCAGGGTTTCCCTCAGGACTAACCCTTCCTTTATGCCTAAGTTGGTGTCCAGTGTGGCTCTCAACCAATCCTTCCAATTGCCAACCTTCTTCCCTAATCCTCAAAATAAAGGGGAAAGGATCCTGCACTTTTTGGATGTGCACCAACAGCTCAGATTCTACCGTGATAGGACTAAGCCTATCAGAAAATCTGACCAGTTGCTAGTCAGTTTTGCAGCAGGGGCAGAGGGCAAGACCATTTCCAAACAAACCATTTCCAAATAGATAGCACACTGCATCCATTTCTGCTACAAGCACCATGGAAAATCAACCCCTCAGGGGGTCAGAACACATTCCACTAGGGCTATATCTACCTCTACAGCATTTCTCAGGGGAGTCCCAACCAGGGACATCCTGAAAGTTGTTAACTGGAGTTCTGTACACACCTTCACCAAGCATTACCACCTGCCTATCTTTTCCAAATCCAGGGCAGGTTTTGCTACAGCAGTCTTGCAACGATCACTAGCCAGTCCTAACTCTTCTTGACTGCCTCCACCCTTCCTCAGCTTTGGGAATCAACCCAAGTTTGATGACTGCAACAGTGAAACATGGAGAACATAGTACAGTTGTGTACACTTACCATAAATGTAGATGTTCGAGTGTATTCACTGTTGCAGTACTGATTTCCCTCCCTCCAGCCCTCTGGTTTTCTCTTTCTCTCCTCTCTATCGCTATTCCTACTGGTATTTACTTTTTACTGGTGGTGTTTTCCCCACCATATCCTAGCTCTCTATTTGGGGGCTTCTGACATTTGGGGCAAGAAAAACTAATGTAATGGTGTCTGCTGCCTGTTTTTATACCCCTGATGACATGTTGTCAAGGAAGAAGCGACAGCGACTCAGAAATACTTAGGTTCTGGTATTCAGGCCGACTGAGGGCTATCTGCAGGCAAATAACCAAAGTGTGATGACTGCAACAGTGAATACACTCGAACATCTACATTTCTGGTAAGTGTACACAACTGTACTTTATTTGTCGCTTTCTGTCCCCCAGCCTGTTAAAATGGGTAAGGGAGTGACCAAGATAACACTCTGCCATTGACATTCAGACTTTATCACTCATGTATACAAAGAAAGGGGCTTGCCATTATCCAAACCTCCCAAGGGCTCATTCAATGAGATCTGTAGCTTCTACAGCTTTCCTTTCTAGTGTACCTCTTGATGACGTGCTGTCGCTACTTAATCAAAGGTTCACACTTCAATTTTTACACTTTAAATTAGACATGCAGTGAAGGTCAAGAGCCTCCTTTGGCTCGGCTGTGTTATGGAATCCTTCCATGAGATCTTCCAAATGTTCTAGTAGCTGGGGACTCTGTCCTATCTGTTGAGGAATGGACGGAAGATACATCAGCTATAAAAGTTATGTACTCACCAATAGCGATAGATATCTGTTTTCTGCTTCAGTCCTTTCACAACTTCATTCCCTTCTTCCACCATCCTTTGATTTCCTTTATTCCTTTTATTCAGTCCTGATAATCTGGTAATCTGGCTAACCTAACCTCAGTTACTACAGGTTTTGATTTCAAGCCCATGCATGGCAACTGGTTTCTTCCTTCTTTCACTGTTGCATGGCTTTTCTGAAAGGTCTTCCACTACCTTTGGGGGTAGTCTTTTTTTTATTTGGTATTGTAAGTAAACTCAGAAGCAACTTGCTGTTTACAAGGGATTATTTGTAAAGGGAGGAGCTTGAGCACTGAATCAGAAGTTTGAGAGTACCCAAAGTCAGATCAGACTCTGATCTGAAGACCTTTCTGTTGAGGAAAGACAGAAGCAGGCAACACATCTGTTATGTTGAGCACATACATTTATGACACCTCTGAAGTGTTGTCTTGGTCTTGCTCTTTGTACCTGCTTCTAAGATGCACATCAAACAAAACCATAGCAATTGCTGCTGGAGTACCAAAACTGTCAGTGCTGATTGCATCAGAATGAACAGCTGCACATGCTTCTTGCTTGTGAGGTTTGGTTTTAAATGTCAGGTGAGAGTCACCACAGCATGTCATGCTGTGCTTTCTTTAGCTAGAAGAATGAGAAAATTATGGGGGAGGGATGGTCTTATTGTGGAGAAAACTAATTTAAAGCTGATCATCTTCATTCTGACAATCATTTTTAGTGCAGTTATAATGAATTTGACATCCCTTTGTTTACTGCACATTAAACATATGATTTTGTAATATGCATAATCACAGAACATTTGCAGTTCATTTATAGTACTAATTTCAAGTCCTCATTATATTCAAGTACACTTTTCCTTTCACTTATTATTTATTCCTAGTTATTCACTGTACCCCTGGCCTCTCTCTCCTTAAGAAAGAAATCATAAAGTTATTCAGAAGTGTGAGCTGACAGTTTTTTTTGTGCACTCCATCATCCCCAAGGGATGCAGGAATAGATGGGACGGCAGTATGCACCATGCTGCTCTGCATCTAGCATAGGATGTCACTTGTGTTTTTGAATGTGTATAGTCCTGCTAGTAGCATCCTGAAATTCCAGAAGTCACAGGACCCATCCGTTTTCCTGGGATAGGTGACATGACCTGTGGCCACTTAAGCCTATTTCGCCCCTTCCCCGGTGACCTTTTGATATATGTGATGCTAGCCTAACTTGGGTCACTAGTACCCCAAAGGAAATTCTGTGCTTTATGATATATGGGACAATGTGATTTTTACCACAGTATGGGACAGTGATAATTGGCACATGTGAGTCATGATGCTACAGCTTACAGCAGCATGAGGAATGTATTTTTAATAGTCCTTTATGGTCACGTTCTCCTTAGGTTTTGGTTCTGAATGTGTTATCTCTTTTTTGACATACAATAGTAATAAAGTTCGAGTTTTAGATCCATGGTTCAGAAGACCACCTGTCTGGTTTGTCTTATTCTCAAAGAAGTCTGCATCTTCCTTTACTTGTATCTCATCAGACCCATTGTTGACTATAATGTGCCTTTTGGCATGTATATTTATATTCATAATACTCAACTTGAGAGACTTCAGAGATTCATAACTAAAATGATCAGCGGATTCAAACATTTCAGTTATCTGGACAGTCTGTCAGCCCTCTCTGTGCACTCATTCTCTTATATACTCTCCTCTGTGAAGATCTGTATCAATTCTTTCAGGCAGTGAACTAGCCAACACAGGTTGACCTTCTTTTCTTGCACAGAACAAGTGGTATCTTAAGTATACAGTTAAAGGAACTAAACCTTCATTAACGTATAAGACATGCTGGCATGACAGATTAGTTACTCAGTGTTAATTACCTCTGGACCAAACTTCCACTGCTGGTCAAGTTGAGTAGCATTTTGCGACCTACAAGGTAAACCTAGATAATTGGATGAGCAGACTCTGTTTCCATTGGTCTGCCTTTTCTTGCCCTCCTTGAGGTTGAAGGTTTTTTTTTTTGGCTAGTCTTGTAATGGTCTGAAGACTGATTGCCTAGTACTTTCCTGTGAACCTGTGGTGTGTCTTTAGCTCTGGTGTGTGTGTCACATGACTATATAACAGCAGCATGGTTTTATCTCTCTCTCTAACTAGTTGATCCTGTTGTTTCTATCCATGTCATCATCCATGGCTTACTGGGGTTTTTTGTGTGTTTTTTTTAAGCAACCTTTGTACTTTAGAGAATATGTAAATAGACATTGAAGATTATAATTTATAGCATAAGCAAGTTTTGTTTGTGTTTTCTCATAGCTGTAAACAAGTATCTAATTTATAAGGTTCTGCAATCAGTGTACAGAATGTATGTATACAGTAACAGGTAGGCAAGTGTAGGCATATCTAACCTCATTGTTGTGAACAACTGTGGCTAATCTTCTGGTCAAGTTAAGGGGGAAAAAACAACTTCCTCTGAGGGTGTGGATGTATGAAAGCTTTAATGGCCAGGTGGCTGAATGGAAAATTGTGAGAAGCAGTAGGATATGCTGAATAAAGTTTTTCTCATCTACTTTAATTTTTTCTTTTCCTACTTATTGCTGGAGCCCTATTGGATGCCAAGGCTGCCTTGTCCTGATCTTCCAAAGGATAATTTTATGTGTCCTCTTCTCCAGCTGCTGTGGTATGGTTTGTGCCGTTGTTTCTTCTGGAGTTGCATAATGTACTTTCACTAGTTTTTGTGTAACAAAATATTTTCTACCAACTGACTGAGCATTTCCCCTCTGTTTTACAGCCTTATCAGGACCTTTTCTTCCTGTACACTTTTGATGTGCTTTTCATCTTTAATTTCATGGGCTCTACATGGTATAGCAGGCCAGTCACAGATTACCTTTGAAGTCCTAGTATTAATGTACGAGCATCATCCATGACCTGGGCAACCCTTCTTCAAAGAGCACTTGATTTCTTGCAGCCTTATCACAGTTTTGTGTTCTCCCTTCTTGGAAATTTTATAAGGTTATGTTTGGACAGTGGTCATTACTGTTCCCTTTCCTGCTAGAAACAACACCTCTGGAAACTCATGACCTGGTATCTTCAGGACTTTCCCACACTGGTCTACTTACAAGAGATGCCTTAATATCTTTCTTTTTAACGTAACATTTGACCACTTTTGATTTTAATTGTTTAATATTTTATGCAAGCTGGACTTGATGCTAAGTTGTATTTGTTAGACGTGATGTTAATTTCTTCCAGTTTTGTTATTCTTTGCTTTGTGTCTTAAGCCCAGTTGTAAACGTCAGCTCTTCTGCATTACCAGCAAAAATAGACTAGTGTAAATAAAGTATGTGAATATTTAGGTGAGCTGCATTTTTCTGTAGGGCTCAGGAGAGATCAGAACCACCTGTTTAATGTGGTGGACCTTAATGAAGTGTAGAGCTCGGTCTTGAAGCTCATGCCACTGTTGCAGGATCCTAATATTAGAGAGGAGACCTGGTTAAGTTGCTGTCCTGTGGTACTAAAACAGTAATGTTGGGTCTTGGGTAATGGAACATTACTAGGCTTGCTTTTTGTGCAGTGTTATCCCAGCTTGATTTTCAATATAAGTATATTTGTATAAATTATGGTTTATTTTGTTGAGAAATAAATTTAAAATGTTTTCCTTAAAAAGTGCTTGTTTAATTTGTAGGTGTGATTTCCATCCATGTTTGAGTCCTAGCCTACTTCAATAGCAACTCAAAGCCAACCCCATCCATGGAGTTTACTAGGCAAGGATGGAATGAATGTAGATTGTCAGATGTCATATAACACAAACGCCAGATGCAGGGGAAATACGTTTTGTTTTTCTGGTGAAATACTGGAAATGTGTTATAGGGATAGGTGTTGTAAGGATTCCATGGTTGTGTGTGACTGTGGAATTCATGTAGGTGGGTGAGCAGAGAAGGATCTATATCACTTAATCAAAACCACTAATGATTGATTCTCTATTCATCGAACCCTTTTTTGTTGAAACCACAAACCAACTTCTAAATGAAATTTTTCCCACAGTAAAACAATGGTAGGCCAACCTAGCGACTGTCAAAAAAAAAATCATAAAATTTAAAACCCACACAGGTGGGGGGAAGGGGGCTACATCCCCCCCAACTAAAAATACCAGCTCCAAGATTGCATTACTGTAGGGAAAAGGGCAAATTCCAGATGGTGGCCAACCATTGTTTTTACCTAGGAAACACCTCAATTAAAAGTCCATTCAGTGGTTTGTAGTTTCGACTAAAAGGGTTTTATGAATACGGATTCAATCGTGGTTTCGATTAAGTGATATAGACTCGCAGAGAGACCCCCCACCCATAACAATTTGCTTGTTTTGTGTTTTTGGATTTCTGTATTACTAATCTGACATTTGTTTTAGTGGATCCTAGTTACTGATCTGAATCTGCAGAGTCTACCCTTTTTCTGCACTGGGATATTTTATTTTAGCCTTTACTTTATCAGGATATGTGTTTGTGCACATCTGTATCATTTTTTATGTTCCATTTTGTACTGAGCAGCTGCAGGGCAGTATTTCCCTTAGTTGCATTTGAAACTGAATGATTTGAGACTGAGATGGGAGATGTGTAGCTTCCAGGTGTGGTCTTCATAGGCAGCTTGCAAAATTAGCTTTTAGTGACTTGCAGAAAATGAATATGACTCTAGTACATTACTCTCTCATTGTTTCTATCTTTCTGCATCCTGTAGTCATTAAATTGATCATGGTTACATTTATCTACAATGTGCCTTGCTTTTTGGGTGGGATAGAACTAACTTATATGAAGGATTTCTAGCTTTTTGTTTGCACTTTACAGCATTGTCACTGTGAATAATAATATCTAGTATGATTAGAGTATTTGAAGAGATTTGTCTGTACAGGAAATGCAACCCTTTCAGCTGTAATGGAAGATGTACTTTGTGTGATTGGATGCTACCATTTTTGTACCTGTGTACTAGTTGATTGTTTTAAATCACACTCTGACGTCATCTTGAAGATCGGCTGAGAGTTTGATTTCATATTGAGAGAATTCTGTATTTTTTTCAGTAGCAAGTACTTCGGTACTGCGTCTGCCATTGAGAATGATGCTACCTAACATTTTTAAGGAAAGATCAGAGAACAGAACTTTGATGGTGATGCCACTGCGACTGCAGCATAGCTGGTACAGAGGTTTGCCAGTAGAGTGACATTTAAACAATGTGGATGAGTCGCACAAAAGGTCCAAGTCTTACTGACCAGATTACAAATGCGAGTCTTTACTGCATACAAGTAATTTGCTCCAGCCAAATCCCTGTAGAATGAGGGTTGCTGTTTATTTTGTTAACCAATGTAGAGTGCTGATCCAAGTGGACGTTTTTTTCAGGTTCAACCCAAGGAAGTTCAATGAAGAGAAAATAAGGCATATTTTAAGATAACACTGTGCACATTCAGAAAATGTAGAACAGTGAGTGGAATAGTATAATGCTATATATATATATATATATATATATATATATATATATATATATATATATATATATATATATATAAGTGAATGTACAAGATAAAGCAGTGATTAACTAGTACAGGAAATTATAAAATGTGTTGTAGAAAGAATTTACAAATCTATAGCATTTACAGGGTACACTTGGAATAAAAAAGATGGTGGCAAAGAGTGTATAGAAAGAAGGGACAAGATGTAAGAGATTGAAGAATAAAGGCAAAGTAGAACATTCTAGAAAGAAAAGGGTGTGAAGGGGGTAATAGGATCTAGGATATTTAGTAGGATGTGGAAGAGCTACCTTTAGGGACTGTTGCAAGAGTAGTCCTGTTTGGATCTTAGGTGATTGCTTATCCTGGAAATTATTTACAAATTGCATGATCAAGCTGTCAGGTCTCTGCTGTCTGTAATTAGGTGATGTGAGATGTAAGGTCTGCAGTTTAGCTGCCCCACTTGCATATCCTGTCTTTCAAAAAGCAGTTGTATGACCCCTTGTCTACATGTTTTTCTTGCCCAAATACTTTTTTTACATCTGTCTTTCAGACTGTTGGTGCATCAGTATTATGTTGCCCTTATCATCCCTCCCTCCTTAATTTTACTGAATGTGAATAAACATAGACTATAACAGCTGCCATCATGCATTTCACACTCCAAAACTTTGTTTCCCGTACTTCCCCTCCTGCAGTATGAGATCCATCTTCAGCACATTAAGAACGGTTTTTCATCATCGGTGTCTAAATGAATGAACGAATGAAAGAAAGAAACACCTGTTATGTCAAAACGGACTCTCCATATCTTGGGCATCAAACTTTAAAGTTTTCTTGAAGTAGGGGTTATGATATTAGCATTGCAACTTTATCACTTTTCATTAAACAGCTATAATCTAGCGTAAGCAACAGCTACACAGCTAGTTTGCCATTAAAAACAAACTTATTCCTGAGCAGATACAAGATCTGTTCAGCTGGTAAAAACACATAGGCTGAAGCTTACCAAAGGCACACAGCAGTCTTAAGGCAGGAGGTTTATAAATATCAAGCCCTCTACTGAGGCATCTACTGAAGTATCTGTGGGGGGTATGCTGAGAGAGAGGGAGGAGAAAGAGAAAAAAATGAACGTGTGCATCCTTCACTGGGCCCAAGGTCAGTGGTGGCAGACATCAGTAAACAAAAACTGCCTCAGGAACTGGATTTCTTTTAAAATTATCTCACTTGGCCTTTAACAGGTTGTGTTATCTTGGGTCTGCCAACTTTTGAGGTAAAATTTTAGAATTCACGTTGAGTCATCGAAGATAATTTCAGCAAGTGGGGAAAAAATTAAAACCTTTACAGAAACCATCTAACATCTCAACAGTGATGCTTTTGCAGGGGACACCACCTACACCTCCCAGATGTATATATGCCAACTCTGAGGCCACATAACAGTGGAGAAAAAAGCAAACTTTGTAGGTAATTTCAGAACACGCGCCCTTTTTGGATTTGTTGGAATTATGTTCAGTGACGTAACATACTTTCAAATTTATAAGGAATTTACTAGCAGGTTCATAGTCCAGATTTGTTGCTGTGCCTTATAGCAGCTTACAACTACTGGTACATGGTCTATGGTAGTTGGCAACAATTTCCTTTTTCCAGGAGGGACATGGGCGCCACCCCAGGAGTGAATTTGTGGTTAGCATGTAGCTTTTCTTTGTGTTCATCCAGGAAGAGAACAGATGTTTACATAAAACTTTGACTAAAAAAGAATAATTAAATAAAACAGTCATTAGTCACATTTTCAGTGATTACATTTTGAATAGCGTGGGAGTCTAGGATTCTTGAGAAGTGGGATGTGAGACTTAAACTGATGTCACTGGGGCCAGTAGATTGTGTAGAGGATGGTGGATGTGACAGGCTTCACTCTTGCACAAAGTAACAGCACTGTCATTCTTCTGCTGAAACATGACCAGCTGTTATCTGGACAGTAGTACATTGACTGCCACTGACGAGTTACAGGAGATGGCAGCCTGTCAAGTTCGATCCATGTCTCAGCACGGGCAGAAGGTGCAATTTTATCAGGATCAGCCTAGAACTTAATGAGTGTGATTTGGAAGCTAAATATCATGGGCTTTATGTCCTTTGAACAATGTAGTTTCCAGCCGTATGCTTCAGAGGTAGTCAGCATTTGGACTTTGCAGATTTTTGTTTATTTTTTTGGTCTCAAAAGGCCAGTATTTTAGAGCTTCATCCACATAAAATAACACATTGGTATAATGTATCTTACTTTCACCTTGTGGTCTTTTTGATGGCAAAGAAAAAAAAAAAGCACATTATTTTGCTCCATACCTTTCAGATTTTCACTGCTGTTTTTTTAACAAGAAATATGATGATATATTGGCTTTCAGTGCATGTGTGTTACTGAACGAGGAACCATAGGGTTCAGCATAAAGAGTATGCATTGCTTAGATGAAGCCAGCTAGCATGACTGTGTATTTCTGCCTAAGCATCCAGTCATTGCTGTGCCTACGTCTGCTTACGATGTAGGCTCTTAAAGGAGTTGGCAGCAATGAGTATGTGTACATATGCATGAAGTTTTTTTTTTGCATTAGCTAAGTAAGGAGCCAGTTCCATGGCATAGAGAGAAAAAGCCCGACTATGCCTCACGCAGTCTGAGTTAGATTGCTAACGTGGGCATTTGAGGTGACAGTGTAGGGTGATGGGCAGATGGGCAAGCCCATATTGGGGGTGCAGGGCTCACTCGTGTGCACCTCTTATTAGATCCCCAGTTGGGACTGGGGAATGTAGAGAGGGTCATGTTCTGAAGGAAGCTGTAATACGGCTGACTCTCTGCAAAGGTAAGATGATATGCCATTGCATTTTAATGGATGCCCTTCTAGGATTTCCTCATGAGTGCACATGAGGTAAAGGGGGAAGATAGGGACCTAAAACAAACAAACAAACAAACAAAAACACTCCTAAGAGCAATAGAGCACTGCACCAGGATCTACAGTCCCCACACCAGCACTGGACATGAGATGGAGTCATCTGAGAGGAGCCTAAGATGGATCTGGCAGACCTGGTGAGAGGACCCGAGGGAAAGCTTATGGAAGACAAAAAAAAAGTTGTGTGCATTTAGAGATACACACACAATGATTAAGGAACATTTCTGATCCTTTGAATTGTGCATCTGAGACTTTGGCCTCTTTACTTTTGCAAGGATGCTTGAAGGAAGAGGGGTTTGCGTGTGAGTGAGTCTCTCTCTCTCTCATTGTTTTCACGTTGCAAATAGTTAGGTGCAAACAGGCTGCTTCCAGCAGTTCTGCCTTATTTTTCTAGTTTTGTTCTCTTTCTTTGTAAGGGTCATGTTTCTCTTTAGTCTGTAAATATATTTTATAATTACTAACTAGATACATAATTTTACTGGTCATAGTTGGAATGCTTGGCTTCAGGTGCACCTCTGAAGGTCTAAGTAAAGCTAAACTAGTGAGTGGGTATAGATGAAGAAAATGTTGAAGTTTGTGTAGTTTACAGCATCTGCAAGAAATAAACACAAAGTCAGATGGGTGTTAAAACATTAATGTAATAGCAACACTAATAGAGTAATGTAGCTGAAAGTGTAAAATCTGTTGGCACAAGAATATAAAAGTACATAAGATCAGGAACAGCAACCTCGATGAGTGGATGGGCAAACACAAATTTGTCCCAGGGGTTCCATCTGTACCCCTCATCGACAGGGGCTGATTGCGGTTTCTTTTCTGGGGATAAACTCTTGGCTAGGGTTGTAAGGGCCCCAGAGCCATTAGCCTAGTAATCTCCTATGATCTTATGAACAGCATGAATAACACAAACTCAAGATTAGCCTAAATTTCAGTGACTGAAGTGTGATATGTTTCCATGCAGGTAAAAATGAAGAGATTTTATTTAAAATGAATGTAGACATGTGGGATAAACAACTAATTGCGAACAGCACAGTTTGAGATAAGAAGAGCCTGAAAGAATCAGAGATAATATTTACAAATAAAATTCAAAAAAGAAAGAAAACTACATGGTACAGTGTAACTTAAGGGAGTGGAATATACAGCCACTGATTTTGCAAGTATCAGGTGTAAGGATGGAGCAATATACTGTGAATGCAGCTGGAAAGGAGGGGACAGAGGGTGAAGTGTTAGGAAGATGGAGGAGGTCTCTGTCAAGAAAAAAATTATGAAATAAAAGCTTTGTGTGTGATGGGGTTAGAAAGAAAAGATTCAAAAATTAAAACTGTAAGGAAAGGCTGAAGCTTATTAATAATTTACCTGTGAATGCTGATTTAAAGCAGCACCATGGCACTCTGGTTAGTGCTTCTGCCTCAGAGTGCTTGGTCCTCCACTTCATTTCTTGTCTGAGGTACTTTCTCAGCCGAGTCTGCATGTCCTCATTGTGTGCATGTAGGTTTTTCAGTGGATGATTAGGTTTCTTCCTGCATCAGCACAGGCTCTGGCTCACTCACACCCCCAAATTAGATTAAGCAGATAATCGAAGAAGGAATGACTCTGGAAGATATTTTATTAGTGAAATCCAAAGATGGGTGGTGAGGAAAAGGTGACCATGTTCCCTGTTATGCAGTTTGAGACCAGGCTAGAGATCACAGGCCTGCAGATGGTGTCAGGCTGTGTATGGGGTTGTGTAAATTTAGGGAGTTGTATCTGACAACCAGAGTTCTGACTTACCCAGGTGTTTCAGATAATTTCTGGGAAGTTGGAGTCCTCCTTGTCCCTTCCTGCTTTGTACTGCCATAGCAGATTAGAGTTTCTTTGATTTAATATTGACACATGTCCAGGAAGAATATTTCAGACCCATACTGCTCTCATCATGCAATAGCATTTTCTTTGAATGTTCCCTTATTCCACCTCTGTCTTGCCTTTTCAGTCCACTCCTCTTCCTCCTTGCCCTCACTGGAGTACATACAAGTCATGCTTGCATTTCCTTCTATGTACTTCTCTATGTATATGCCCACTTTTTATGTATCTACTCATACCCCAGACCATTTTTACTATTCATTGCATTGGTAACTACATTGTATGGCTTTTACTAGCCTATCTTCCATTCTCTTTTGTGGCTTTGTACACCACTACTTTGATGTTCTGTCCATTGCCCCGTACCCATTACATTATATGAATGAATTCCAATTATTTAGAGTCTTCTCTTTAAACTGTGCTCTTTACCATTCTTTTGGCTTTCACCACTGCCTTTTCACCTTGTATAGCATGTGTCATAATGCCATTATGGAAAACTGTGGCTCTCAGCTACTTACTGACTGTTCTGTTAACAGTTCTGCTTTAACAGCCACACTCTGCTTCTCATGTTATGGCCACATTTATATCCACTTTGCTATGTTAAGGTATATTCCTTTGCCTTTATTTTCCTGACCAGCCACCACCTGTTATGAAATAGTGTCAGGAGTTCTGTGTTGTTGATGTCAAGATGCAGCATTTCTGCAGTGCTCCTAATAGAATTAGATCAGGCTGATCTGATAAAACCTCTCAATATGAACCCATGCTGTTAATTACCAGCAAGAGAAAACAGCATTCATGGAACACCGCTGATCTGTTACACATTTTCTTTACTTTGACTCTCCCTCCATAAGGGAGGTGGGACTGACAGGCTTTTCTTATTACATGGCTCCTTTCTAGATCCACTTCATTGTGAGTAACCATTAACACCTGTCTCCCATAGTCTGGCAGCTGTCTTTCCTGCATATGCATATCCTGACTCGTAGTATGACTGTACCATACTCCTTGGATGCTGTTTCCACGCTTTTTTTCTCTGCAGTCTTTACTTGTCAGTACTTAGTACAGCATGCAGCTGACTCTCTTTTTAACAAAGTCTTTTACCAGCATCATTCGCCCTCTACTTTTCTGTTTGCCCTTCTTTTTATTTTCCCTTTTTCTTCCTTATGCTTCCTATGCTGTCACATTAATGATGGCACTACTGCAGTTTCAGTCTTAAAGAATTCTCTAATATTTCTGTGACACAGTTTTAATAATTCCTCTTCTCTCCAGACTTGGATGTGGCATATACAGCTTCGTCTCCTCCTCCCATTTGTTGCTTCTACTGCCAGTTCCTCAGACACTTGTTGAATCTGATAACTCTCTATCCATGACCTACTTTAAATTTCATGTCAATTGCATTTCAGCAAAAGCTGTTATGCTGCCTGCCTGCTTGAAGATCTCTGCAGTTCGGTTGTGCTCTGCTGTGCCTTTTGAACTGTCAGAAGTCAGGTTATTTGTTTCCAACATGAATGATCTAATGAAGCGTAATCTACTGTTGTCTGACTTTTTTGTCATTATTTGCTGTGCCCACTGTGAGTCCTGATAGTGTCCACCCACAGTAACCCCCATGCGTATTGCACACACAGTGAAATTTGTGTGTGTACTTAAGCTGATCTCACCGTTAGCAGCATCTTCCTTACCTTTGTCCCTTTTAACATTACCTTTTTGTCCTGATCAGTTATACTTTGGATTTCTCCTTTATGTCCTTATCTGTACAAGTTATTCCATTGCTCCTTATTGTACTGTACTCCTGTCACTTTTGTCCTCTTGCCATTCTTCGACACTGCCTCCACTCCATTGACATTCTTGCTGTAATATCAATTTATTTTCTGAAAAAGTACTACAGGATCCCAGCTGTAGGCTTGTTTGCTCTCCCTGCTTACCCAGAGCCCTAGGGTCTCCTCCTCACGATGCTTCCTTTGTACCATTCCAGTTTCCTCTGTCTTTTATGATGAACATCACTGTAGGTTTTAATGGTCAGCTAGAGCTTGTTCTCATATACCCATTCATCTTGGTATTCATTCAGTGGTTATAGAATGGGAACATTCCTTTTAATCAAGAGAAGACGCATCTAAATGCCATTTCATTGATTTAGCTACCTTTTTCAAAATTGATGCAGCCCTGAAGGATGCTTTTAGTAATGAGTGTGCAGGGTGAAGTCCACCGAATGATTTAGGACAGCCGCCTTATACAGCATTCATCTTTGGGATTAACACCTTGAAGGATGGCAAACTCGATG
Source organism: Protopterus annectens (assembly GCF_019279795.1). NCBI lineage: Eukaryota > Metazoa > Chordata > Ceratodontiformes > Protopteridae > Protopterus > Protopterus annectens. The sequence goes on along the minus strand of NC_056746.1, from coordinate 785,537,879 downwards.
AAACTACATTTTGGATGAGTTTGTCCATGACATAATGGATAACGGGCTATAGAACACTGTTTAGTGGTCTGCAGAGGGCATGAATGTGAGTAAGAAGTGGGCTAGGGAGTCATTAAGGGACTAGCTTAGTATTCTTTGCTTCTAAATCATTTAAGAAGATTCATTAATTTGAATGTGGCTTCTCCCAAGCTCTACTGAATGAATTAGGATTCAAACTTTAAAAAGTTTTTTTTTCTTATGGGGACATGCCACCCATGAGGGACACATTGCCTTCTCACCCCCTTTATAATACAATACTGTTGAGGTCACTGCATCATCCTTTATCCTGCTCAGCAGTTTTTTGTTCAGAATGAAAACTATTCTTACTGCCTGCCTTTTTGACACAATATCTAGGAAATTACCTTCTGCTACAATTAAAAAGAAAAAGACACACATTTTAATTTTTAATGGATTTAAAAAAAATTAGACAGCTCTTCATAAGCTGTTAGCCTACTGTCTCTCCGTCTACTGTCTTCACAAGTTCAGCTTTGAAAAGTGGTATGAGGAGGAGAAAGTGTGCCTAGCAACTCTACCTGACTCACGATTCTGCATTTTAGTGTCTGATTTGATTTTTGTGAAGAGATGGACTTTGCTTTGCCCTCTTAAACTGAATGCTTTTAACATAGTTTGCTTTCACAAACAACCAGAACTTTTTTTCCTGTATAAAGACTGTAATGAGAGTACATTGAAAAAAGTTGGTATTTAATATGTTGTCTTTTCCGTCTGTTTGAACATATGGGTTGTCTGATCCAGTTGGATCCGACATCTGCAACATTTTTAGATTCTTGGATCCAGGGCTCAGGTTCCTCTCCTCTACCCATAATTCCTTTCCATCCCTACAGTATCTCAGATCTTCTTTGCTGCTTGCTCGGTTTTCTGTATGATCTGTGGGCTCAGCACTTCATCAGTTTTGGAGATGAGTAATTTTTCAGTTTTTCAGATAGCTTTCACCTTTCTATTGATCACTTTCGGGTATTTGCTTTTTATAGCATAATTTTCTTGGGTTTTTCCACATAGTTCTTGGTAAGTAAATTCTTTATAGTTGCAGGTATATCTTCCCACCCTTTTATGTATCCCCCCCAAAGAAAAAGAACATATATATATATATATATATATATATATATATATATATATATATATATATATATACATACACACACACACACACACACACACACACACACACACACACACACACACAGCAAAGGTATAAGCTAAAATGGTTAACCTTATCACATACAAACTAACAATAACTGTACTCTAATACAAGAATAAAAATGTACCAAAAAATAGAAAATATATTATCAATGACAATCCGTTTTTTTTTTTTTTTTTTTTTTAATCTTCTTCCAGTGTGTGCCATGATAATCAGACTCGATAAATGCACACTGACCTTGGTTCATCCACCATTTTTCAAGAGTTTAAATCCAGTGTGGAATCAAATGCACACACTTTTTAGATGTGGCCATCCACAAAAGTAGTGATGGAAATTTTACATCATCCATATTTAGGAAACCCACTCATTGCAATGCATTACTTCATTTCAAAAGTAATCATCCATAGCACCAAAAAAGGGGAGTGGTCAAAAGTCAATTTATCTGAATTTTGTGGTTGACTTTGGATGATTCTGAATGTATTAAACAATATGATATCCTAAAAGCTATGTTTTTAAAACGTGGTTATCCTGATTCTTTGCTACATTTCAGTCTCATGTTTGGTTGGCCAAAGTTGATAGATACACACCCGATTATTCTCAAAGGTCTACAGAAGTTGCCAGATAATAGACAAGTGGACAGTGTTGACGTTAGTAATAGACTGCCACTAAGTAACAACCATTTGGTGACGCATTATTCTTAAGATTCTTCTGATGTTAAGAACATTATCTTCAAATATGGGCAAATTTTGCAGAATGAAGATAATCCGAAGAATCTGTTTTAGAAGTCAGCTGTTTATATTTATAAAAAGAGACCAAATGTTAAAAAAAATCTTGGAACATATAATGGGAAAACCACTGGTGGTAATATCAAGTCTTTTAAATGTGGTAGATGTTAACAGTGTGCATTTATTGAGTCTGATTATCATGGTGCACACTGGGAGAAGTTAAAAAAAACAATGGATTTTCAATGATGGATACTATTGTTATACCACAAAAGTGATCTATTTAGCCAGGTGCCAGAGTTGTCTGGCTTTTTATGTCAGTAAGACCAATAATGCTTTAAACAAACGCATCTACCAACACCTTTACAGTATAAACCGGAGGGATGACAAAGGTGTCCTTGTGAGGCACGCCTTGAATTGTGTGAACTTTTCTACATTTATATTTTGTATTTTAGAGCGTTTAGCTACAGACACTCAGGGAGGTGACTGGGAAAATCACCTACTGCACAAAATTGATTTGGCAGCTAGTCTGGATGTTGCCAACAGTCCGGGTTTAAATTAGGCTATTTCTGTCATAAGTGAATTGAAAACACTCTGTTTTATAATTTGTTTTTAATATTCCCTTTCAATGTCAGTACTATGACTGATTTATTGTGGTGTGTTGTTAGTTAAGGTTGGTATAGCTTTAAAAGTTTTAGCGGGTGTGTGATAGATGCATTGTTGCATTACTTGGTATTTTTTCATATATATAAGGAGGTGTGCCTTTGTTGTCATGGCGTCTATGTATTCAAATAGTGGTAAATGGTTCTGAAGATGTCTACATTGGTTTAGATAAAAGCGTTTAACCTCTTAGTGCACTTTTTATAAAGTTTTGTCTTGGAATCCACTGCTACCAAATCGTGTTTTTTGGATTATCAAAATAGTGATGCAGTCTATAATAGTTCCTTCACTTTCAGCTTGGACCCAGTCACTTCCAGTTCAGAGCACTGCCCTTTGGTCTTGCCTAGCCTCCAGGGTGTTCACCAAGTCCACATAAGTGGTTGCTGCACATCTCAGCCTGCAAGGGTAATGGGTGTTCCCTTATTTAGATGACTGGCTCCTCACGGCATCCACAAGGGGTCTATTTGTTCAGACAAGGAACTACTTATCTTCCTTTGTTCCCAACTAGGGATTACCATCAACATGAAGAAAAGCCAGATGACAATAATTCAGTCGACAGAATTCATAGGGTGCCACCTGGATACAGTCTGTCATCGCCAAGCTCTCACACTCAAGAGTACTCTAGCTACATCAGCAAGCTTTCAAAGTCCTTTTTTACTCAAAGCCCTGGCAAAACCTATCCTTTAATTACTGAAGTCAATGGCTTCTTCGATTTGTACTTTTTTCTCAGGACATATTTTTACCTGAGGGTCCTGCTGTGGACCCTCTCTTTCCAGTGGTCCATACTGTATCAATCCATGCAGTTTCCAGTTTGTCAAACACCAGTATGCAGACAATACATTTACTGGTGATTGACATCCCCGTTGGTGGTCATTGGTTGCCCATTCATCTTTCCAACTGCAAAACCATGTTAAAAACAGATGACTCCGTCGGAGAGGGTTGGGGGGACATTTTGAAGGGAAGATGGTCCAAAGCACATGGATAACATCAGAGGTCCAACATCACATGAACACCTAGGAGATGAGGGAAGTCCTCCTAACATTGCAAGCATTCCAGGATTCACTCCCCAAGGATGTGATCTCTATCCAGATGGACAATATAGTGGTGGTGTGGTATATCAACAAACTGGGGGAACCTGCTCATACCCACTATGTTGAGAAGCCATGAGGGTTTGACATTGGGCAATGTCTTCCCAACACTTTCTAGTGGCAATGCATATCCTGAGAAAAGGTTTTAGTAGATAAATGGAGCAGATCCATTCTCATGCCTCACAAGTCATCCCTCAGGCAGTCACTGGAAACCACAATCTTCATCTTCATTCACCGGGCCAACCTTGATGTAATCTCTTCATGTCCCCTCTCAACACTGATTGCAGTAGCTGCTTTGCAGTTATTCCTCGGGAGGGGCAGTCACCAAGGGACAATCTGACTCGCAGTTGGTCCCCATGTGTCTTCTATGCATTTCCTCCTTTTCCCCTTATCACAAAGTTTCTTCAGAAAGCAATTTGGTACAGAAAAAAATCTCCTTATCACCCTCTTTTGGCTCTATCAAATCTGGTTCCCCTTCCTTTGGCCATATTTGAAACACTCCCCTTGGGTGCTGGATCTACTCCTGGACCTTGTGACTCACCCAGCCAATCAGCCTCAATGGGGCATCAAAACCGTGCGATTAACTGCTTGATTTCTCCAATTCCAATGAAGGACAGAAATGCCAGGCTTTCTTCTTTGGTGCTTCATATCCTTGCCTTTTCACAAAGAACAGCCATCAGTCAGGTCTGCTGAAGTAAGTGGAAGAGGTTTTCCTATCTGGGCCTCCTCCAAATGGCTAGATCCATTTTTGACTCTGCTGCACTCTATTCTGGACTTTTTGGTACGACTATTTCAGGAAGGTGCTAGTTTTCTACCATCAAAGTACAGCTGGCAGCTATTTCTAACCTTCATTTGGGAGAGAATGAAGATGTCAAAGCCTTTTTGCATAGAACTTTCATTCTCGGGCCACCACTGAGAGACCCAGTTCCTCCTTGGAACATTACTTTGTTGCTTTGGAGTTTGACTAGGACCCCCCCCCCCCACATTTGAACCAGCAGTTTCAGTGGAACTCAGATTTCTGTCTAGGAAGATTAGTTTCCTTGTGGCCGTTACTTAAACTAGGAGATTTAGAGATACAGGTGCTGACATGCAAAAACTGCCTTATCTGATTTTTCATAAGAGTAGGGTTTCTCTTCATAAAAATCCTAATTTTTCTTCCTAAAGTGACTTTGAAAGCTGTCCTTAATCAAGTCATTAACTTTCCAGTTTTCTTTCCAAATTCTTCCATCAAAGGAGAATACCCATTACATTTGCTGGATGCTCATGGTCTGAAATGTTATTTGCATCACACCAAAAGTTTTAGGAAAACTGATCAGCTTTTTCTGTTCTTTTCAAGAGCCATACTGCAGGATGTATATGGAAAGTCACACTGACCCAAGTGCCTATCTGATGATATTACTTGCATACAAAGTGAAGGGACAATCCTTTCCATACAAACCTAAAGCTCATTCAGCTAGAGCAACTGCAACATCTGCAGCCTTCTTTGCTAGAGTACCTATAGATGATATTTGTACTGTGGCTACTTGATCTACAGTTCACACCTTTGTTTCCCATTATAAGTTGGACCTACAGTCTAGATTCCATGTATTCTTTTGTTCCACCATCCTTCTACGAGACTACTTTGAAGGTCAAGCAGCTAGGGATTCTACCCCTTGTGTTCTGCTGGATGACATTGGATACAAAATTTACGTATTTACCATAATACTAGATCCATGTTGTCTTTATCCGTCCAGCTCAATTTTCCCTCTTCCTCTAACAGCTGAAATAAATATTTATTCACTACTCTACAGGTGAATGTCTTTTGATGTCTAATGTTGTCATTATCTCCTCACTACATCAAGAGATGTCCAAGAAGAAACATTATTGAGATACAATGCCTCCGTCCCTATCACAGAAGCTGAACTTTCCTGATTAAGGAAAAAAAAAACTTTTCCTTGCAGAACATCAGTTCTTGGGCTGTGGTATAGAATTTTATCTGATCATTTTCCAGTTTGTGCTCTGGGGTCTTTTATTTATTCACTGCTTCTGTGCTAGGTGATTTACTAACTGCTGTGGTTGTAATGCTTGGGACTAGATGGATGTGGGGTGGATGCATGTTACCTACTTAACCATTGCACAGTGGGAGCAGACATTGATGTCCAGATGTCAAATGCTGATAAAGCTTTAGACAGTTTCTCAGATTTCATGTGAAAGTTTTTTTCAAATTAACCTGTGCCATTCATTTATCCTTTTGTTCTGTATTGTGAGTACTCACCAAATGCCTGCCTGTAGTATTCGATTCCCTCAGACTTACAAAAAGAGGTACCTTGGAGCATAGGTTCCTTGAGTATAATGAGTTGCAGACTTTAAAAATTCCCTACAGAGCACTCTGTCAGGAATACTGGGTGAGCAGATGAGTGTAACTAAGGAAATATTTTGAGCTGGGATACAGGATCTTAATTGCCTAGACAAAGAAAGTCCTTGTTTAATTAAATTCTGGTGGCTGCCAAAAAAGCAATTACTAGAAAATGGAAGTCAAAGTCTAAACCAACCGTACTTGAAGCAGCAAATATTGTGACAGTGATAAAAGCACATGAAGTAGGATCTTTATAAAAGGGTATGAGTAAATTACATGGAAAAAAATGAAAATTGTGGGAGCAGTACATGTAGAAGAAAGTTTTGTAGAAGGAATGAGGTCTAAGAGAAATCAGAAAAGAGAAAAGAATTGAACAATGTGTGCAATGTTGGTTTGATAATGTGTAGAAGAATACATCTGATGTATAATGTTTGGAAATGTGAACTTGTTAATATGGTTTGATTATTTTTATATAAGTGTTAAGTTTGCTTGTGTCACAAGTGATAATTCAGTAAAGGTATTTTTAAAGCCAAAAGTAATGAGGGGATAAAGAGCCGTAATCATGGACAGTTTTTAAATCTTGCCCTTATAAATGTAAAGCTGCTGTAATAACACACATTGCATTAGCATGCATTTTTTGAAGGATGTGAAGTCTCACATTCAAATGTTTCATTGTTTAGTGAGCATAATCCTCCGTGGTTTGCCAGAAAACCACAGATTTTATGAGGAACAGACCAAAAAATGTGTGGCAATAATATGGACAGTCTGCAGAATTCTGGAGATTTGAGAGGTATGAATCCTGAGTGATTTACCAGCAAATCAAGTATTTTACGAGGGACATGGCAAAAATACCAGGCAATATTAGGGATTTTATGCAAAATTGTGTACATTGTTTTATTTATTGATTGACTGATGTCTGTTTATGAGGTAAGTGAGAAAGTCTGACCCTTTTCAGACACAACCTGGGATCAACAGCAGTAAAGACAACACTTTACAAAAGTACAGTAAGACATTACATTCATGTACATACTTCATACAGTTGAGAAGTGTGTTCTGCAAGTAAAGTTTCATTTCCAGAGTTTATTGCAGACTTGCATTGCCTTTCACCCATTGAGTACCAGGATAGGCTTTTGCTCTCCTGTCAATAGCCTGTTGTAGGCAGAATTTTCACTGAAGTGCATTTCACTGGCCATAGCTCTCAACCTACTATCTCCAAAATGAACACTAGCCCTCATAATGTGGAACACATACTCATGGCTTACTAACAACTTCAGCTAGGAAGGTCATAGGATGGTTAAAATATGCTGGTTTTACTTTTAAAGAAGATCTTTTTAATGAATTAATATGATTCATTTCTATTTATCATGGATTTCATTAAAATAAATTCCTAACACTGAATGTGTTACAGACCTTTTTAATATGGAACTTCGAGGAACGTGAACTTTTTAAGACTCTGAATGAGGTACACTTGTGAGGTATGTCACTGGTGCTAGACTGACTTACATGCATGCCATGCTCTTCATGATCATTAGGGGTGTAGGCAGAAATTTCCTGACAAGCTATGAAAGTAGGCCGTAAAAATAGATTCATAGTGATTCAAAGTTAACAAATCTTAAGACCATTCATGTTTTGCCATTACACTTCTTCAGGCAGTACCTCCTTTCTCCATGTTGGCCATGCCAGTAAAACCCAAAGTAAATATGTGCATATCTATTCAGTCACTAGTTTGTTAAAAGTATGATAGTGAATTGCACTGCTTAACATTTATGGAAATTTCTTCCAGAGATATGGGAGCTGCTGTCTTATAAGTATGGCTTTCCACTGTGCTGTATTTGTCTGTCGGGTGACAGTTTAGATCCCTGGTTCTAATATTGGTGGATATATTAGACATGCGGAGAAACATAAGGTCCTGTGATTTTATTAGTTTGAAGCCTTTGTGGTCTTTCTAATTGTTTGATATGCCTAGTGAGATACTTTCCAAAGGGGGTGTTATATATGATAAATGGCGTGAGCAGTACTTACTGTGATTACCCCTTTAGACCGTGCTGATATTCCCTTAGCAATTAAGTGGGCTAAATAAAAGTATCTCCTGACAACTGTTGCCACATGGTAGTCAAAAGAGAGGTAGTTATCGCCCCAAGATTCTAGGTCCCTGACAAAATTTTCATTTTGTAGTGGTGTGTTGGCTATACAGTATGATGAGGGGTTGTCTACCAAAAGATATGCTACACTTGTTAATATTAATTTTGAGCTCATTTTTAGTGCACCAAGGGTTTACTAGGGAGATTTCATTCATGAGAGTTTGGGTGTCATAGGGTGACGTAACAACAACCTCCAGTTTGCAGTCGTCTGCAAACTTTGCTAAACCAGAGGTCTTGGCTCTTCACTCAGAGATATCAGAAGTACCAAAAAAAGAGAGGCCCCAGCACCGAGACATGAGGGACAAGTGGGACACCACTGGTCACTTTCATACTTATTGATGAGGCAACTGCAACTCCCATTGTTTGTGATCTGTCTTTCAGTTTACTATCCATCTGATTACATATGGGTCAGTTTTTAATGCAATTAGATTTTGTATGATGTCAGCAAGGGAAATGGTGTTGACGTTCGCCAGGTCAAGATACTCCACATGCACTGCTTGGCCACCATCTGTATAGCCTGTTTAACTCTTTTGAAGAAGCTTACTTGGTTAACTTGACAGGGTCTACCCTTCATAAAGCCAGATTAAGGGTTAAGTGAAATAAAAATTTTGATATCACAGTTTGAGCTTAGTATACCTCATGGTGTTGCAGATGAGGCTTGTAAGGCTTTATAATAGGACTTCAACTGCCTAGGTCAGTTGTAAGGCCACCCTTATGAAGGGGCTTTACCACTAGAGGGTGCCATTCATCAGGGACAAAGCCAGTAGCTAAACTTATGTTAAACAGCTGGAGGAGTGTCTGCAGGGGGATGTTTAACACTATTATGAAACCAGGGGTACTATATGTAGTAGTAAATAAAGATACAGTCAAAAGGATTGTTGTATACCAGAAATCTGACAAAACCAAACATCTTGCTTACTTGCTTTCTTATTCAGGTGGTGTAGTGTTGTAAATGTTTTTTGAAGCGTAACAAACCTTTTTGATAAGGTGTGTGATGTAGTTAACTCTTTAACATTTGTGTGGTGTGCAATGCGGCACCTGTTAAAGCCTTCAAACATACTTGCATTCCAGAGCTTTTTCTGAAAAATCAACTAAAAAAGAATAAGATAATCTAGGCTGTTTTACTGTGTGATATCCTAGATTAACAATTTTAATGTAATTTTATTAATAGCTACTTGTCCTTTGTGAGTTACTTGGTTAAAGAAGTCCGACCCACAAAAGGACTGGATGCCATAAGGAGCTATGAGTGTTAACTGGAAGTATACAAAAAAGTGCTAAAGGCTTGGATGAGTTAAATTGGGCATTCCCTGGCATTACTGAATATTTTGACTCTGGCCTTTGGTGAAATGAAACTCTTGGAAAATTATTACATGGGGCTCCAGCTGTTCACTGCCCCTTCCCCCCATTGTGCCCCATACTCCCTCCACATCTTGCCTTGCTACACCATTTAAATTGTTTTTCTTGTTTTCTCATATTTTATTGTACACTTCAGATCTTTCCTACATTGTTTCAATATATCCTAAACTGTCCATGATTACACCATAATAAATGAGGAGGAAAGAAATTAAGCTAGAGTACACACACACACACACACACACACACACACACACACACACACACACACACACACACACACACACAGAAGCCATTGGGTTCTAGATGCTCTGAGTTGTATTTTATAGCTTTTTTTTCAAACCTTTTGAGGCAAAGATTACCTGAACAGAAGTCATGACTACAGAAAGAAAGAAATTCTTTCTTGCACTTAATTTCCTTCCTGCATCTTTACACTACTCCCTGAAAGGCAAAGACTGCAGTGTAATAGTTGTATAGGAAATAATAGAATTAAACTGATAGTCTGAATGCTGTTTGGTCCTCGGAAGCCGTGGGAATCTAGATGCTGTAATGTAGACTTTAGAGAATTTTCCCCCAGCCTTTTGTTACAATTATGGCCTGGGCAAAAATGACTAATATTGGTCTTGTTGATTCCTTCATGGAAGAAATAAGTTGTGCCCAAGGCTTTAATGATCAAGGTTGACAAAAAAGTAGTTCCTAATAAACTGAGAAGATAAATGCTTGCAAAATACATGAGTTATAACTCAGAATAGTTTCTATCTCCCTGTCAAAAGAGAAAAAAGATAAGTCCCCTTCTGTGTACCCCTCTGATGTTAGATTGGGATAAAGGTGAATGAATAAATGGCCTCAGTCATATATTTCAGGTTGCTGCTTTCACATATCATACAGCTTTCCTCCCCAGCCCCACCCCTAAAAGACTGCTACCATCTTTGTCTTCAGCTGACAAAACAAATTACAGTACATTTTAACTTGTTGATCACAAATGTATATTCACAATATGCCAATTTACCATTGCCTCCCAAAGTTATTCACCTGTATACACTTCTGCTATGTTGTTGTCTGTCTTTTCGGCTTTTTCCCGGTAAGGGGTCGCCACAGCTGAACTCCGGTCCGCTAATGATTGGCAGTAGATTTTTACGAAACGCCGAGGTGCTAGCTCGACGCCCAACCTTCAACGAAGGCACGCCCATTTACGCACGCATGTCTTTAGAACGCTACCCAACCGCGGGGAGGACATGCAGACTCCACACAGAAGGCACTCCTAAGCCACGCCGAGAATCGAAAGGGAGAACCTCTTGCTGTGGGGTAACAATGCTACCGCCGTACGTGATTGTGAGAAAAGAGAGAAAAAAAATCTGTTCTGTATTCCAGCCTTTTGTTCCTAGACAGTATACTTACCCCTACACAAGCTATAATGATATTGTGCCCATACTTGTGAAGTATGAATATGTGAAAAGTTAAAGTGACTCCACTTTCACAGCTTCACAAAAGCCACAGTGACCTTCTATCATACCGCTAAAGTTTAGTTGTGAGGAAAATTTGAGAAATAATGACCACCGTTTCCCCTCTCCCAAGGAAGTTATAGTGACCTTCTGTGTTTACCTCTGAGATTTTATTGCAAGGAGAATTTAAGAAATTATTTCACTGTTCTCAGCCCCACCAGCTACAAACACAGGCTACAGCAACATTCTCTGCATACCTCTAAGCAGGGCCAGTTGTAGGACAGATAAGTCTAGGGCAGAAGCTCTCAATAACCCTGTGCGAAACTCCACTTCTGCAACTTGAGTTGTGGATTCTGCAATGATTTAAATGTTCTCTGAAGCATTTTATGTCTTATTTTTGAAAGGTAATGACTTATACTGTATGGATTACTGTAATTATGCTCTGCATTTGAAGAAAAGCATGCTTGTTAAGCAATATGGTTCTTAGCAAGCTTTTATTAAGTACCTCTTACTACTATTAAGCTCTAGTCACACATTAGGGCATTAACAGTAGTCAGTGGTCACCACAAAAGAGCAGTGGGAAGCTGTTGTCCCGCTGAACCGTTTAATAGTCTGAATAACATGTTTAACAGCTTCTAACACTCTTTTGTGGTAGCTGCTCTCTGTGTGGCAACTGTCTTACAGCACTACTGCACTTCTTTTCTCTAACTTTTGAATATATAAGACTAATGAATCACATACCATGTAGGTGCAACATTACCTTCATTTGTAGCTTTTTATGACATTTCTGTGCAGTAATTTCAAATGTTACTCATATTTACACTATATACATATTGTGTCATTGATATAAATCTACTGTGGTAGCAGACAGATAAAAATGCTCTTTTAGACCACTAGATGCACATTTTGCTTTCTGTCTCTGCAGCCTTCAGCAGTACTTTTATCCCTGCCTGGGAGCCAGACTTCCAGGAGACTCAATGAGAAATCTTTTGTTAATGTTCATGTTTGTGAACTCAGACACAGGCTAAACCTTTGGCCAAATGGTGTTCATACTGCAAACCACCAGAAAGTTTCCTTTCAAGTGTAGCTAGTAAACTTCATTCCCCTTTTCATGGAACAGGCATTTTGTTTGTGATTGCCTTAAAGCATTACTAAAGCTTTGATTACTTTAACTCTGCAGACATGTATTTATGTACCTTTAAATAACTTCATAAGCAGTTGCTGTATACAGATATTTTTAACATTCAGATGTACATGTTTTGCCATATGTTTCCAAAACCCAGTAAGAACAACATTGTTCAGGTTGGGTCACAACCAGCCAAGTATTTTAAAAAAGCAATTTTCTTAACTCTGTGATCTTCAAGGCAAACATATATCAATAACAAAGTTGTGTTCCGATGAAACCCATTATTAGGTTGATTGTCATGCACTGCCATGACTGTAAGCCTAAATAGTCAGAAAGTCATTTCAGTAAGGTTTCAGGAATGAACATTATGTTCAAAGTGTATTTTCCATTACTTACAGATACAGTAAAAAGTACAGTTGTGTAAAGTCTTACCATAATGGTAGATGTCCTTGCCTTCATTGCTGCAGTATTCTTAGATGGGATTCCTTACCATGGAAGCCCGAACATCCAGGCAGTCTACCAAAGACTACTTACTGCTTTTAAAAGGTATGCTGAGCATCACCCAAATGCTCTTTGCATAGCGTATGATATAAAAGTCCCGTTCAGGCCCAATATAATCAGAACTGAATGCCCCAGTAGGAACACAGTCCAAGAAACCCAAGCGACAACCTGTACATCCAGGAAGACAGAATACTAGGGGGATGGAGGGAGGGAGCATATACTGCAGCAGTGAAGGCAAGGACATCTATCATTATGGTAAGATTTTACACAGCTGTATTATGTCCTTACATTTAGTGCTGCAGTATTCTTAACAGATGGGAGAGTGCCAAAGCTCAAGATGAAACTTGGGAGAGGGAAAATGCAGAAGAGCCCCCTAAAAAGCCATGAAGAATGGCACTAGCAAAACCAGTCCTGGCTTTAGAAATGCAATCCAACTTGTAGTGCTTGGGAAAGGTATGCACAGAAGCCTGGATATTTGCCTCAAGAATAGAATTAGTATCTAAGCCCTTGAAAAAAGCACCCAAAGAAGCCACAGCTCTAGTAGAATGAGCCTTAACTGAATAAGGAAGTCTCTTGCCTTGAAAGGTGTAACAAAAGGAAATAGCCTTAGAAATCCAAGAAAATAGTATGCTTGGATACCGCAAGTCCCAAAGATCCAGGATGATAAGAAACAAATTAACTGATCAGATTTTCGAATAGTCTTAGACTTACCCAAATAAACCCTGAGTTGTCTATGCACGTCCAAAGTATGCAGCACCCTCTCACTGTCAGATCATGGACAGGGGAAAAAAGTAAGCAGATTAATGAACTTATTCACTGATCGCTCATTAACCACCTTAGGCATAAAAGAAGGGTTAGTGCACAAGGATACCATGTCCTCATGAAAGACCAAAAAAGGAGGATAAGCCATAAGGGCCTTCAACTCAGGCACTCATCTGGCAGAATTTAGAGCTAACAAAAGAACAGTCTTCCGGGAACAATGTAGCAAGGAAACTGAAGCAGCAGGCTCAAAAGGAGCCTGAGTCAACTTCTCCAAAACAAAATTAACATCCCAGGGAGGAGGAACTGGCTTCCTGGGAGGTCTAATATTAAGGATGCCTTTAAGAAATTGTTTAACCTCAAATCTAGAAGCTGAAGGAGGAGAAAAAGAAGACAAGCAGAGATAGCTGATAAGTGGTCCTTAGTAGAAGATTAGGCCAAACCAGCATTGAGCAACTCGCACAAATAACAGAGACCCAAAGAAGCATCCACAGTAAGTGGGTCCAAGTTACGAGAGAGAAACCAAATAGAAAATCTTTTCCATTTGGATAAGTAGGATTTCCTATTAATAGGTTTCCTGGCCTCTTGCAGGACTTGCAGCATGTCCTCAGAAGAAAGGTGTCTGTGAGGAATCAAAATCCTATGACCCACAGTGTCAGTTGAAGTGTGGACAGGTGGGGATGATGAGAGATCCCTTGTCTTGTGTGATTAGATCCACCCTGTGAGGTAACTTGTGTAATTGCCTCTGGCGAGATGAAGAAGTAGAGGGAACTAGTGCTGTCGTGGCCCAAAGGAAGTTACCAACAAGATTTTGGGAGCATCCTGTTGAATCTTGTAGGTTCGTAGGTAGGTACTAGACTATCAGCCCAAGGGCCTACGTAAACCTTGTCAACAAGGTTCCCTGGCTTACGCCACCCAAGAAAGTTATTTTCTTGTGCCACTGCCGAGCAGAGACACATAAGTGATCCCTGGGGTGTATTTCCTATTTCCCATCCACTCATCAAGATTTTTCTTGAAGAGTGCTAATGAAGAACTTTGCTTGACATAGATGTGTAGCCTGTTCCAGAGTATGGGAAGTCTCTGGGACAGGAATCTATCCCTCTAACATGTCCTGTTTATTGTGGTGACAAGGTTTAGGTCCCTAGAGCATGTAGCTTGGAGGGATTGGGATTTTTTTAGGTGTAGCATGTCCAACAACTCTGGGTTTGACATAGCTTTATATGTTAGGCAGAGATCACCTTGGAGTAGGCGATATGCTACAGAGTAAAGCTGGAGTTTTTTAAGGCGGTCAGTGTAGGGCATTTATTTGAGACCAGTAATCCTCTTTGTGAGGTACTTCTGTGGCCTTTTCCAGCTGCTGCAGATGTCTTGTAAGGTACATTCCAAAAGGGGCATTGTACTCTATAATGGGTCTAGTGAGTGTCGAGTAGAGGGGAACAATGACCTCTTTCTTCCTGGATGAGAACCCTTTTATGATGAGGTGTGCCACATAGAAGGACTTCCTGACTACTGTGGCGATGTGACTATCAAAGGAGAGACTACTGTCCATCTGGGTCCCAAGGTCTCTTAACACACATTCGGTGTTAAGTAGATTGCTGCCTATGTGGTAGTTCATGGGTACAGAGTTTTTACCAAAGGGGATGACACTGCACATTTTGGCATTGAGCTTGAGGCCATGGCAGTGACACCAGGCATCTGTCTCAGCGAGGCCCTTCTGTAGGATGTCCACATCATTTGGGGACTTGACTATGGCTCCTAGTTTGCAGTATTCTGCAAACTTCGTTAGCCAGAGGCATTCTGTGTTAGCCTGTACTTCAGAGAAGTAGATACCAAACAGGAGAGGTCCCAGGACAGAACCCTGTGGTACTCCACTTGTCACTGCTTTGAGGTCAGATTTGGAGTCTGCAACTTTTACAGTGTGGGTTCTGTCAGTGAGCCAGTTGGCAACCCATCTTGTGACGTAGAGATTTATACCTAGTGTAGTGAGTTTAGCTATAATTCCAGAATGGGGGATGGTGTCAAGCCTTGGCGAGGTCAAGATAGGCTGTGTGAACCACCTTACTCTCATCTACGGCTTTGGTGACTGCCTCAAAGAAGTTGATCAGGTTCAGGAGGCATGATCTGCCTTTCCAAACCTGAACTGGGTTTGGAGGTTACCAATGTCTTTGTTTGAGTTCCATGATGATACGTTCCATGGCCTTGCAGACCAGGCTCATCAGGCTAATAGGTCGATAGTTCCCAGGATCAGTGGTGGCTCTACCTTTGTGGAGTGTGATAACTGTTGCTATGCGCCATTCAGAGGGCACAAAGTCTGATGCAAGGCTATTATTGAACATGGTGCTTAAGTGGGGAGCCAGTTCGTTCTGAAGTTCATGTAAAATGCAGCCTGGGATGTTGTCCGGTCCCATGGATGCTGTGTTTTTGGCTTTAGAGAGTGCAGCTTTTACCTGCATAGTTGTGATTACAGGGACTGTGCATTCTTCCTGTATAGATATGGGCCCTTTAGGGGTTGAGGGGAGGGTAAAGTTAGCACTGAACCTATCTGCCAGGATGTTGGCAATATCAGTTGGTTCTGTAATTTTTGTGCCGTTGTGCTGTAACTCAGTGCAGATCTGGGTGTTGCCTATGAGATTCTTGACATAGCTATAGAATGCTTTGTGGTTGTCCTTAGAATTAGTGGCGATTTTGTTTTCGTAGCTAGCTTTGGAGGGTCTTATAAGGGATCTCAGCTTCTTACTGAGGCTGACCCAGGGAGCTCCTCCACTCATGGGATTTTACTCTCTTGAAACAGTTTCTTCCTTCTGTTGTACAGTTTGTTTATGGCAGGGGACCACCAGATTGGCTTCCTTTTTTGCAGGATAGCATCTTGGTTCTGTTTGGGATAGCACGATCCATGCACTCGTGTAAGTGCTTATAGAGTGCATTTGTGTAGGATTCAGCAGTTGTAACTGTATTGTCCATCTGCATGGGTGTCATGAAGTTCACCATTTCTGTCTTAAGAAGCATGAAGTTGGCTTTGGAGAAATTTTTTACCATGGTTTCCTTAATGGGGGGTTGGGGGCGGGATGTGGATATCAAGGGTGATTAGCTTATGGTCGGATTGGACCAACGAGGAGTTGACTTCAGGTGTGGAACACCGGTCACTCATGTTGGTAATGACGAGGTCTAGGATATTGTTGCCCCTGGTGGGGGTGTGGATAAGTTGATCCAGGGCATTGGAGTTTATGAATTCCAGAAAGCGTTGAGCTAAGGAGTTAGTACATGAGCAGTTTTCCCAGTTAATGGTGGGGTAGTTGAAGTTGCCCATTATTAGGGTGTTTGGTTGAACCCTAATATTTTCCAGTACATCAAGAAAATAAGAGTGGGAATCCTGGGGCATGGTGGGGGATCTGTAGCATGCTACAATTTAGATTGCAGTTTTGCCCAGAGTTAGTTGCACTTGGATAACCTCTGATGCATTATGCTGAGCAACTAGCATGGAGGTGTGGATATCCTTAATGAATATGGACACACCTCTGCCTTTGTTGTTTCGGTCCAGGTTACTTGGCTGAAAAGTGTGCTATGAGTTATAGCCTGGTAGTGCAGGGATGCTCTCAGGAGCCTTGAACCAGGTCTTGGTCACTGCACAGATATTGATGTTCTCCATTTTAAGGAGTGCCTCGAGTTAGTGCATTTTGAGATTTAGACTTCTAGCATTGAGTAGCATTACCCTCAGTTTTTGCTTGCCTGTTCCTGTTACGGTGGTGAATTTGTTATTTGAACCTTGCCTAAAAAAGGCACTATAGGGGCAGCGAGAGCCTTAGCCAGTGTCTGGAATCCCAGGGGCGACAGGTTCAGGCCATCTGTGGCAAAGCATCATGGTCTGTCAAATCCCAAGCGGACAGGTACTGGATCCCCTTAGAAAGACACCAGAAGTTTAGCCAGTTGTTGAATTCAATCATTTTGCCCTTGTACTGTGGTATCATTCTGGTTGATGGCAGAATGCTACTCAGGGCTAGGGTGATACCTGCCTGGACTACAAGATCGGAGAGCTCTTCCATGTCTCTTTTCATGTAGTCCAGGGAGGTACGTCTCAGGTCATTCACACGAACATGGACAATGACAGAGTCATATTTGTACTTGTTGTCAAGTGACCTGAGTGTGTGGGTTATGTGGCGGATCCTGGCATCCGACAGGCAGCTGACAGTAACCTTCTCCTTGTTTATCCTGGTGAGTGGGACATCATTGTGCCTGACTATAGAGTCACCTATGACTAGTGTGCTGGGTACGTTGTTTTGCCTTATTGGCTGTGGTTGAGTGTCACACTGAGTCTGTGGGCTGTGTGTCATTTGGGTTCTGTTGGGGGATGGAGGTTGCTTGCGTTTCTGCTTTGGAGGTCTCTGTTGCTTAGACAGATTATTATTGAGAGCCTCCGCGAATGTTTTTGTGTTACTGTGTGTAGATTTTGATGGTGTAGATTTAGTGAGACTATGTGATGAGTTTGGTGTAATGCAAATGTTTACCTTCTCCTCATGACTGTCAAGTTCAGTCTTGGTTGGAGAGAGCTTTACTTCCAGTTTGGCTAGATAAGTGCATCTCTCACAGGTTGTAGTGTTGGGTGGTAGGAGGAGAGGGTTGTCTCTGTACATGAGGCAATTTCTACATTGCCTCAAGATGCCCCGATTCATCAGATAGACAGGAGAGAACACTGGGAGCTGACCCTTGGGCATGCCTGAATAAAAAAATATTTTCCTCTAGATTAGTGAGGAAATTGAGTACAAGAGCTGTTTTTCTCTAAGCAAGTGAGAAAAGTAAGTACAAAAATTGTTTTCCTCTAGGTAATAAGGAAGGTTCAGTGCTGTAGTAATTAGTAGGTTATTTAGTGCTTACAAGTTCTGAACAAATGCTGAGCACGAATAAGCAAATTTAAGTGCTAAAACTAAGTCTGTGTCTGCACTAGACTGGTTGCAGGACAGAAACAAGAGCAAATGCAGGCTTTCAAATTAGAAAGTTGAGAGAGATGGAAGAGATTGCCCAAACTGCCAATAACTACATATTCTAGGCCAGAACCACTCCTTATGTAGTAGACAGTTTACCTAGTGCTTAGCACTCCCACTGATAAGCTAGAAGGCTTCCCTCCAACACAGAAAGACTTGGAGGGGCTCAGAAGCTTACATACAGTCCTGGATACAGCAAATCTGTATCTGGAACACTAGTTACAGGAAAGGCAAGAAACAGGCTTACAGTTTTTTTTTTTTTTTTTATATACAGAAAAGTAGCAAAAACAGTAGTAAAAACAATTCACATGCAGTGCAAGCTAGCACACTTGGGTATGTAGAAATATTAGACAAAACACAGCTTAAAAAAATACAATTAAATTAAAAAGGACTAAAAGTAAGTGCAGAAAGAGTTTATTAGGTAGAATGTGGTAAAGAGATTGGACTGAGGGAGTGTACCAGATGAAATCTACAGTGGTGCGGGCAACTGCAAAAGCCACCAAATTTAAACTACAGGCCAGAAATAGGGAGGGTAGTTGGGACAAAACAGTTTCAACAGAGATCTAAGCAACAATTAGCAAACTCTAAAACCAAAAAAGTATACTTAGCCCTGTATATTTGCAGATAGATTGGAAAGCAGTCTCTCAGAACAGGGAGACAATAGTTTCAACAGAGATCTAAGCAACAATTAACAAACTCTAAAACCAACAAATATACTCAGCTCTGTATATTTGCAGATAGATTGGAAAGCAGTCTCTCAGAACAGGGAGACAATTGTTTCAGCAGAGATCTAAGCAACAAACTCTAAAACCATAAAAATATACACAGCTCTGTATATTTGCAGATAGATTGGAAAGCAGTCTCTCAGAACAGGGAGACAATGGTTTCAACAGAGATCTAAGCAACAATTAACAAACTCTAAAACCAAAAAAAATATTTATTTATTTTTTTTATTTTTATTTGCAGTTGGTTTACCAGGATAGTCCATTGAGCCAAGATGAACCCGTTTTCAATGGAGTCCTGGGGAGAAAAGCTCCAGACAATTGATGTTACAGTAGGTTATTAGAGATGATTATGCATTGTAACAATTCAAGCAGGAAATACATATTATAAACAAACATTACAATTAAGTTGACAATTGATGAAACTTGCATTATATACACATTATAAGGGGTGTTACAAAGTTAAAATGAGAAGTTGGTACAAGTTAAGAGTCAGTATTCTTGTAGATACCCTGAGAGTCAGTATTCTTGCAGATACCCTGAAATTAATGCGAGTGCAAGAGTTAGGAGAAATGATAAAGTGAAATTGCAGGAGAAGGAAAGGAACTTGAAAATTCTAGTGTTAGTTATATGGGGTGGAAGCAAGAGCATTCCCACTGTGATACTAGGTTTGAATGAAGAGATTTTTTGAAATTTAAATGGTTAGAGGTGGTACGAATGGATGGAGATAGGGAGTTCCAGAGGCGTGCAAGGCCATACGATAGAAGATTTTTGCCTGGGGGACGAGTAGGTTTATACACTTCTAGTAGATTTTGGTTGTTGGACTTAAATACTCTATCAGGTAGGTGCAGTTTAAAGATAGAAGACAGGGAGGGACAGAGGGAAGGGTTAACAATGAGCTTATGTGCGAGGGATAGTTGAGTATAGGTGAGATGTTTGGGTAGTTCTAACCATTTTAATTGTTGGAGAGAGGAACAATGGTGGGTAGAGGACTTTTGGCTGGTAGCAAACTTGGCAATTTTGGTGTAACAAGAGGAGAGCTGTGTTTTCAAAGATGTTTGCAGATTAGTTAGAAGTGGAGCTCCATAGAGAAGGGAAGGAATAAGAAAGGAAGTGGAGAGAGTGATTTTAGTGGCAGTTGTATATTTAGTTGTAGATGGGAGTTGAATTTTAGTTGGTTATCAATTTGGACTCCAAGTAATTTAGTCTCTGACACCAGCTCCAGTGGAATGTTATTTTGACTAGTAATAGAGAAGGTGTTTATATTGATAGAGTTGACTTTAGAGGGGGTGAATACCATTCCTTTGGTTTTAGAGGCATTCAGTGCCAGGTGATTACTATTCATCCATTGCTCAGTGGTTGAAAAAGCATCCTGAGTTAGTTTTAGGAGGGTAGGGATAGATGTGGCAGAGCAGATAATGGTGGAATCATCTGCATATTGGATGATGTTGGAGAGAGGGATAGCGTTACGGAAATCATTTATAAATATGTTGAAGAGGAGGGGGTCCTAATATGGAGCCTTGGGGAACTCCGGTTGGGGTATTAAGAAATGAGGAGGTTGTCTTTTTCCATTTTACTGCATGATATCTATTGGTTAAGTAGCTGGAGAACCAGTTCAATGATGAGGGAGATAGGTTAAGTTTTGCAAGTTTGGTTAAAAGCAGCCTATGTGAGATGGTATCAAAGGCTTTAGAGAGGTTGAGTAGAAGGGTAGAGACAATAAGGCCCAAGTCCCGGGCTTTATTTACAATTTCAGGGAAGGAGAGGAGTGCTGTCATAGTGCTGTGATTAGGTCTGAATCCATGTTGTGTGGGAGTTAGCAGGTGGTTATCTAAGAGATATGGAAGTAGTTGTAGTTGAATACATTTTTCAAGGAGTTTAGCGATGGGGGAGAGGATAGCGATGGGGCGAAAGTTATTAACATTGTTATTGTTGCCACCCTTATGTAAAGGTATGATGAAGGCTTTTTTCCAGATTTGGGGAACTATGCCTTCTTGGATAGAGAGGTTGATTAGTATGCTAATGGGGTAGGCAGTTGCTTCAGCAGATATGTTAAGAAAATAGGAAGGGATTTTATCAGGAGCGTTAGTGCTAGGTTTTAGTTACTGAAGGAGTTTTTGTATAGTAGAAGTGGGTATAGGTTTTAGTGTGAATGGTGGGGAGTGTGGAGAGGGGGTATTAGGGGGTGAAGAAGATGAGGAGGAAGTGAGAGTAGGAGAAGAGGTAGAGGATACAGAGTTAGTAGATGTGAGTGGGGAAGTGGTAGTAGTGCAGGGTGGGGTGTTGTTGGGGGAGGATGGGGGTGAGTCGGAGAAAGTGTTGTTAGAGAAAGAAAAGGTTAATTTTAAAATAGAATCAATGAAAAAAGAGTTGAATTGAGTAGCTAAGTCTGCATCTGGGGCATTATGGTCTGGGGTGGGGGTGACAGGTTTACTAGGATTAAGTAGTGTGGAGACACCTTTACAGAATTTCTGACGATTTGTTTTGTTATTGTTTTGGAGTATGGAGAAGTAATTTTGTCGATCATAGATGATGAGCTTTTTTACCCTGTTTCTAAGTGTTTTGTATTCATTATGGATGAGGGGGGACTTATTTTTCTGGTAGTGTGCCCAGACTTTATCTCTTTGCCGCATTGTTGCTAGTGTGTTTTTGGTAAGCCAAGGGCCGGTTTTAATTTTTATTCTCTTTGTTCTTAGTGGAGCAAGGAAGTCTAATATTTTTAAGAAAGTTGTATTAAAGTGGGCAACTGCATTATCTAAAGGTAATATTTTTAGACAGTTCCAGTTTATTGCTTTTAGGGAGTTAACAAAGGTTGATGGGTTGAAGTTTTTTTTTGTTATGTAAGGTAATATAGTTGTGGGTGCGATCTAGTAGTAAGGGGAGTCGGTGGGTGAAGATGGGTAGGTGGTCACTAAGGGGATCGGGGAGAGTACTATTGTCTGAGAAATAATGGGGATGAGAGACTAGGTCCAGTCCAGGATACTGCCGCTGGAGAGGTTTTTTGAGGGGTGTGTTATAGAGGTGATTAGTTGCGAAAAATTATATAGGTTGATGTTGAGCGGGTGTGTGGGAGACTGAATTGAGGCCCAATTAATATTCACATCACCTAAGATTATTGTTTCATTGCTAATGTTGTTGGTGAGCCAGGAGAGGATGTCTTCGAGTGTGGAAATATTATCCCCTGGGGGGATATAGAGGGAAACTATACATATGTGTTTGTGTTTGTTAATTTGAAGTAGTGCTATGAGTAGTTCAGCGTTATTAAATTGAGGAGTAGGTTTGTTATAGGGTGTAACTGACAAGGAGGATGAGTAGAGGAGAGCTACTCCTCCACCTTTTTTGTGGGACCTGTCTTTTCTAATGATAGAATAGTTTGGTGGAATTATTTCAGAGTCTTTTATATGAGGCTTTAACCATGTTTCTGAGATGGATAGGATGTCAGGTTTATTGTGTGTCAACCAGGCATGGAGGTTTGGGATTTTGTTAACTACACTTTGGGAGTTTAAGGAGGTGAGAAGTAATGATTTGTCTGTACTGGCTGAGGAGGTAGGACCTGGGTTAGGATGGATATCACCAGATAGAAGGTTGGTAATGAAATATAGGAATATGTTGGAGAAGTAATTGGATAGTTTAGAGAATAGATTTGGTTCTATTATGATTTTGTAGGATTTGGAAACAACTATGTGGGTAGAGCATTTTTGAGAGGTGATAAGTTTATTAGGAAAAAGCAGATGTTTTTTTATAGGGTATAGGTGTGGAGAAATTGGGATGTTTGAGTGTGAGAGAGAGGAAGTAAGATGGTTAGTTACATGGAAGTGTTGGGAGTGGTAGGAATAACTGGGCTGGGTGAGGTAGTAAAGATAGGTTAAGGTAAGGAGTAGAGTTAGTAAGAATGATGGTTTTGAAAGCATGATGAAGAGGGACTATTAAAGCTATTTAGTTGTAAAATTAAATGTGGCGGTAAGAGAGGTGTATGTAAATGAGTTATTTAGTGAACTAAATAGAGGTGAATGAGTGGAGAGTTGTGAAGGATTGGAGGGTATGTGGTTTGTGGGTGGGAGTTGAGATGGTGAATAAGTTGTGGTTGGCTAGGTGATTAGTCAATGAGAGGTAGATGAAGTTAATTAGGTGGGAAAGGAACGGTTGTTTCAGAGTTGTGGTTATTGATTGGTCAGTAATCAAGATGGGTGTGGTTATGGGGAGATAAAGGTAGAGCTGCTGGGGGCGGGTGGAAATTGGGGGCAGGGTAGGGGAGCGGAGTGAGCCTGCAGGGCGAACTGAGCGGGTAGAACCAAAGGGGGGTCAGGGGAGGATCAACAACCAATCAGTGGAGTGTTGAGTAGCAGAAGGGTAAGTAGAGGGGACCTGGATATAGTGGGTTGGAGTGGGCTATAGTGTAATAAGAGAGAGAGGAAGAAAAAGAGAAGTTAGAGTTTAAAGAGACTATAATAGTAAGTGAATAAAAGTAGATATTTGTTGGGAGAGGATGCCATCTAGTGGACAAATGCAGAGTGCACCTTAGCACACCTGGCACACCCTGGACAGGGTTGGACTGAAGGGGGAAGGGAGCAAGAGTAAATCAAGGAACTAGATAAGAGGGAAGAACCTTGGATAGGAAAATGAACACCTTGAGAAGCTCTAGAGAGAAAAAAGGATGAAAGGCCTTAAGAGCCAGGAGAAGAGCGCTCATCCCTTTGACATTGATGTACTTCTTCTGTTGATGAGGTGACCACACCCTCTGTACCTTTAGGGAGCGAAATGTTGCCCCCCATCCCATGTCTGTAGTGTCTGTGAACAATTTCTGAAAGGAAAGAGGGGGATGAAAAGGGATCACTGGATTCAGAGACAGCTGCTGAATCCACCAGTTAAGTTTCTGTATGAGATAAGGGAGAAGAGGAAGTACAAAGTCTAGAGGATGTGTACATTGATTTCAGAAACCACTGAAACTTTCTCATTTGAAGTGTGGCCAGAGGGAGCATCAGAATGGTAAATGCTAGGAAACCCAGAGCTCTCAGAAACTCTCTGGTGTTAATGAAAGCCAGAGGAGGAAGAGTTTGAAAGAAAGAAATGAGAGTTACGGACTTTGGAGGGGGCAGGGGTGCAAGCATTGGCACCATCTGAATCCTGCAACCCAGAAAAACGTTATCCTGAGGAGGAGTTAGAGAAGACTTTTTGAAATTTATAGTGAACCCCAGGGTCTGAAGAAGGGAAACTGCAAAATGAAGATTTTGCAAAAAGGTCTCTGGAGAGGATGCGTGAATCAACAAGTCATCTAAGTAAGGAAATATTTGGATCCCTCAAAGTCTGCAAAAAGCAATTACAGGAGGAGCAAGGCATTTGATAAACACCTGTGGGGCAGTAGACAGGCCAAAAGGCAAAGCAGAGAACTGAAAATTCCAGGAAACAACAGAGAAACCCAAAAACTTTCTGAAAAGAGGATAAATAGAAATGTGGAGATAAGTAGCTTTGAGATCCAGAGATACCATATAGGCCTGAGGGAGCAAAAGAGGAAACAGAATCTGAAGAGGCAACATCTGAAAGGAAATCACTTTTAGAAGAGTGTTTAGATGAGAGAGAGGTCTAAAATAGGTCACCAAGTGCCCACTAGAAACTGTCTGGAGTGGAATCCTTTCCCCCTTTGGGACACGAGCACCTCTTGAATAGTACCTTGAGTCAAGAGATTTTGAAGAACCTTTGGGAGAAAGGGAAGATTTTTCAGAGGAGGCTGAGGAATGCCCATAAAAGAAGGACAGAATTTCCACACCATGAAGTACCCCTGCCAAATAATAGACAGAACACAAGAATCCTGAGTAATCTGAAGCCAAGCAGAAAAAAAAAAGAGAAAGTTGAACAGAAAGAGTAAAGTCGCTGGGATGAGATGGAGAGTCATAGAGCTCCTGGTTTGTCCATACAGGAAAGCTTCTGAGTCCCTGAAAACTGAGTAGCCTTAGCAGGAGGAGTCCATTTGCCACTCTTCCTACCTTTAGTAGAAGGGCAGGATTGCCTGTGAACAAAGTCAGGCTTAGTGGGGTAGTTTCTCAGAAATTTAGGCACAGGATAAACAAACGCATGTTTAAGCTCCTGTAAGGCCTTAACTTTATCCTGAAGGGGCTTAAACTAGCAGCAGCTTCCCTAAACAAAAGTTTAGAATCCAGAGGACCATCCATCAACTTAGCTTTAATATCATCAGGTAGAGGTTAAAGTCCAAGCCAAGAATACCTCCACAACACTGAGCAGCTCTAGAAGAGGCATCTACTGCATCCTAACTACATTTACTAGAATGACGAATGCTTTGAGAGGAAGTCCCTAGCAAGGAAAGAACACCGAGTCTGGAAAATCAGAAGTAAGTTAACAGGCCTGAGAAAGAAGAGCCAACACATACCTAGAGATACGGGTCTGATAATTAATAACCCTAAAAGCTGGGGTAGCAGAAGTGTAAACCTTCTTCTTACCCAATTTTTCCATAGTTCTGTTGTCCTTGTCAAGGCAATAACTTGGGCGAAGTAAGCAAATGAGACAGCTTATCATAGACTACAGACATAATAGAGGGGTCAGCAACAGGACTTTTATATTGGAAAGAACAATTCTCAGGCACCCTATAAAACCTCTCAAGCTTCGTGGGAAAAGTGGGCAGAGAGTCAGGCGCATGAGAGGCATTGGTAAAAGCATCCAGCAAAGCAGCCAATTCAGGAGGAATAGCGAAAGGTTTAGGGGTTTCCAGCTGCGGCAACTCGTAATACCTGTTAACACCTGATATAGATATCAGAGACCAGAGTACAATCCCACTTTAAAATCATCATCCTAGAGTGTGTGCGCCAAAGAAAATTTCCTCAAAAGGAACATTCAGACTAAGATTTCTCCTCCTCTGACTCATAGTCTAAAGGAGAAGGAACTTGAGTAGAATAAGTCAAGCAGAGATTCATTATCCGAATCTGACTCATTCAGCAGAATCCTGTTCCCTAGATATTTTAAGGGGAGTAGAGGACCAAGGAAGAGCAGGAAAACAGACCAACAGTAAAAAGATACGTTCAGACTGGTGGCAAAGAAGTTCTGGTTTATGCTAGGCCTGAACGTCATTTTTATGCCCTATGCTACACAAGGAGCATTTAGGTAACGTTTGGGGTACCTTTTAAAAGCAACAAGTAGTCTTAGGTAGACTGACCAGACGTTCAGGCTTCCACAGCAGGGAATCCCATCTGTTAAGAGAACTTGCAGCAGTGAATAAGTGAGTAAGGACATCTTTTAATATTGTTCATAAAGTATGTCTCGGTACTGTACAATCCTGTTTTTTCTTTCTTGTTTTATTAAAACAGATTGGCCATTTTGGCATTCACTTGCACATCTTCTCCTGTTTTCATATCTGTTTTATTTGTGATCAGACTCTATTTTCCTAGAGGTTGTTCCTTGGTTCTTCACTAGATGTACTTTTGTTTTTGAAGTTGTATTTTGACATCAATAGTTGGCGAGTGCACCTGATGTGGGTTGTATTATGTTCTGCTGTCCTGTTATAATGCTGAAAAACTGTTTCTGTAGTAATACCTTAATGTTGTCAGTCGTTATGGCATTATGTTGGCCATAAACCTTTTTACCATATAATCTGCTTTTTGCAAAAATTAAAAGAATACTCTGCCCTCTCCTACAGTTTAACTCAATCGTTAGGTTTCTTTTCTCCCTACAATATGGTTCCAGCATTGTTTAGGTACCAGAAACCTACTTTTATTTCCTTGCATTGGAGTCAAAGAAAGAGAAAGCCCACCTACTTTTTTTTAAAGTCAACTTCTCACATACCTTGCAGAGGAATTTGTCTCCCCCTGCAAGACATATAGACGCAGTTAAATCTGTAGTTTACCGTCAGGTACTGTTGTCTATCTTAGATGAGCAATTAATCCTGCTAATGTCAGGAACACGGCAGCTTATTTTTTTAATAAAAAAAGACAAAAAGCTGTTTAACTGTTTTCCACTGTTTTACTGCAGAAAGGAGGAGAACTTAACACTCTCTTTTCATAGCAAAACAAAGCAATTAGATCAGTCCGGGGTTTAAAGGCAGTTGTCACCACTTCTGACAAGTGTACACAAGCAGCAACACAGTATTGAAATGCTAAGCTTTAAATGTTGGTTATTTATTATAGTTTATAAGTTAAGATAACTTAAGTAAATGTAGTAAAGATTTCTGTGACATTTAGTGGAAAGTCAGAAAATATTTTTTTTTCTTGTAAAGTACCAAAACATTTACTATTTTCAACCCCCCCTCCCCATACACACACACACACACACACACACACACACACACACACGACATAACTGCAAAAAGAGAGACAGGTGTGCAATGTGGGTGCATACACAGGATCATAGGAAGTTACTAGGCTATTGGCCCTGAGGCCCTTACAAGCCTAGCTAAGAATTTAGCCCTTGTATCAACAAGTCAGCACCCGATGCCCTTGTCCAGCAGGGACACAGGTGGAATCACAGGGGTGTATTTTCTGTTCCCCATCCAGTTATCTAGGTTGCACTTAAAAAGGGTTATTGAGGTAGTCTGATAGATGTGGAGAGGGAGTCTATTCCACAAAAGCGGGAGTCTCTGAGACACAAATCTGTCCTGCCTGCAAGTCCAATTGATGTCACAGACCAGGTTGAGTTTGTGCGAGTGGGTTACTCGAGTGGAGCTTGACTTGCGGGTATGCAGCAGTCCCATCAAGGTCGGGTCTGAGATTGCTTTGTATGCCAGACAGAGGTCACCTCTGAGGAGTCTGTAGAAGACTGAATAGAGGGACAGGGTCTTTAGCCTATCTGTGCAGGGTAATTGTTTGAGGCCGAGATTCTCTTGGTGAGGAACCTCTGTGGTCTCTCCAGATGCTGCATGTGCTTTGTGAGGTACATGACAAAAGGGGCATTGTACCCGATAATGGGTCTTATAAGGGAAGAATACAGGCATGTTATGACCACCTTGTCCCTGGATGTGATACCCTTACTAATGAGGTGGGCCATGTAGAAAGCTTTCTGTACAACGGTGGTAATATGATGGTCAAAAGTCAGTTTGATATTAACCTGGGTGCCCAAGTCCCTCATGACTGACTGCATGCTTTAGGACCTTATTATCAATGTGATAATTTGTGGAGACGCCACTCTCCCCAAAGGGATGATGATTCATTTTTTGGCATTCAGTTTGAGGCCATGTTTCTGACACTAATCATTTGTTTGGGTGAGACCCTGTTGGAGGATGTCCACATCACTAATGGAATTGATGACCGCATCCAGCTTGCAGTCATATGCAAACTTGGTCAGCCGTAGTCCACTGGTTTTGGCCTGCACCTCAGAAAACTATATCCCAAACAGCAGAGGCCCCAAGACTGATCCCTGGGGTACACAGCTCATTATAGATCTACTGCTTGAGGTGGTGTCCCCTATTTTGACTGGGTGGGTTCTATCAGTGAGCCAATTTGCTACCCATTTGGTAACATAGGGACTGATGCCTAGTTGAGAGTTTATCTGTTCTACTTGAGTAGGGAATAGTATCGAAGGCTTTGGCCAGGTCAAGGTAGGTGATGTGCACTGTCTTCAGCTCGTCCATTGCCTTGGTGACTGTCTCAAATAAGTGAACCAAATTAGCAGGCATGGCCTCCCCTTGACTAAATTAAACCAAACTGTGTGGAATGGAGTGTCTGGAGGTTGCCAGTGTCCTTGCTAATGATATGATAATCTGCTCTATGTCCTTGCAGATCAGGCTAGTTAGGCTGATGAGTCTATAATTTCCTGGATTGGTGGATGCTCCACCTTTGTGCAAAGGGATGACAGTGGCTGTCCTCCACTCGGCTGAGACAAAGCAGTTACTCAGGCTTTGGTTGAATAGGTTACCTAATGGTGCTGCAAGTTCCTGGCTGAGTTCTTGCAGGAAGCAGCTTGGGATGGTATCAGGTCCCACAGAGGCTGTATTTTTTTGCCTTTGCGAGTGCAGTGATGACTTGCCCCCTAGAGGTAAGGGGAGGGGGCAGGTACTGAAGATGTCCTGTTTTACTGATGGGGGGACGGGGACAGAGGGCTGAAATTTTTACTGAACCTGTCTGCCAGCAGGTTGGCTATATCTGCAGTGTTTTGTGTATGTGGTGTCCTAGACCACCAGTCCTGAGTAGATCTGCATACTTCTCTTGAGATTGCAGACATATGTGATGAAGGCCTTATGACTGTCTTTAGTAGATGTGGGCAGTTTGGACTCGAAGTTTGCTTTGGAGGATTGCACTAGTGCTCTTATTTGCTTGTTCGGGCGAAGGAGAGATTGCTGCCAATTAGGCACCTGCACCTTCCTGGTCCTAGACAGCAATTTATTCCTTTTATTACAGAGTTTATTTATTGCAGATGTCCACCAGACAGGTTTACTCTTCCTTGAGGAGGAGGATTTTGTGCTGTTGGGTATTCCTGATTCCATGCAGCTATATAAATGCTCATATAGTACTTTGGTGTAGGTTTGGACATATGTGACAGATCCTGTGGAGGGGAAGGGGGCTGTGAAGCTGTTTATACCTTCCCTCAAGAGGTTGTAATCAGCTTTGGAGAAGTTTTTTTGTTTGACTCTAGCTAAGTGGAGGTCAGGGGAGATGGTGACTTTGAAAGTGACCGATTTGAGGTTGGATCTTACTGGGGATGATGACACTAGGGATGCTGCAGTGGTTACTCACCTCTTGTGTGGTTGTCATCCAACTGGTCCAAGGCATTTGCATTGACAAAATCAAGGAATCTCTGAGCATTTGTGTTTTGGCATAAATATTTCTTCCAGTCTATGGTTGGGATAGTTAGTCACCCAGGATCAGGGTACAGGGTTGAATCTTGATAGATTCGAAGAGGTCCAGATAGATGGAGTGGGCATATTGAGTCAAAGTTGGAGGCCTATAGCTAGCTCTTATTTGCATAGGGGTCTTGGCAATTGTTAATTACAACTGGAGTGTTTGCTGTGTGTCCTACTGTTTGACCAACCTGGAGGTTTGCATGTCTTTTATATATATTGCAGCTCCACCTCCTTTTGCTTTGCTGCCCATGGTTTGGGGTCTAAATGTATGATAGTATGAGTAACCAGGTATTTGTAATGAACAACATGGTAGAGTTAAGCATTATTAATGTGTACATTTTAGTAAATGTTGCTTAATGTTTTACTTGGTCACTGTCACACATTGGCTTTATGTTGCACATGCAGTCTTGGTCAATGTTTTTGTCAGTATTTTTTTTTTGTATTGCTAAATGCATTTAATACTTGTTATTATATTTGTCAATGTAGCCCAAGTTGTGGCTGAAAAGATCCTGGGACCAGTTCACTTTCCTGGTTACCAAAGTATAAATAAATATGAAATAGAAAAAAAAGGAAGGTGAACATGACAGAAATAAATTAAGGAACTAGTAAAGCAGATTTTAATTTTGCAGAAAAGTCACAAGAGGAACGCTGAAGCTTGCAGATACAAAATAAAGCTGCTGTCAGTAAAAAACACACCAAATTCACCAAAATAATCCACCGACTCAAAGTAAACGGATCAGGAACGTCCTTTATTCAGTGTTCAGATTTTAATTTTGCATCATTAGTGAGAGAGAGAAAACTTCCCACTGAAGGCATTGGGAAGTAGCAGACAGACTTAGTTTGGAGTCCTGCTACTGGTGACTGGTGTCTCTCTGGACGTAACTTCCACTATTTTGATTTCCTGCATCCTACATGTGAGCCAGTTGTTAATCCAGCGGGTAAAGTAGGGATTTATTCCCAGTTTAATTAGCTTTTCTACTATGCCTGAGAGGAGAAATGTGTCAAAAGCTTTGGCCAGGTTGAGGTATGCAGTGTGTACTGTTTTGCCTTCAGCCATTGCTTTGGTGACCTTTACAAAAAAAAGTCCACCTGGTTCAGTATGCATGATTTGCCCTTGAAGAATCCATCCTGAGACTGGTGTAGTGTTTGGAGGTTTCCTTTGTCATGATTGACATTTCTATGATGAGTCTTTCCATGGCTTTGCATATGAGGCTGTTCAGATGTATGGATCTCTGGAAGGTCTTCATTTATGCAGGGGAGTGACCGTAACTGTTCTTCATTTACTTAGTACAAAGTCTGTGTGGAGGCTGAGACTGACCAGTGTTGTTAGGGGTATGGCTAAATCATGCTTCATCGTACCTCTCAACCTCTTACACCGAAAAATCTGTCCAAAGCCATAAATAAAGGGGAGCAAAGGCTTAAAAATAGGGGCACTTTTTGCTCTTACAAACTTAGAAAATTGATAGAATAACAGATTTTGCTTTAGTATGGATTTTCTGAAGGGTATGAAGCTTGAAACTCAAATGTTTCGTTATTTTCTGACTTCAGCCCTCAATGATGTACCAACAATGTGCCAAAAACGCAATTTAATATGAAACGGACCAAAAATATGAGGCAAAAATCTGGACATTCTGCGAAAATCTGTACAGTTGAGAGGTATGTTTTCATGCTAAGATGCGGCCAGGGATATTGTCAGGACCCATTGATGCCGTATTTTTAGCTCTTGATAGCACTTTTAGGACTTGGTGTGATAACTGGAGATAAGCCAGTTTCAGGTGCATCTTCAGGGACAGAAGAGAGGTAAAGTTAAGAGCTAAATTTATTGGCTGCTATGGTCGCTACATCTTCAGCCTCAGTTTTGGTAACATCATTCACATTCTGCTAAACGCATTGCTGCATTGTGCTTTTGAGATTACAAGCATAATTTAAAATGGTCTTGTGATTGTCTTTGGCTTAAGTAGTTATTTTTGCCTTGGCTTTGGTGGATTTTATTAAGCTCCTGGGTTGTTTATTTCATTTAGAAGGGCTCTAAGATTCATAATTAGCATTGACTCTGAAAAATGGGTTAAATGCATTTTCCCCGATCCAGTTGCCCAGTTTTTTTTTAAACATATCAAGGCTGTCTGAACTTCAATTTACCAGGTGGGAGTTTACTACTGCTGTTTTTGAGATGCTGTCAGAGATGCCATGGTGGTGAATCCATTCAAGGAATTTCTAATGTAAACTGAGTAAAGTTGTGTGTCCAAACTCAGCTGTGTATGTGGGGGGAGGTTGCTGTGTTCCCATCATTTTTGTTTTTAATAAAAGTGGAAAGAAACTGAGAGTAGGACTTGGGTGTCAATGCAGTTTAGCCTTTTGGCTGTCTGTATATTTTTTTCTTATGGCAAATCTTATTTTATTAATTGTTTTCATTTGTAATTTAAAATGTATAAAAATGCATTTATTTGGCCTAAGTGTTGTGTGTGGGTGAGTGGAATTTTTGCTCCTCCACCAAAGAAGTGGTTAAAGTGTTGGGATTAGGAAAATAATCTGTTGATTTTTTTTTCTGTCTTAATGATTTTTAGTGCTCAGAGAATGAAAACAGAGCAAGTTTCATTAGCAGTCAAGTAACACTTGTATGACAACAGAAGAAAAACTTGTTCTATGACTTTTGAAAAGTATCCTCCTGTAGTTTCCTAGCCTGGTGCACATCTGTGAGTCGTCTAGAAAGCCTCATCTGATTAAGTAGTAACTGTGCATGACTCTGCATCTTTTGCACACAGCCTTTAGTGACTTGGAAATCATAAGCAATTTCTAACTGATAGCTAGGGTTGCCAGGTTTCTTTGCGGCTAAAACTGGACTAAAGTCACGCCCTCACACACATAACACCACCCACCCACCCACCCCCTCTCCCCCATGCCCCACCTATTTTGTGACATCCAGTGACATCCGCTGATGGACCACCCCACCCACTTGACAAACAAGCCGAGAAAAGAAAAGGAAAAAACACACAGCTGCACACTATGCTGGCTGCTATGCTGCTACCATGATTAATGAAAAGTGTCATGGAGTGCATTTTTCTGGCATTTTATTTTTTTATTTTTATAATCCTAATAATGGATGATCCATGGAGATAAAAGAGATAAAAGATCAAGCCTGCACACATGGTGGTGCATGTAATAAAAAAAATTAAAAAAATCCAAAAAAAATAAAAAAAATATTGTAAATTTAAAATTGGATTTAAAAATTGTACCCCTTTTTCAAGCTTATCACAAAACTTATCATCTATGTCATATCTGTTAATTGATCCCTTTATTGATTCCTTTGCATTCCCTTGCATTTTGAAAATTCTGTCATACTCACTGACAGGTACTCAGTTGTTAAGATGTAACATATTTTTTCGATCCTTGATTAGTTTAGAAGTTTCAGTCCTTGGCTGTATTGGGGGGGTGGGGTGCCCTGTAGTTATATTGCCCTAGTGTGATATATTTCAGATGCTAGTACTTAAGATCTTGTACTGGGTCCAACTGACCTCCCACTCTTTTCTTTATGACCTCAAAATTTTAAAATGGGATAAAAGAAAATTGTGGATGAATGGATTTCTAACAGGTGACATGTTACAAACTATCAAAGTCTTTATGTACTTCTCAGAAAACTACACATACATTTTCTCCGAAAAAAGTTATTTTTTAAAAACGCCAAAGTTGTGTTGTTAAAATAGGTAACTTCAGTTAACAATAACAACAATACAAGCAACACACAAGATGCAGACTGGACCGCTATGCAGATGTAGCATGACTGTAAAGAAAGATGAAAAGAAAGATGCAGAATGAAGGAGAAAGATGCACACATGAGGAAAAGAAAAGAAATGCAGTTAGCAAAAGATTTTTCATGTCATTTGCAGAAAAGAGATTTTTTTTTTTTTATAATGTTGGTTATTTATTTTTGCCAAAATAAAAGAAAATAAATAAAGAAAAAATAAATAAATTGCATAAAAGATGAGATGCAAAAAAATAATGCACAATTTGTTTCATGAATACGGTTCAGCAGTTCAACATAGTATATGGAGATAATACAAATCAGGGCGTGTTAATTGCGAGCGCTGAGGTAATGTGAAGTTCTGTGTCACAATCAAAATGGGCACTTGCAAAGCAAAATGCAATGATGCTTAAGCATTTTCCATACGTTTTCTTCTGCTTTAGATTTGTTTTGTGACAGTGTGGTAGTTGGTAGGATAATGATAGCTAAAAAATACAATAAGTCACAGTAGTATCAGTGATCTCTCTACAATCCGTATGAAAAATCAAATTTGTAACATTTTCCATTTGTGTTACATAAAAGTTAATGTATGTACTGTCTACTCTATGTACTATGTAGCTACCTGGAATTAAAAAGTTAAAATTTTTTTGTTTGTTAGCTAGTACGCTATTAGTACGCATTCTTGCGAGCTGATCAGTCACTTCTCCTTCTTTCTCTCTCAACAAAAAAAACTCATTTCTGGAAACCCTTTTAACTTTAACTGGACAATTTGTCCTGAAACCGGTCTACTGATAGCAGGTCAGTAAAAAAGCAGAGTCGTATATATTTTGTTCATTGTTAGTCTGTAAATGCTACGTATAACATTTATAATCTGGTAGGGAAATTTAAGAATAGAAAAAAAATGAGTACCTACCACAGGATTCCTTCTTTTGGATTTTTGGAGAGTTGAACCTGATGGTTAGAGTGTGATTATACAAACCATGTTTCAGTAATGGAATTTCTTTTAACAAAAGTGTTATTGCCTGTACTTTGAGGTAAGTGTTTTCTTTGACGTGATGTATGTTTTAGCTCTCTGATACCTCAGAATGTGACAGCAGGAAACATTTTTGTACTTTAACAGAGTTGTGTTTGTGGAGATGACATATTCTCAGTTTGACTAAAAATATTACTGAAAGTGCAGTTGATTGCTAACCTTTTATTCAAATGTTTTTAATCAGCAGTTTTCTAGCAAATGTGTGAGCGAGTTGGGGCAAGGTTTCTTGTCAAAGTATTTTGTAAGTTAATACATATGTAAAGCCTGATTGATTCATTAGCCATTAACCAGTAAAGCTGATTATTAGGCGCGCATATGTCTGAGGAGGAGAAAGAAGATGCAATTTGCAGTCATTTTTACATTACTTGGAAGGAAGTGAGGACAGACTTTGGCAATAATGGAAAATTTGTACTCCACTTTTGGTTTGAGTGCCTCCTTGTTTAATTCCTTTGTGGCCTCAGGGTGAAAATCCATGGATCTGCAACAAGCTCAACTGTTAAAGAATCTTTCAAAGTGCAGATTGGGATGGCTTTAGAAAGTCCTAAGAAATCTATCCAGATTCCATGGTATTTAAGTTTCTAGACTCTGATTTCATAGAAAAGCATCTGGCTGATGTAGACCAGTTGTTTTTGTTAAGCTGGACAAGAGTTTGATGGAAGATGTGGTTTATTCTGATTGACCTACAGCTTCTGCTGGTTAAATGGCCTATAGATGTGGGAGAAATCTTTACCCTAGGTCTTGCTACTTGTATGCAGATATAGGGGGCTAGTGCCAAAATAGAACTGTTAATATAACTTTTTTCATGTAACAGAATGCATAACCCCTTTGGGATTACAGGAGATGTAGATAGAAAATGGTAGAGTCCTGAGTACTAGGCTCTTATGGCACTCATGTGAAGATCTTTGATAGCACATCAACACATTTCTCACACTGACATGGGGAGATGCAGGTCAAGAGGCACCTTTTAGAAACTGCAGCAAAACTTTCTGCACGGCCATTATCCCAGAGCTTGTCTTCAAAGTGATAGTGGTTTAGTCTGTTGAAAGCTTTGGACAAGTTCACAAATATTTTATTAAATAGTCCCTCATGCTCTGAGACTGCACATTGTAGTGCAGTAGAAGTACCAGTACTAAAGTCATCTTATCTTAGTCTTTGGAAAGTATCCCAGAAGCATAAAGATTTTCTTTTTTTTTTTTGGGGGGGGGGGGGGGGGGGGCTTTTTCTCATGACGTTTTGCAGTCTGTTTTACCAGTTTGTTCCCTGTACCTTGGCCTGATGTCTAGTACCACCCAGGAGGAGGAGAAATCTTGTCTGCCTCCTCCTGAATATGTTTCAGTAATTGCAACTTCATCCAGGCCGGTAAATGTGTGTATTTTTTTGGGGGGGGGGGGGGAGGTGAGAGGAGTGTTTCCATAGGCTTGCATCCATAGCAAGGGTGGGCGTATATTTTTAGGCCAGCCACTTCATTGATGGCTGAAGTCTCCTGTGCTCTCTCCCTAGTGCAAATGCTCTGTATTTCTGGTAAGTTGTTCTGCATGCAATATCCTTCTTATACCAGGGTTGCCAACAGCAGACCAAACAGACTCCCACCCTCCCTTCCTGGATTCTTCAGTATCTGATCACTAGTTAATTCCATGTCATCTCCGTTCAAGTTGGTTACTTATCCATCTGCATGGCGTATGCGAGATTTAGCAGTACTTATAAATTTGCTCATTTATTTTCATTTGTTTACCAGGGCAGAGCACTGATGCATGTGGACCAGTTTCAGGCCAGCTCAAGTATAAAAACACACAGTGCAAAAAAGAAAAAAAAGTATTTAAGTACATATCCAGTGTTTCTTCCATCTGTCTTCAGCTGATGGGTCTTCAGATCTGATCGCATCAAACATGCCACTCTGCAGACTTTTGGATCCAAGACTCAGGCTCTTTCCCTTACCCATAATTCTCCTTTGTGTACTGAATTACCTAAGATCTTGTTTGCTGTTTGAATATTTCAGATGTGGATGTCTTGGATGTGTGTGTGAAGGATAGTGGTCAGATGAGTGGCTTAGTGTATTTGTACCTTTTGTTAGCTGTTCAGTGTAGGATAGTACCCTTGGTGTGTTTCTTGATTCTTTATCTCCTCCCTGTTCAAAAAAATAAATAAATCGTACCCATCTTCTTTGTAGAGTTAACAATTGTTTCCCACCCTTTAGTTACTCTTCCCCTTTTGGAGCTTTTTAAAGGTAGTGTTGTCACTATTTTGGTGTGAGTTTGATATTGGTCTGCCCATCCTGGGTTGAGGTAGCCAGCCTAGGCTCACTGCAATACACAGCACTGAGTCTGGTGAGCTTTTGTGCTGCATAGTTTAGAGGTTGCACATGCATGGATGTGCGCTTGCATGCAGCTCCCAATTGCGGTGATCATTGAGCTTGCAGTGCTGCTTTGAGTGGTGGGATTTAGGGCATACTCCCTGGCAGAAATATAACTCAGCAGCAGTGTCCTGTGTGTTAGGGTGGCCGCAGTGTTGCAGCAGTTAGCGTTGCCACCTCACAGCAAGAGGCTCTTCGGTTTGATCCTCGGCTGGGCTGCCTTCTGTGCGTAGTCTGCATGTCCTCCCTGTGATCATGTGAGTTTCCTCCGGGTGCTCCAGTTTCCTCCTACATCCCGAGGACATGCTGTAGGTGGATTGGACACTTTAAATTGGCCCTAGGCATGAGTGAGTCCATGTGTGCGTGTCCCCTCTGTGGAAGGTCGGGCGGTGGAGTGGCAACGACACCATAAAAACTCCACTGCCAATCATGAGCAGACAGGTGATTCGCTGTGGTGACCCCTAACCGGGAAAAGCCGAAAGAAGAAGAAGTTGTCACTATTTTGGTGTAGCTCACTGTGATAGTTTTTGTATGGTTTACAGAGTTTTGGTGGAGTTACTTTGATTGGTTTTAATATTGTTTTTCTGTTGCATTTGTGATGTGGTCAGGATGTCTGACAAGGTGCCCAGCTTTAAGAAATGCATCTTCTGTGGACATAAGGTTCCCTCTACAAAGGCATTTACTGCCTAGGAGCTGCATATCTGGGGAGGATTGCTTGGCTTGTGCTGTTTTTTGGGGCCAGAACTCTTATGATAGGTGATCTTTACTCTCCCTTAAGGGGCTTCTCCCTGTTACCACAGGTAGGTTAACCCCTTTTTGTCTTCTACTTCATCACCTACCAGGAAGACCTCCGATTAAAACCAAGGAGAAATCCAGGAAAAAAAAGAGAGCGAGATAGAGGGTGAAACACAAAACATAAAGAAAAGGAGTCCTCGAGGAAACCCTCTCCCTATCTATCTGACCTGTCAAAACTGTCTCTGAAAGTACCCAAGTCTTTGGACCTGCCCTGGATGTGAGAGCCAGTCCGAGTTAGTTCTCCAACTCTTCTTGTCCGGAACCCAGGTTGTCTTCAGAGCCCATTAGCCCCAAGCTGAGATCCCCTTTTTTGTAGGAGACATCCTTTTAGAGGGTTTTGAGGCCCCCCCTGTATGGTCTCCCTCTGAGATTGGTGCAGCCCTCAAGGAGCTTATCGGGGAAGAATAATGAAGTTTGAGGACCCAGATCTAACTGGGGGTCCTCCCAGTGCTGAATGCTGTCGGAGGGTTGGAAGTTGTCCCTACTTCTCCTTTAATCCTGGCTCCTTTTCTGAAGTGGCCCTGAATCCTAGTGGACACTGAGGTATGCCTGTGTCTGCCCCAAAAGTCTGGATCTGTTCTACTCTTTGTCTGACAAATGGACATTGACTGCTTTGGACTTCAGTGGGTCTCAGAGCTGAGGGTTCAGAGAACGTGCCAGGGTGTCAGAGCATGTGCCAGGGTGTCAAGATTGACTCTGAGTTTTTTGGATCCTTCCCTCTCACTTCAGTGTCAGCTCTTGACAGCTCAGCTCTGGCTTCTGCTTCTTATCTGAGCTGAGTGGCCTCTCAGAGCTTACCCTTGTTGGGTTCGTCAGACCCTGTGGGGGTTGCTTCGGGACCTTTTTTTGGTGTCTGCATTCGAGGCCTTAGAGTTAGTGCTCTTTGGAGCAGGTGGCCTTTACCCACTCAGATCCATGCCTGCCCCTACTGGGTTTCTTCAGGTTCTATGTCCTCTTTTCCTGTCATATTGGGACAGCCAACCTCTCAGAGTCTTAAGACAGTTTAGGTTGTGGGCTCCCCTTGTACTTTGGAGCCCTATCGAGAGCATCCCACTGGTGAGGTACAACAGAAACATCCATATAAAAGGAGGCATGTGGACTGCTTCAGCAGTCTCTCACCAAATATACTAATTTCAGTGAAGTGGAGGGGTTCTCCCCTGAAGATATGTGCTTCTTTGGTGAGATGAGGCAAAAATTATTCCTCAAGACTTTTGGGGTTGGCCGGTTTACTACTTGGGTGGTATATCTTGTCAACTAACTACTGGACCTGGTTTCGAAGTGGCGTGGATGTGGTTTAATAAATTTTCTATAAGCCCATCAGAGTGTTGGTTTCTGCAAAAGATAAGCCATTTTGGAGCAAAGGTCCTATGGTAGACTCCATGGTGGTAGTGGGGGCTGTAACGAAGAGCTGGTTGAAGAAATCTCTACTGTCCATCCCCTAATAGAGAGTCCAGAGTGTTGGACAGATTCAGAAAGTGGGAATATGCTTCACTCTCAGGGCACTGAACTACTTGGCTCATGTTGCACCCAAATGGGTTTTTGAAGTCTGTCTCGGTCATTATCTGTTGAAGACAGGACATCAGTGGATATTGCAGCTGTCTACTTTCCAGTCTCTATTGAATGTGTCCATACACCTTATTTCTAACACGCTTATGGCACATTGAGAGTGGCAGGCACCAGCATAACTGTGCTCTGACATGCCTGGATAAGGGTCTCTGACTTCACAGAACACTTTAAGATGTCTTTCATTAATGCTTTTTTTGATGGCTTCACTCTGTTTGGACCAAAGGTTAAAAAGATGCTGTCTAGAAGTGAACAGAATGCCAAGACCATGTCTGCTGTTAAAATTCACCCCCCCCCCCCCCACGTACTTTTCCCGGAGACTAAAAGGAAGTCAGAAATTGTGGTTCTGAAAATATCAAGGCTTCATTCCAGTTGCTTCTAGTAGTAGGCCTCCTCAAAGGCGGGGGGGGGGGGATAATCATAATGGACATTACCCCCTTTGCAAAGGTGGACCACAAAATCAAGACTTTCAGGGTCCATTCTTTGAGTGCTGAGAAAGCGTATTCTGAGCAATTGCCTGACTGCGGTGCTTTGGAATCATCTTGGGGCACTTGTCTTTGCACCTCTCAGCATGGTCATCCATCGCCCAAGAGGCTATATACGATTCTGTTCCTTTATCATTCCCCCTACTCAGAAAGACTCCCTAACTTCCCACCCCTGCATCAGAAGGCAGCAGCACAAGAAATAAAAAAAAAAAAATCTGATAGATGAGTCAGCCAGTCCAGCCAGGATCCTGTGTCTATTCAAGATTCTTTTTGATGCCAAATAAAAACTGGGACCTCAGATTCATCCTGAACCTCAGCCACTTAAACCAGTATGCAAAACAGAGTTCTGGATGGTCACTGTTCAATCCATTCTTACACTTGTAAGGAAGGATGATTGAATGTGCTCATTAGACCTCCAAGATGTGTACTATCATATCAAGATGAACAGGTGCTCCAGGAGGTTCCTCTGCTTTTGGCTGGCAGCCAGTCATTTCCAGTGCAGAGCCCTGCCTTTTGACCCCCTCCTGGGCGTTCATCAAATGTGTAGCAGTAGTTGCAGCTCATCTTAGACTGCAAGGGGTTCCATGTGTGCCTATATTTAGATGATTGGCTTGTAACTGCTGCCTCAAGGACTCCCCTACTTCAGTCTAGGAACTACTTACTCTAGCTCTGTTCACACCTGGGGATAACTATCAATGTGACAAAGTAAAAATTACAGCCCAGAGTATAGAGTTCTCTAGGGCTCAACTGGGTACCACACTGCAGATAGGTTACCAGAATTGAAGATGCTCACCCTCTGATATCCTCCACTGGCAATGTCTTCCCATCAGAAATCCCTGGCTAGGTGCATATCTCATCTACTTGGCTCAATGTCCACCTTCATCACTTTAATCTGTCTAGCTAGGTTTCACATGAGAGTCTTGTAGTGGATTCTAGCAGGTCCAGTCCATATATTCTCAACCAATGACCTTCCTAGTGTGCCTCACATATGTACATGTATCCTATTTAATGGTGGCTAGACTCGCCTAGTTTCATAGGGCTGTCCTTTTATTCTGCCTTCCCCCAGGTCACAATGACATTGACTAGGGAGGCTTCTAGCTAGGGTAGGTGTATTTTATGAAGAAAACAGTCCAACGCACATGGACCCCCACAGAAACCGATCTTCATGTCAGTGTCTTGGAAATGAGAGTAGTCCACATAAAGTCGCATGCTTTCTAGGACCTTCTTTCCAGGGATGTGATTTCCATCCAAACAGACATGTCAGTGGTTTGGTACATCAACAAGCAAGAGGGAACACACTCCTACACTTTGTGCTGAGAGATCATGGAGGCTTGGCTGTGAGCGATGCCTTTCCATTGTTTTCTGATAGCAGCTCACAACCCAATGAAGTATATTGTGTTAGCAGACCAGTTGAGCAGATCTGTTCTTCGACCTCGATTGGTTCCTAAGTACAACCCCACTGGGGCTGACCTTGTTGCAATCTATTTGCCAACCCCTGCAGTATCAAATGCAGCCATTACTTTGCCCTAATCCCTCAAGAGGTGGAGTCCCCATAGGATGCTGTTGTCCACAATAGGCCCCTGGGTCTCCTATATGCATATTCTCCCACTCCTCTTATACCTAAGTTCTTGCAGAAAGCAATGTGGAACAAGGCTACAGTGATCCTCATCACCTCATTTGGCCTTGACAGGTGTGGTTTCCGTATCTTTGGCCTCATTTGATTCTCCTTCCATGGGTGCTGGAACCCCTCGGCGCCTCTCTAACCTTCTGGAATTCCTCACCTGGACATTGCAACCCTAAAATTAACTGCATGGTTTCTCCAGTTCCTGTGATGATTAGACAGTCCAGACTTTCTTCTAAGGTCATACATATCTTAACATCTTCACTGAAACCTTCTACTGGAAAAGTATATAAAAGTGGAAGAGATTTTCCATTTTGCCATCTAGCTGGGCATAGATCCTTTCTCAGCTCCTCCTCCTTGCCTTGTTGGATTTCTGGCAGGTCTTTCATGATGGAGCTAGTTGTTCTATAATCGGTCCTGTTGACTGCCATTTCCAGCTTTCACACAGAAAAAAATTAAACTCCATTTGCTTCTTTGAAGTTATCTAAAACCTCCTTAAGAGCCACCTTTCTCCTTCAGCCTCCCCTTAGGGATCCTGTTCTGCCCTGGGACATTACTATCCTCCTTCAAGCATTGCCAAGACCTTGTATTGAACCTGCAGCTACAGTGGAATTGAAAAGTCTTTGGAAGGGACTGTTCCTCGTGATGGTTACTTTCACTCAAATGATATCAAAACTTCAAGCTCGGTCTTTTAAGCATACATATTTGATGGGTGTCACTTGGGACCAATCCTTCCTTTCTCCCCAGAGGTAGCTTCAGAATTTTCACTGAATCAGGCTATTAACCTTCATGTTTTCTTCACTCATTTTTCCGATAAGGGAGAGTACATGCTACATCTTTTCGGTGTGCATCCACAGCGTTTTATTTGCGTGGTACAAAGAATGTGTCCTGCTCATCAGTCATACTGGATAAAGGAGCTTTGAAAGTGACTCTTTCAAGATGGCTATCTGACTGCATTTCTCTTGTATATTTAAAAAGAAGAGTTTGACTTTGCCTGGTACTCCCAAGGCTCATTCTACCAGGGCAATTGCTAGTTCTACAGCATATTTTTCCAGGGTACATAGTGATGACATTTGTGAAGCAGCTACTTGTTCTAATGTACATACTGCGTGCCAGGTATAACTTTATTCATAGGCAGGAATTTCCCCTTTGTGGGGTATAAATGTCCTTTTTGTAGTATGTAAGCAAGCAGACTGTCTGAGGTAATTCAGTACACAGAAGAGCATTATAGGTAAGTGGATGAGCTTGAGCCTTGGAACCAAAAGTTTGCTGAGTGGCCAATGCTGGATCTGTTAGGATCTGAAGACCTATTAGTTGAGGAGAATGGAAGCTGACAGCACTTACCTATCGTTACAGTAAGCACATAACGTTTGTTTGTCAAAAAGACAGTGCCTTTAACTTAAAAATAATAAAAGTAGGAATACCATTAAAGCAGAAAGGCAGAACATTTTACAAAAAGTCAAATGCATTGCAGGATTATACAATGTACACTTCTTAAGCTGAGTAAGACAAGATTGTTGGCTAAACTACTTAGATGACAAGGAGTCGAAGAATTAGAAATGCATTTCAAAGAGAGAGAGGCTATACATTTTATAGGATTCAGAATGCATTGCAGGATTGTACAGTGTATGTTTGTTAAAAAAAGTTTCCTGCTAACCTCCTAAATCTGATAGACTTCTTTGAAGCGATCACCAAAGCTGTAGATAAGGGTAAGGTAGTACACACAGCCTATCTAGATCTTGCCATGGCTTTCAGCTTCATCCCCCACTCTGGAATTATAGACAAACTCATTAAACTAGGTATAAATCCCTATGTCACAAGATGGGTTGCCAACTGACTCACTGACTGAACTCACACTGTGAAAGTAGCAGACTCTAAATCCAACTTCAGACCAGTGACAAGTGGAGTATCACAGGGTTCAGTCCTAGGTCCTCTCCTGTTTGGTATCTACTTCTCTGAAGTACAGGCTAACACAGAAGGTCTTTGGCTAACAGTTCGCAGATGACTGCAAACTAGGAGCCATAATCAAATCTCCTAATGATGTGGACATCCTACAAAAGGGCCTCACTGAGACAGATGCCTGGTGTCAAAGCCATGGCCTGAAGCTCAATGCCAAAAAGTGCATTGTCATCCCTTTTGGTAAAAACTCTGTACCCATGAACTACCACCTAGGCGG
This sequence comes from Protopterus annectens, assembly GCF_019279795.1. Lineage (NCBI taxonomy): Eukaryota > Metazoa > Chordata > Ceratodontiformes > Protopteridae > Protopterus > Protopterus annectens. The sequence continues at coordinate 785,494,320 of NC_056746.1, read as the reverse complement.
TAGTCTACTTAACACAGAAAGTGTGATGAGACCTTGGGACACAGGTGGACAGTAGTCTCTCCTTTGATAATCACATCGCCACAGTAGTCAGGAAATCCTTCTATGTGGCACACTTCATCACAAAACGGTTCTCATCCAGGAAAAAAGAGGTCATTGTTCCCTTCTACTCATCACTCATTAGATCCATTATAGAGTACAATGCCCCTTTTGGTATGTACCTCACATGACCTCTACAAAAACTGGAAAGGCCACAGAAATACCTCACAAAGAGGATTACCGGCCTCAAACAGATGCCCTACGCAGACTGTCTCAAAAAAATTCCAGCTTTACTCTGTCACATATCGCCTACTCAGAGGCGATCTCTGCCTAACATACAAAGCTATGTCAAACCCAGAGCTGTTGGACATGCTCCACGTAAAGAAATCCCAATCCCTCTAAGTTACATGCTCTAGGGACCTAAACCTTGTCACCACAATAAACAGAACATGCTGGAGGGATAGATTCCTGTCTCAGAGACTTCCCATACACTAGAACAAACTGCCAGTCTATATCAAACAAAGCTCCTCATTAGCACTCTTCAAGAAAAATCTTGATGATTGGATGGGAGATGGGAAATTCACCCTGGGGATCACTTCTTTGGCTCTGCTTGACCAGGGGCACAGGAAAATAATTTTCTTGGGTGGCAAAAGCCAGGGTACCATTTGGCTAGGCTTATATTGGCCCTAGGGCCAATAGCTTAGTACCTACCTATGAACATAGTGGTGACAAGACTGATATAGTGTGTGTATCTCTAGTCTTAAAGGTGTGTAGAGTACTGTGAGAGATTATAGATTCAAGTAACGGGTAGCCATAGTTCAGGCATGCAAGGTGTGGCTATGTTTTGCTTGGGTAACAGTGGCATTCTGTTGATTTAGTATGGTGGTATTTGACAGCTTCCCTGAATTGTAGAAGGGATGTTGAGTTTCTAATGAGTAAAGGAGATGATTCTTAGAGTTTTGGCCCAAGTATGAAAAAACCACAAGCACTGCACTTCGATGAAAAGTATGGTATGTAAAGAAAGGGCATGACCTTAGACTGTACTGGGTCTGTCTTATTGTTAATCTACCTGGTAGGCATTCAAGCAGGAGTTCTGTGCTTTGTGGAGCTGGAAGCCAGTGGGGCTTTGCTCTAATGCTAAAGATTTATAGGTTCATAGGTTCATACGAGGCTATCTGCCCTAGGGCATTTATAAGCCTAGCCAGAGTGTGTTTGGCTTTCGCCACCCATTTTAAATTAATTTTGCTATGCCCTTTTTCAAGGTTAGTATACTGTGCCTCTGTCTAACAGTGACACAGAAGTGATACCCAGGGTAAACCTACGATCTCCCATCCACTCATCAAGATTCCTCTTGAAGAGAGTCAGTGAGGGACTCTGCCTAACCTGGACTGGGATTTTATTCCAGAGTGAAGGGAGCCTCTGGGTTATGAATCTGTCCCTCCAGCATGTCCTATTTATTTCAGTGCTGAGGTTCAAGTCTCTCGAGCGCGTAGCTCGATGGGATTTGGATGTTCTGAGGTGCAGCATGTCCATTAATTCCGGGTTGGACATGGCTTTATACGTCAGGCACAGATCGCCTCTGAGCAGGCGGTATGCCACTGAGTAGAGCTGGAGTTTCTTTAACCGGATAGCATATGGCATCTGTTTGAGCCCTTTGATCCTCTTGGTGAGGTACTTTTGGGGTCTTTCCAGTTGCTGCAGGTGTCTGGTAAGGTACATCCCAAAAGGGGCATTGTACTCAATTATGGGCCTGATGAGGGATGAGTAAAGAGGCACGATGACCTCCCCTGATCTACCAACATATCTTAATGGAGGTTAATTGTAGGGATGTAAGGTTCTTCATTGAGGCTGAAGAGATTGCTGGGAGAGCATATTCTAGCTGGGTTACTGGTATGCCTTTTCCTATGGCTTCTGTACCTATGCGGGATAACAAGTGATACATTTTCCAAGCCTATCAGAGAGTTTGGTGCATCTTTGCTATGGTTTTCTGTATATGGAGTTGGATGTTTAGACTGGGATCCCATATGGAGTCATTGGTATTTGAATGAGAGAATGCCTTCTGTTGGGTTCTTTTCTTTGTCTGGAATGGTGAGTTTGGATCCACTGACTTTCAGCCTTTGGGAATTTCCAAATTGCATGGGTTTTGGGATTTTTTGTTTTTTTGATGTACTGGTCTTGAATATAGCTAGTTGTTGAGGGAAAGTAGGTCTTGTTTAAGTTTTCATTATAATCTGTAGTGACTGATGTGATCTGTAGGTGACCATGCCATTTGCCTGTAGAATGGTCTTCAGATGGTGGATGTCTACTGCAGGAAAGTAATTGTTACAGAAAAAGAAGAGAAATGGTAAAAGGACAGAACCTTGTGAAGCACAATTTAGTAGGAGAGCTTTGGTTGATGAGGAATATCCAGTTGTGGCACTGAATGTGCATAGTGAAAGTTGAGTAACAGTTGTGAGGTTTCATAGATGATAGCATGGAATAGAAAGGTAAAGGGAAGTAGTGTTGGGTGATACACTGTGAGTTGCCCTTTGTCTATAACGCATCTGTAAGTGTACAGATAGATAAGTATGATTGTGCTTCTGTTAGCCCTGAAACCATGCATGTGTCCCTCAAAGTTGTCTTTCTTTCTTATCTATCTTTGTGGAGAACCAACATCTTAAATTGTTGGCGCAGGGTACAGTGGTGGAATTGTCCCTGCCTGACGGTCAGCTATCTGAGGAAAAAGGCAGCTAAAAAAGTTAGATTGGATTCTTCTGCTGTACTGCCTCTCCAGACATCTCTGTCAAGGCTGTGAAAGCCTGGAGGACTGCCCGGTTTGCCCATCAAATTCCTTTTCTGCTACTGCATCAGAGGCTGGCAAGTATCCGGCTTACTGCACATCCTCAGAAGCTCTGCAGACATCCATTTTGGATGTTCAGGGGGAATCGAAGCTTATCATTTCTGAGGGACCAAGGGGTGTTCTGCAGATTCTTGTTAGGGAAGTGATTGAGAGCTGGCAGGGGTCCAACCTCCTAAGATGTTTAGGGCAGACATCTCATTAAAGAAGAACCAGAAGACAAAGTACAATTCCCCTGCTCCTAAGGTTCCCAAGCATGAATGGCAAGATTTTACACATGGGTTATTTAATGCTGTCATATCTTTGAAGCCTCCTCAGGGTGTCTCTGTTCCTGTCCCTCCTTGGTCTTCTACTCACCTTAAAAGACACAGGGAGCAGGACTCTTCTGATGAGGGCTTAGACTCTGATGAAAGAGTCCTTGGCCTATTCCTTCCAGATCCCCTGCCCTTTAGATTATGGTTGTGAGGAGGAGGACTCTCAGTCCAGATTCTCCTTTCAAGGAGATTTCTTTTATGAATACCGTCTCTCGTATGATGGAATTTAAGTTTGACCCCCCCCAGGTTTTCCTGGGCTGCAGAATAAGGACAGACCTTATGATGGCTTTCCTCCCTCCACAAAAAATGCAGTCTCTTCTGACCTACTTCCAACAGTTGCTCCCTGAAAGAGCAATGTCAGCCAGAGTTTCTCTGCATCTTAGGGTTCACGGCATCTGTAATCCCTATGTTACCCCTAGCCAGACTTCACATGTGAAAATTCACTCTGGTGCCAGCATGCTTATTCTCTGGAGTTTGTTCTCCCTTGTCTGAAGAAAGAGATACACTGATGGATTCAGCAACATTCTCTGAATTCAGGTATTCTGCAGCCTGGCCCTTCAGGCCTGGGAGATTTCTTCTCAAGCACAGGTCACATTACTAGCTTTTAACATTCCGTAGCTCAGAGTACTGTGGCAGACACTCTCAGCAGGTCCATGACACAAGCCCATGAATCACAGGGATGTGTTTCTGGACATTCTGTACCAGTGGAGTTCTCCTCAAGTAGATCTCTTTGCCTCCCCCTTGAACAGACAACTTCCAAAATTTTGTGCCAGAGCCCCAGATCCTCTGGTATGGAAGGTGGATGCCCTATCATTTTCATGGAAGGGGATGTTTCTTTATGCACCCCCCCCCCTTCCCACAAATTCAGAAAGTTCTGCTGAAAATACAGCAGGACAAACCAGAAATATTGTTGGTGACCCCCTTTTGGCCAAGAAAACACTGGCTCCTGCATCTGCAATTAGCCAAGGGCAATCATCACAAGTTACCTCATGGGGTGGATCTTCTCACACAAGACAAGGGATCTCTTATCCATCCATACTTAACAACTCTGAGTCTGACTCTGTATTGATAGGCTTATGTTCCCTTTCCAACACGTTTTCTCTGAGGAAGTGCTTCTAGTCCTGCAGGAGGCCAGGAAACCCAATACTGGGGGATCCTATTTGTCCAAATGGAAGAGGTTCTCCATCTGTGTTTGAAGAAATGTCTAGATCCATTTTCAGTGGACACCCCCCCCCCCCCAGTTCGTTCTTTTTTTGTGTGAGCTGTTTAAGGCTGGATTGGTTTACTCTTACCTATTCTCAATTTCTGCATGCCAGCCTTTATCTCCTCCTTTAATTTCTAAGCTAGAGGTTAAACTTTTTCTTAAAGGCATCTTTCACATCAGACCTCCCAGGAAACCTGTTTCCTCTCCCTGGGATTTGAATGTTGTACTGGAAAAGCTTACTCAGGCCCCTTTTGAGCCTGCAGTCTCTGCTCCTTTAAAGTTTTGCACGTAGAAGACTGTTTTGCTGGTAGCCATCACCTCTGCTAGAAGGGTTTTTGAACTTCAAGCCTTAATGGCTTGTCAACGTTTTCTGATCTTCCACAAGAATAGGGTTCCTCTCCATACTAACCCCTCCTTCATGCCTAAAGTGGTTAATGAATTCTCCCTTAACCAATGTATTCATCTACTTACTTCCTTTCCTACCCCTCAAAAGTCTAGTGAATGTGTGCTTACATACCTTGGATGTGCACTGACAATTCCGATTTTACATAGACAAGACTAAGTCCATTAGGAAATCAGAGCAACTATTTCCTTTCATTCCAAGGTGCTGGGAAAACCTTTTAAACTATTTGCACTTGGATCTGTAAGGCCATTTCCTTGTGTTATGTGTTCCATGGAAAGACACTCTTCCTTAGTAAAAGCTCATTCCACTAAGGCTGTAGCTTCCTCCAGGGCCTTCTTCAAAGGTTTGGACACTGCTCCTGTTCTTGAAGCAGCTACATGGTCTTCTGTCCACACCTTTACCAAACATTATAAGCTGGATATTATCTCTAGATCCAGAGCAGGCTTTGCCAGAGCAGTCCTGCATGGGTTCTCAAGACTTTCTCTGCTCCAACCTCCCTTTCCCTTACATGAGGTTTGGTACTCTCATGGTATGAATACTGCTTTTAATAGAAGGACATAGAATAGTTGTGTAAAATCTTACCATAACCATAGATGTCCTTCTCTTCCATGTTGTAGTATTCAGTCCCACCTTCCTTCCCCCTTGGTTCATGCTTTCCTTAGGATGATATCTCTTTTATCTCCTGTCCTTGGACTGGTGTTTTGACTGGGACATTCATTTCTGAGGATGGTATGCGCAGAGGTCTCTTATGGCCTACATCAGCTGCTATTCTATGTGCAGTGTCGCACATACCCTAGAGTAGTAAAAGTCTTTGGTATACTGGCCAGACATTCAGGTCACCTAGGTGGAGAATCCCTCGTGTAATGAATACTGCAACATGGAAGAAGATGACATCTGTGTTTTTGGTAAGATTTTACAAACTATTTTTTCTCTCTTATTTGTGTGGATTGTTCAACACTAGGTTGGCATGCCCTTCAGTTAAAGCCCACCTGTCAGCTATTTGTACTTGTCTGCCTATGACTTCCCCTTTGGCTTCTAAATTTGAGGTCAAACAATTCCTTAAAGGCATCCTTTATGTTAGGCCTCCCGGGAAGCCTATTCCTCCTTCCTGGGACCTTTAATTTTCTTCTTGAAAAATTGACTGTAGCTCCTTTTGATCCTCCAGCTTCAGCTTCCTTACAGCATTGTACTTAGAAGACTGTTCTTCTTTTGGCCCTTACTTCACGTAGAGCGACAGCTGTCTGAGCTTCAGGCCCTTATGGCTGTATCTCCTTTTTTTTTTTTTTCATATGGAAGGGTCTCTCTTCATACTAATTCTTCTTTTACACCCATGGTAGTTAATGAATTGCCTCTTAATCAGTCTATCCATTTGCTCACTCTTTTCCCTTCTGTGCAGTGTGCTAGTAAGTGGGTTCTTCACACCTTGGATTTGCAAAGGCAACTGGGATAATATTTAGATAAAACTAAAGCCATTTGTAAATCTCAGCAACTGTTTTTTTTCATCCTAGGCTTTTAGGTTTGGCTGTTTCTAAGCAAAGTATTTCTTTTTTGATCTCTAAGGTAATTTCCTTTTGTTACTCTTTTTATGGGAAAAGCATTTCTGTTTTGTTGAAGCTCATTCTACCTGGGCTATGGCTTCTTCTAGTTTTTTTTATTTCAAAGGATTGGATATCATTTCTATCCTTGAGGCAGCTACTTGGACTTCTGTGGATACTTTTACCAAACATTGTAAGTTGGATATGGTTTTCAGGGCTAGAGCTGACTTTGCCTAGGCCATCCTGCATGGCTTTATTGTGGGCACTGCTGGACCTTCCTCCTCCCACGTTTCCTCTTGAGCTTTTGTACTCTACCTAGTGTAAGGAATACTGCAACAGTGATATGGAAGGACATAGTACAGTTGTGTAAAATCGTACCATAACAGTAAATGTCCTTCCCTGCACTGTTGCAGTATTCACTCCCTCTCTCTTGCCCCTTTTTTCCATTTTACTCCTTGGACTGTTCCTTTCACTTCTGAGGAAGGTACTTCGTATGTCACCTTTATGCCCTACGGTGTGATCAAGGAGCATATATGCAACGTACAATGTCCCTATAACAACCTAAGGCTTTGAAAAAATAACCAGTGAAGGCACAAACACAGCTCGTAGGTATCAAAATGTTTAACAGGAGTAAGCGCTTTCACGTCTAATCAAAGATGCTTCATCAGATTCAGAATAAAAATACTAAGGCTTTTTTTATACTGCCTGGATGTAGTGACGCCCTTAGCAGGGGAGAATACTGCAACAGTGAAGGGAGGGACATCTACGAGTATGGTAAGAATTAGATAGTGAATCAAATTTATATTCACATTTTTATTTTAATCTATGTGGCACAAGTGGTGTGACTGTAAAGATCATCTCTTTGTGGTGGCCATACGATCATAAGGCTGTGGAATAGACTCAAGTACCGTAGCTCCTGTTCCTTGCATATTCGGCATGACATTCAGTTGCAGTCTTAGGATTTAAACCTCATTACTACCAGCTCATTCATCATACTCTCTCTCTGTCCATCAGTGTGTCCCTCTCAACCTATTTATTGCTAGCTAGTGCCTGACTATTCTGTTTATATTCCAATAATCTCTCAGCTGTTAGAGGCTTCTGTTTCAATAGATTTCTTTGGGATTTGGTAATGAACATGATATGTCATTATGAATCTCAAAAACCCTAAACTCACTAGTAATAAAAGGGCAGTGGTATTGGGGAATATTTATCAGTGTGTGTTAATATGGTATGACATTCATTGCTAATAGTATTGTCTTGGTCCTTGTGAAACATTTTGAGACTGATTAGTGTGTATGAGTATGGATTATATGGACTGAAGATCTATTCACTTTGCGATTGAGTGTTTTTGTTGTTTGTTCTGGTTAGACAGTTGAAATTGACTTCCCTCATTTATTTATTTTATTTGTTTGTTAATTCAGTGGGTAAGCTGGTCAAAAGACCCTTTTCAGTCATGACTCCTACCTTAAGACAAAGACAATACACATGAACAAAAGCAATTAGAAAAAATGACTGAAAGATAATAAAGAGAAATATGTAAGTAGTGCAGTTCTTTAATAGAATAAATCATTGGGATATCTGAAGTATATACAGCTTGAGATGATTGTCACTGCTGAAGTGATACCCTGACCCCATGTGCAAAATGGGAAAAGGTGTTGTGGATGGATGGATGGATACAATATGTATAACAGTAAAAGATGCAGTTTGTGAACTCAAATTATATTCTTACATATGAGGGTGCTGGTTCACACTTAGCCGTTATCAATGAAGCATGAACATTTTGCGTGTTGTAGATGATGTCTGAGTTTTATTCATTTATTTTCCTTTGTTGATGTAGTTAGTTCCTATAGGATAACAGCTGCTTGTGGAGCTGCGGAGATTAGTTACATTCCAACGATAAACTACAGGTGGAAAAGAATTCAAAGTGGAAGGGTCAGTTTTGCAGAAAGATTTTTCATCCAGTAGGCGTGATTTCATCTGTATATTGAAATATATTTTATTTAGTTATATGTTAGCTGTTCTTTTAACTTTAACATGCATTTCTTTGAACTTAATTTGTTATGTAAACAGAATATAGTATAGTATAGTATAGTATAGGGATCTATATTAAATCAGCAAACGCTTAAAATAGCGAATGCTGATTTATCGACCCTTTAAAAGTGAAAGCTTGAAATTCCGAAGAACGGAACAACAATTTTTTTCCCTGGGGGAAAAAAATCACTGTTCAACAAAACAAAAAAAAGTTCAAAACACTAAAAGTGGGGGGCTTCACCCCCCACCCTCCCTACTTAAATATACCAACTCTGAGATCGCACCACAGTGGAGGAAATGGCAAAGTCCTGAAAACGGCCCAGCGATTTTTTCCCCTGGGGAAAAAAATCGTTGTTCCATGTATTCGGGATTTCAAGCTTTCGCTTTTAAGGGGTCAATAAATCAGCGTTCGCTGATTTAATATATACCCTATATATAGTATAGTAAATCTAATTTATATTAAACAGTATTCTCCCACCCAGTTTTATCACTTGGTCTAGCCATACTTACATGTAGAAAATCGCTAGTAATGCGAGGTGAGTCAAAGGTGTCTGATGTTTAGTTGTGTTTTTCATTGCCATGAGCTAGTTGTGATATGAATTACTAAAGCAATAAAACACAAAAAGTATTTTGAGAAGGAAGTCAGTTTGTTTTTCATGCTGGAACCAAGTGAGCATTTTTGTCCCTGCTTGGTACGAATGTATGCTTTCATGAACATTGATGTGGTAAGTATGTTGTCTGCCTTTCCAGTCCAAGAAGTGTTACTGTTCTGAATGTTTTGCCTCTAATTGATCTCTTGTGCATACTCAGTGCTTTACCCCTCTGTGCCACCGCAGCTGGCTAACAGTGGAACATCATGACATTTTGTTCATACAGAACAACCGTTCATTGGTAGACCTGCAACATGTGTTACTTGCACATTAGAATACTCATCCCATGAATCAGGATTTGCAGCTGACTAAGGAATGTTACATGCATGTTTGACAGATTTTGATAGTGGTTATGAAGGACTGCACTCTCAACATTCTGATCTGGTGTGCTTTTGAGGATAGATCACATCTGTTTTTAAAGATCAAACTTACTAAAATGAATACTTTTCTTATGAAATTAAAGATTTTGCGCATCCACATTACACTGTATAGCTTTGCACTGGAAAGCTTTAGAATTCTGACAGTGCTTTATAGTCTCAATAAGTGGCTGTTATGGTCTATACTTTAATGGTGATGGTATTACTGGTGAATCATAGTTTGTCTACATACTATACAATTTTCTGTTGTCGAGAGTTTTGCTCCATGCATGTGTGTGGTTTGCAGTAAAGCTATTCAATGTGTAACCATAGATGCTTTCTGCATGTACCTTGAGAATCCCACCTACCATTAAGCGTATTCCCAATGGAGGATGTAAGTGAGACCCCTCATGAGGAAGGAATTTAGCTACTCATTCTTCTGTCCCCTGGTCAGCCTACTGGCAGCAGATCTTTTTTCGAACTGTGGTTGTCAGCAAGTCAAATGGGCACCCTGAGTTTGTGCCAAGGGCAGGCTTTTCAGTACTGAGTACAGACATGACTATGATGCTTTATAGTACTTTTACAGAAACACACAACTGCCAGATCTTGCTTATGTTCTGGTCTTTTGTGGAATTGGATAATGTGTTCACAAATAATTGATTCTTCACCTGTACGATATGACTGTCCTCCACGTCCCTTTCATAGTGGTGAGCCTTAACCTAACATGAGGAAGACGCAACTTTATGCATACTGTGGAGGGATTTTGTAAATTCTTCAGTCAGTGTGTTGACACTACACTGCAGCACCTCCCCTATTGCTGGCTTAGAAGCAGGGTATTTTCTGTGATATCAACAACTTGGCCTCATGCGTAAGCCTAGGCTGTTTGAGTGATAGCTGGAGATTAAAGGGTCTGGTAGCCCAGAAGCAGAGTTCCTCTGCTGGAGGAGGGAGATGTAAGGACCTGTTGCTTAAATACCATCTAATAAAGAACAAGAGGCAGGCAGGCAGCTATGATAGTTGTGTACGTTTTGGATTGGACTAGCTATCTTGATATATAAACACACACACAGACACGCACACTCTGGGGAAATTATTGAAATGACTAAGGTCCTGGGGAAAAGCCATGGTGCAGGCACTTGCCTCTATTCAGTATTTATTGGGCCCCAATCAAACTGAAAGTATTGGGGTTCATATTCCCTGTCCTTAACTTTGAGTAGACCATAACTTGATAGAACAAACATTAGCATGATTTTAGGCATCTTGGTGTGAGAGCAGACAGCATCTTCTGATGAAACCAGGATAAGGCATGAAAAGCTGATTTGAGTATCCATGCCCAGTTTCTCCACTGAGAAGGCTTTATTTTTATTTTTTAGTACATTACTGCTGCCCTTGACCTGAGAGAGAGAGAGAGAGAAGGGGGGGGGGTACCTGCTGATTTAAGTATAGCGTGCTTTCCCATGACCTTGGTTATGGGAAGTTTCTCCATGCTGTCCAGTTAGTGGTTCAAGAACTACTGACCCAAGAATGACTAAAACTTTCTTATTGCATGTGGTCACCTTGGTAATTTTCTTGCAATGTCTCTTAGCCAACCTCAGACTTAAAAGAAATTGTTCTAGGGATCATTAATCTGTTGTGTTTTTTGTAATTAGTTACTGCTACGTCTTTGTGTGGTTTTAAGAATTTATTATGAAGCCAGTTTGTCATATTTTTCTTTTCATTTGTGAACCTTTTATCTTCCATTCTCATTTGGAAGCCACAGCAAGCTATTTTGCTGTAGGAGTGTCACTGTACCTTTTCATAGGTGAATGTTAATTCTGTTTGGTTAGTGGATTACATTTCTTTGTAACAGAAGCTTGCACACTTGTGTGCCCCATGTTTCTCCAAAGGAGTCTGATTTACAGTTCTGACAGCACAGAACTGTACCTTCTCTTATGTGTGCTCTGCCTGATTCAATTTACTCTTTAGAAATGTTTATTTCAAGGTTATGTAGATGCTATTATCCATGGCTTAGGAGCAGAAATTCAGGGTCATAGACTGTACCACATGGCATACACTTACTCTGCATTAGTCAAAGTAGAGTTGCACATTCAGAGAGTCTGTTTTTCTTCACGTTATGAGTCATTTAGCCTTGAGAGCGTTTCTTGTTTTTTTTGCGTAAATTGAATAAGAAGGCACAGTAGTGCTGTGAAAGTGGTGGAATTACAGAAGCACTATGCCGATTGATTAGGCAGTTTGACTTCCCAGCGTGGGAGAGACAACCTGCAAGAATTCTAGTCTAGTGAGAGACTGGAGAAGATTACTTATGTGCGGGAGAATTCCAGCGTGAGGACTGCTTGAGTTAGGTGATGCATAAGTGTGTCACAAGGGCCACAGAGAATAACTTCAATCCGGCTTCTGTTTGCAGGATATTTGTTTTCTGCATAATGTGTAAATATTTCATAATACTACCCTGGCAAAGTATTATGTGGTACATATACCAAACCTACTGATGTTTTTTGACTGATTATAAATTTTAGTTAATTTTTAGCACTCGTGCTTACGTTTTCCTTTGAGATTTGAACTTGTTGCTTGCTCATACTGTATTTCCAACTGATGGTTTCCTTAATAATGTTTCAAGCATGACTGCTTGTTACCTTTTTTGTGCAGCTTTGTGGTGTGTATAATCAAACTGAGTAGTAATCTGAAAATGATCTTGGGCAGTATTTAGGCTTTCCTCCTTGTGGGCCTTTTCTGCCCTGCTGGACCTTTTGAAATGTGAAATCTAAAAACAAATGTAGCTGATTGCAGGGATCAAAGGAGCAGAGCTGCATTTTGCCCTTTCACTGTCTGAATGGCTAAACCACACGGCAAGGCTTAAAACAATACTGGTGGGCAGGAGTGAGCAATCATGACAGTCTGTGAACCGTAATGACATTTTATGTTGCTTTGCTGTTTTGACACATACAGCATATTAATACTGTATTTCCACAAGGCAGAAATCCATAACTTTAGTTTAGAGAAGCAGAGTGAACTTTACTTTGTAAAAGGTGAAGTACTGGAACTGTGAATCTCTGTGTATCATTGCAAATAAAACAAAGGAGCTTAAGTATTTTTTGTCATAGAAATGCTGCTTTCATTGATGTTTAAAGCACTGGAATAGGCATCAGAGTTCTTGGCTGCCTTGGGGGATTGCACTACTCATTACAGCTAGTCTTATACTTGTCAGGCGGGTTATAGAGGAGGAAATGTTGTTTTAGGCCGACTAAACAAGTTACAGCTATGTCTATTTGCCATGCAGTTTTGAAGCCTTGGCTAGTAGAGGCTTTTGTTACTTATGTTTTTCCTTTTTCATTTCTTTGTCAAGTAATTGTTAAACTGAAGCATCTGAGCTATAGCCAGATGAGTCAGCATTTATCTACAGTGTATTGCAGCCCTCAGAAAGCCGCGGTGGTGCAGCGGTAGCTTTGTTGCCTCACAGCAACATTCTTGGCCGGAGCGCCTTCTGTGTGGAGTCTGCATGTTCTTCCTGTGGTCGAGTGGTGTTCGAAAGACATGCGTAGAATGGGCGTGCCTTCGTTGAAGGTTAGGCGTCAAGCTGGCACCTCGGCACCCATAAAATATCTACTGCCAATCATTAGCAGACCGGAGTTCCGCTGTGGTGACCCCTAACCGGGAAAAGCTGAAAGAAGAACTAAAACATTGCAGCCCATATCAGGACAGAGTCCATTGTGCTTCTAAAGAGATAGAACTGCATCAAGCACCTTGTAGTTTCCTTGGAAATAAGGGGCTTCCTACAACATGTAGAGGTTTCTACTTGTGCCCGGTTGCACTTCTCAGGCTAGGTGCTTTGGGGAGAGATCAGACAAAATGTGTCTGATGCCTGCCAGATATGCAGTGTCACAGGATCACTTTTTTTTGGGCAAAGGAAAAGTATAAATGCCTGGCCATCGATGTCCTGTTTGGACACACAACATCATTATTCTTTCAGGAATACCTGGCTAGGCTTAAAAGGACCCCCTTGGTCGTTAGCCTAGTAACAATCTATAAATCTATGCATCTAAATGTGATGGTGCCTTTAACTAATTCCAGATGTCCCTTTCACATAACACAGTGCATTTTTGAGTCCAGTGCTTGGACCAGAAACTCTTGAAAGTAATGCAGAAGAGTGAAATCATAAGCAAAGCCTCAAAACTTAACACTTAGATGTACGGCTTTGCTCCCCCCTACAGGCCCTTAACGTATTCTAATTCCAAGGTTACAGCACCTTAGAATTTTGTTAAGGTCAGTGTCAGGAAAACATGGTTTCAAGATTTTGTAATCCAGCTTTCAGAGTATACCTGAACGAGGTTAAAGCCAGTGGTTAGTAAGTCCACCTTCTCTTGAATGGGGTATTTATGCCTCAAGGTTAGGAAAATGAAGGATATTCCTTTTCTTTTGGCCAGTCCAGCCTTAGCTTACCAGTGCAAACTGGGAGATTGATAGTTACCTAGGAAGGACCCTCCTTGGACTTGGTACTAAGCTAATGGGGGAAGATTTTCCTCTAGAAGAGAAGAAACTTTCCAGGCATAGTATGTTATACTCCCATTTATATCACTGTCGTGATTGTTTAAGTAACTGGCCAAGGCATGTTCAACACATCAGTTGTAATACAAGGCAGAAACTGTTGTTCAAGAGTATAATATTTGAAACTCTCTTTCAGGCATGGTAATTGAGAAGGAAAGTGGGGAGTAAAGGTAGAAAATATCATGTGTTCTTGAAATAGTGGACACTGTAGTTTGCCTTTTCTCTTCTAATCTGTCATTGTCCCTCTGGTGACTGGGCACAGCAGTTATTAGCTGTCTGTGTTAATGGCTTGGATCAATGTCAAAAAAATCACAGCCACAGTAATCAGATCAGATCCCACAATAGTGAAGAGACATTGTTATCAGTGGAAAATTAGCATTTTTCATTGAAATCTTACTGACTGAATTACACCTGTAGTTCAGAAACTTAGCATAACAACCACATTTCTGTGACCCCCCCCCCCCCATGCACAAACCATTGAACATTAGAAAAAGAAGTCTTCTCCAGAAAAACTGAAGTGGCACAACACATAAATTATATGTAAACAGAGTTACCTTGCCTGTAAAGGCACCAAAGTGTTTGTACTACAGTGCTGAGACTTAAAACACTGTGGATCAAAAAAAAAAAAAGACGTCATCCTGATAATAATCATCTTCTGCTTTAATTCCTCCAAGTATTTTGGGTTTCTAATATGTTGGGAACTGACCCCACTCCTAAGTCAGGGTACAGTTAGAGTTCATGAAATTAGTATTATTTATTCTTCTCCTTTGTGGAGTTGTGGAAATGACCATTAACTCTGAGTTGGTAGATTCGTCATCTTCCATTGTGCTTTGATTTATTAAAGACAAGCACATTTGCATTACTAGGAAAAAGGGAGGGGGGTCCTTTGGGTGGAATATAGCCAAAATATTGTAATCTTACTCTGTACGTTCACAGCAGATAAAGTCTCTTAGATCATTAGATAACTTTGCAAACCAGGAAAGTATTTTCAGCTTCAGAAAGCCACCTTTAAAGAGTTGGAAATTCTCTGCAGGTTTAGAAAATGTTGGAAAACTTGTCAGAGCAATTTGGCAGACTGCTACTACAACTTATTTTTTAAAATGACTGTTTGATTTGACCTCTACAGAAAAGCTGCAGTAGCCAGGCCAGTTTTACAGTGTTAGAATACCTTAGTGTTACTGCCCATGGTTCTTGGATTACTCGCATTTAAAAGCAGATGTCAAATTTTATAATGTTGATTTTCATCAGCAGTACAGTAGAGAGTCTGTTACCCAAACGTCGATTATCCGAACACAGCCTTCCAAAGTTTTGAGTAGGAAAAATCATTAAGTAGAATATGTAAACGTTATATGTATTCACTTGTGTGTTTTGGGGCTGTACTACAAAAATATACTGTACCATTTTGTACTTAAAATAAATTTGTTTTATTTGTCTTGTTTAATATTCATTGAAAACATTTTAGAAGGTTTTTATCCAGTTCATTTACATGTTTGATTATCTGAACTACCCTATGTCCCAATTAGTCTGGATAACCGAGACTCTACTGTATTCTATTTTGTAACACTGTACCTGACTTTTAACTAGTTGTAATAACAAGGAGTTGAAATGCTCTAAATTCTCTTCAGAATTTCCTTGTTTGAGTCAGCTTAGTTATCTCTACCAGACCAGCTTCTTTTTAAGACATCTTTATTAAACATGAATTTTTAAAAAGTGACATGGGTACGCATACAGTAAGGAAAACAAGCAGTAGCATTTCAATGTTATATTCATGCAGTATAATATGTTTTTGTTTTAACAAATTTCATTCACTCCAAGATTACATAATTTGCTCAATTCCCGTCTTCCCTTAAATTTCACTACTCAACATTATTTCTGCATTTGTCACTACATATTCCATTTATTTCTCTTTCATGTGCCCTTTCCCTTTTCTCGAGATCCCACCTCCAGTTCTTTTATATTGTGTACAATATTCAGTACTTCAATTACAATTGGTTTAGATTTTGATTTCCATCTTCTAGTAATTATTTTTTGGGGTAGCCAGTAATAAACTTGGGAAGCCCCTAGGGTGTCTAGGCAGTTCAGATCCTATATCCCAACTCAAAAGTATACATTTCATAGTCAAGTTCATTTGTTCCCATATATTTCTGACAAAGTACTGTGTATGGACTTTTTTTTTAACTCATTAAGATTGTTACATTCCCAAAAACATGGTCCCAATTATTTTTTTTCCATCACGCCTCAAATATTTACGGTCTACCCGAAGAAAAAAAAAATTTGCTATTGCTCGGGGTATAACATACTTATACAAACACTTCTATTCAAAAATTCTAAACAATAGCATTTTGGACTTTTTTGCATATTTAGAAGCCATACAGTTGTTCTCCCTTTGTAAATTGCTTTTCCAATCTCTTTCTCTTCCCAATCTTTCATAACTTCTGATTGATTCTTATAGTTATCATGCAGTATTTTATATACCATACCAATTACCCTTTTTAACAGCAGTTTCTGTTGTAGACTCGACTAAAAACTTATCAGACCTGGTCTTTGGCACTCCACTCTCCCTTTCTGTTTACCTATACTCTTTTATCCCTGGTGGGAAATCAGTCTGTAACCCACAGTCCAAACTTCTTCTTGGCCTCATCCCAGTCTTTTACAGTAGACTCCCTTTTATCTGGTCACGCTGGGACCGGACCTTAGGCTGGATAAGCAAATGACTGGTTAATTTGAAGAAACATATAAAATAATATTTATAGGTTATAAATCAACTAGAATAACAGGATTTGTGTTAGTATGCATTTTTCTAATGAATATGAAGTTTAAAACTAAAATGTCTGTCATTATTTAGCCCACAGGAGGTGGAAGTGTTCTTCTGTGTTGTCTTTTGCTAGGACAATGGCAGAACTTTGGCTGGTTAAATGGAGGCCAGATAAGAGTGAGTCTACTGTACCTATCCCTTTGAAGCTATTTGCTCCCAGTGCCTTGGTTCCTTTACTTATTTTCTCCAGTAAATTCCGTCTCCCTCTTGCTGACTTTCTATACTCTTGCTTGCAGTCATCCCTATTGGTAAAATCTCATGTCCTGTGTTGCACTAGTTTTTTTTCGAATGTTTTCTGCTACCAAATAAATATATTATTATTTATCAACAACAATTGTGGCACTAAAGATAAATGATCCACTTAAAACTAAGAAATATGTCCAAAAAACATTCAAAACTTTTATTAAAATGACCACATAAGCGCTTTCACATTTGAGACACTGCTTCATCAGATGTTCAAAGGTTTTAACTCATAAATATGATTTAAATAACACTAAGCATGAGACCAACAACCAATCAAAAATTCCCTCCGAATACATTATTCTCTCCTTTGGCATTTAAAGTAATAGCATAAAGTATTCTGTGTGCATGTGTATATAAATATTTATATATATATATATATATATATATATATATATATATATATATATATATATATGTATATGTTGTTTGTCTTTCTTCTTTTTCCCGGTAAGCGGTCGCCACAGCGGAACTCCGGTCTGCTAATGATTGGCAGTAAATTTTTACGAAACACCGAGGTGCCAGCTCGACGCCCAACCTTCAACGAAGGCACGCCCATTTACGCACGCATGTCTTTTGAACGCCACCCAACCGCGGGGAGGACATGCAGACTCCACAAAGAAGGCACTCCCAAACCAAGCCGAGAATCGAACGGGAGAACCTCTTGCTGTGAGGTAAAAATGCTACCGCCATACCAACGCGGCTATATATATATATGTATAGTGTTATGTCATTTAATCTTATTTATACAAAGGTCTGTCTTTCAAGAGGGGTTTAAGCAGTACCTTATCATTGAGGCCAAAACCGGTGTCAGCCCGCAGTCTGATTATCCATTTTGCTTCAAATACCTCAGTTTTATTCTCTATATCCCCCCTGTATAACAAACTGTTACTGTCTACATAACTAAAAACTAAAATGTATGTGTATGCTCAGAGATAAGTATATACTTGGCTAATGCATTATTGAGATGTCCTTTCTTTAGATCATATATATGCTCTCTCATTTAATCTCTGAAATGTCTGTTGGTCTTGCCTACATAAAACATTCTGCAAGAGCAAACCACTATATAAACCACATCAGATGTGTCACAACTAGCTGCTGTATTGAATTTAAAAACTTTATTCAAACCTGGGTGTATAAACTCCCCAGTGGAATCAATATATCTGCAAAAGCTGCATTTCCTGCAAGGAAATGTAACCCCCCCCGCTGATCTGTGTTTCTCAAAAAGGTCATCAAAAAGATGGAGGATAAAGCAAAATCTATGCAAACAGTAAAAGACTTCCTCCAAGTTCAAACTTCCAGATTCAGCAGAAACTTTCCCTCTAAGCACAGGTCTTTCCCCGCCCCCAGTAGACAGGTTCAAGGGAGGCCTCACAGGGACAGACCAGTTAGACCACAAAACCAAGGCCAGTGAAGAACTAAGCAGTGGCCTTCCACCACTCTCACAGCAGGGAGTTCTAAGTCCACTCACTTCTCTAAGAACGTGCAATGACTCCCACTCCTCCTCCCATCAGAATTTAGGAGACAGGCTATTCCTTTACAAACAAAATTGGCTGTCTGTAACAAAGGACCAATGGGTATTAAAAATCATTTTTCAGGGCTACAAATGTACCTTCCAACAAGCCCCAACCTTAACAGGTTACCCAAAATCTGCCTCCATTTCAGTGGGCAGAAGCATTAAAACAAGTGCACATACTCCATGCTCAAGGGGCAGTGGAGCCTGTGCCACAGGAGCAAGCAGAAAAAGGTTTTTACTCCAGACTGTTCCTAGTGCCAAGAAAAGTAGGCACTTGCAACCCATACTCGGCCTGTCCACTCTAAACACCTTCCTAGAGGTCACAAAATTCAAAATGCTAACTCTTCAAAAACTTTTACCAATGCTGGGCAAAAATGCATGGCTAGCCCCTCTAGACCTAAAGGATGCCTACCTTCATATACCCGTAAGGGAGTCCTGCAAAAAATACCTACGCTTCAGAGCAGGTTCACAACAATTTCAGTTCTCTGCGCTACCCTTTTTATCTACAACTCCCAGGGTCTTCACAAAATGCCTGGCCCCAGTGGTTGCCTTCTGCAGACAGCAAAGCATCCAGATTTACCCTTATCTGGATGACTGCCTAATCAAAGCAGACAACAAAAAGAAGTTACTACAGGACCTGCTCTTTGCACAAACAACCCTAACCTCTCTAGAGTTCGCTATCAACGAGAAAAAGTCAAACCTAAACCACTCCAGGCAGATCACCTCCATGGGCGCACTCCTGGATACAGCCTCCCAAACTGCCTTTCTCTCATCAGAAAAAGAATACTTTATGCCAAATTACTTCTCCCACTTAGCTCTCAGAAAAAAAACTCACAGCAAGGAAAATTCTGCAAGCACTGGGTTACATGTCATCCTGCATTCTGATGATTACCCTGGCCAGGCTGCACATGAGGAAACTCCAGTGGTACCTAAAGAACCTTTGGTGCCAACAATCTCAATCTATGGAGACCACCCACCCCCTCATTCCATGCATAAGGAACAAGCTTCTTTGGTGGGCAGAGGCCTGCACTCAGAACAAGGGCCTTCCTTCACCTACCTACCACAAGGCCAGACTATCACCACAGATGTCTCAGACCTAGCTTGGGGCGCTCATTTAGATACCCGGTGCACCCAAGCCTCTCGGGACCTCAGGCACCTTCATTGGCACATCAACCTAAAGGAAATGATGGCAGTTCACAAGACTGTCACATCCTTCCAAGACCACCTAAAACCAGGTGTCCTCCTCATAAATACAGACAATATCACAGTCATGTGGTACAACAACAAGCAGGGGTGGACACCCTCCTACCCTCTCTGCTGACTAGCCATGAGGCTCTGGCAGACAGCCTCCTCCATGGGCCTACACCTGATAGCCCAGTACATCCCAGGAGACCCTAGGAGACCATCTAAGCAGAAACTACTTGGACCCCCATGAGTGGAAACTCCAAAAGGGGACATTCCTCCAAATCACCCAGGCCTGGGGGACACTAGAGGTGGACCTCTTTGCCTCGCAACACAACAATCAGTTACACGAATTCTGCACCAGGGAGTTCCACCCCCTAGCTTGTGAAGTGGATGCTCTCTCATTCCATTGGACCAGTCTCTTCATTTATGTGCCCCCCGCCCTTACTCCCAAGGATACTGCTCAAAACAAGGTAGGAAGGATCAAAAGCCATCCTTATAGCACCAGATTGGCTCAGGCAACATTGGTACCCCTTGTTGCTCAGCCTGATCAAGGAGCCTTACAGGCCCCTGCCATTAACTGCAGACCTCCTGACACAGGCCATAGGGGAAGATTCTGCATCCAAACCTGCACACACTCAAACTTTCTGCATGGGTTATCCCCCAGGGACTGGGGATAACCCACAGTTGAGCAAGCAGGTCCTAGACATTATTAAGGAAGCCAGAACGCCCAACACCAGGGTATCTTACTCAGAGAAATGGAAAAGATTCAACTCCTGGTACCTATCAAAAGGTCACAGCAGCTACCAGCCATCCCTCTCACTTATTCTGGACTACCTAGCAGAGCTACATAACATGGGCCTCTCCTTTTCCTCCATTAAAATCCATGCCTCAGCTATTTCAGCACAC
The DNA here is from genome assembly GCF_019279795.1 of Protopterus annectens. Taxonomy (NCBI): domain Eukaryota; kingdom Metazoa; phylum Chordata; order Ceratodontiformes; family Protopteridae; genus Protopterus; species Protopterus annectens. Next base: position 785,473,751 of record NC_056746.1, on the reverse strand, counting down.
TTTCAGGCTGAACAGCTTGTCTTCTCTCGCCCTTTGATTAAGCAATTCCTCAGAGGTGCATCTAACATTAGGCCCCCTAGAAGGGCACCCACTCCAGCCTGGGACCTGAACTATGTCTTAAAACTGACATTGGCTCCCTTCGAACCAGCTGCATCAGCAGACCTAAAACAACTTTCCCGGAAGACTGCCTTCCTCTTGGCTATTGCTTCAGCCAGGAGGGTGTCAGAACTCAAGCACACATGGCCACTGAACCCTTCATTATCGTCCTTGCAGACAGGGTGTCTCTCAGGACTAATCATTCATGCTAAAGGTAGTATCAGATGTGACCCTAAACCAGGCTGTAAATCTCCCAACCTTTTTTCCAAACCCTTAGAATAAAGGGGAGAGAATTGGATGTGCCCAGACAGTTAAGATACTACCTGGACAGAACAAAGTCCATTAGTAAGTCGGAACAGCTGTTGGTTGGCTTTTGCCCCGGGGAAAGAGGGGAAACGTCTCTCCAAACAGACCATTTCAAAATGGATATCTCACTGCATACAATTCTGCTATACTTTACATGGAAAAGCTCCTCCTAAATCTATCAGAACACATTCCACTAGGGCAGCCTCTACCTCTACTGCCTTTGTTAGAGGAATACACACCAGGGACATCCTGGAAGCTGCCACTTGGATCTCGGTCCACACCTTCACCAAACACTACCACCTGCCTCTGTTCTCCAGGGCTCAGGCAGGTTTTGCCTCTGCAGTCCTGCAAGGCATGCTAGCTCAATCCTAGGAATTTCATGCTTCCACCCTCCCCTTCCTCATCTTTGGGAATCCTCCCACAAGTGATGACTGCAACAGTGAAACATGAAGAACATAGTACAGTTGTGTACACTTACCATAAGTGTAGATGTTCGAGTGTATTCAGGCTCTTCAAAACATTTCCTTCAAGGGGTTCTGACAGTTTAGGGCAAGAAAAACTGATGTAATGACACCTGATGCTCTCCCTTACAGCACTGACGACCTGACGTCAGTCCACAGGCGACAGCAGCCAGAGCAGGGGAAAAGCTTGACTCTGGTATTCGGGCCGATCGAGGGCTACCCAGCAGGGATAACCCACAATTGATGACTGCAACAGTGAATATACTCGAACATCTACATTTATGGTAAGTGTACACAATTGTACTTTATCCGGCATCTACCAATCCCCATGGGTGCCAGTTAACTGAGAGTTTACTGTACTTGACAGAAGGTGTGTTTTTCTTCTTTTTAGACAGGCGTGTTTATCTTCATTTCAATATCGTAATAATGCAGTGCATTTTTTTTTTTTTACTTTTCACTGATTGACCCTGATTTGTGCTAACTGCTTCTTAATTAAATTCCTCCCTAAAACATGTGAGCCAAAATAGCAAGTTTTTTGAAAGACCTTCCCTTATACTGTTCTGGGTATTTTAAACCTGTCATTTCAGAGTCATGTTAAGCGTTGCAGTATTGATTTTATTGTATTTCAGACCTTAAATTATGCATAGATGCATCACCATAGTTCCCAACCAATCTGGGACAAATCTCAACAGAATCGGGGACAACCTCCAGAAATCACCAGGGACAGTCAGGGACACTTTTTAAATATTAGTCTATAACTCTTTCTATCATTATTTATTAAGTGCAGTTCTCTACCTTTTCTCCAACAATCGCCAGTTTTAAGAGGGACAGACTTAAAATTTCAATCAAAATGGGGGACAGCTGAGAGGTATGAGCATCACATTATTACCTAAAAATGAGAGTGTTTACCAGTTTATGTAGTCTTGCAGTATACCTTTATCTTTCCAGCGCTTCTCTTGAAGATTTATTCAAAAGCTATCTCTTTACACAAAATTTACTTTCACTGTTAATGTGTGTACAGCAAGACTGTACTCTCTAGATGTAAAACTGCGCGTGTCAGCAATATTTTTGTCACTTTCCCTGTTACAGCCAGATGGGGCTTGCAGACCAGACGTGCAACTCCTAACCAGATTATAACCTACAGTGCAGTTTTATGGTATCGGAGTTATTTTGTTTTGGTTTTGCAGAAAGCACAGAGTTGTGAAGGGACAAAGCTATGCACATTAATGTGACAAGTTGCCCATTCAGTCTTTTTGTCTTGACCAATTTGGCTTCACTTAATCAGGCTTCTTTGACATGAAACATATATCCCTTCTGTGATGGTGCAATAACTCGTAATGCATATCATATAGTTTGGTGATTTAACATTCTTGAATTAAATATAAATAAATAAAATAGTATGAAGTAATGTTGTGGTTATCACACATTTGAATATATACTTTCTGTCCCCCTTTCTCCCTCCCTTCCAAAATAAAAATCTTTTGAGAAATGACATCAAAGTCATCCTTACTAGTAGTAGGAACTGAAAATGCCAAGGAAGCCTCCATACTGACTACTGTTTTCAGCCTGAAATCACTGTTAAAATGTACTATTTTATAATGCAGATTTGTTGGACTTGAAGTTTACTTTGAAGAATTTGGATGTTTTTATGACTGTTTTTTGTTTTTTCTACGTCTTTTATTTATTTATTTAACATTTGTTGACCGGAAAAGTCCGACTAGGTTCCACAGAGCCTGTTTTCAGCAAAGGCCCGGGGAGAAATGCTCCAGATGCATGTCTTTGGAATGTGGGAGGAAACCGGAGTACCTGGAGGAAACCCACGCGAACACAGGGAGAACATGCAAACTCCACACAGAAGGCACCCCAGCCGAGAATCAAACCGGAGAACCTCTTGCTGTGACGCGGCAACGTTAACCGCTGCACCACTGCGCCACCCTCTATTTTTTGCTCCTTGTGATTTTTTTTTTCACAAAAGGCTGTGCCTACAAATATTATTTCTTGATCAGTGCACTACCCGGCTAAACAAATTGAAATGAAATAAAGTAGTGAAAATGCCAGACAAACCTGCATGGTTACTTATGTTTTCTGCTTGGAAACCGTATTAGAAAACTATATTATAAAACAAATTTCATTGAAAAGATTCACTTTTGTTTGACATAAGCATTATTTTTTAACTTTACAAATTTACTAAAGTTTTCTGTTGCTGCTGGGTTTGTATATTGCTACCTTCCAACTGTAAAGATTTTTGCAGAATGTCCAGATCTTTGCCTCATATTTTTTTAGCTTTTCTCATAAAATCGTGGTTTTCTGGCAAATAATTGAGGATTGAAGTCAGAAAATAATGGCAGACATTTCAGTTTGACTTCATATCCTTCAGAAATTGCATGCTAACTTTCTAAGTTTGTAAGAGCAATATGTAAAAATTAGCACTGTTTTGGAGACTTTGCCAACCCCCCCCCCATATTTGTGGCTTTGTCCAGATTTCTTGCTGTAAGAGGTTGAGAGGTATGATGGCTATGGCAAGTATTCATTGTTCTTTTTCCACACTAGCAGGATCTGTTAATCTAGCAGACGATTTGTTTGAAATCCCAGTTCGTGTACTCTATAGTTTACTCTATAAGATTACATTGATTCCTACTCCTCCTTATTAGGAAGCAAAAGCTGATTCCTACTCCTCCTTATTAGGAAACAAAAGCTTCAGTATTTGAAAATGTGCATAGTTTTGTTTGTTAAGTTAATAGGTTTTAGAGGGAGGGGGTTGGAGGAGGGTTGGTTCTGTTTGAGGGCTTTCAAAAAAACAAAAAGTTATGTAAGATGTGGCATACGTGCAAATGGATGTGATGAGAAACAACTGTATAAAAGGCCAACCTGTTGAACAGTATATACATATAACATAAAAGTTGGAATTAGACATTTAGCAAAAGAGGAGTTGTATATAAAAGGTGGTAATAATGATATAAGAAAATGATGCTCTATGTAATGTCTTTCAATCTGAATGCTCAGAGTAGGGAACTATATTAAAAACGTAGAGTGCAAATAACTATGCTACAGGGGAGACGCTTGGAAAAAAGTGAACATGTGAATTTGATAAAGAAAGGTTTTTAGGATGGATATTCATTGGAATACCCGGGACAAAGGAAAAGAAGAGTATTTATATAAATTGCAAGAGGAGCTCCAGTAGTGATAGAAGAGGAAGAAAAAGATAGCATAGTACTAAGGGGCTACTGGCTAGGGAGGAGAATTACTGGCGTGCATTTACATTGCACCTAAAACTGCTATAACTGAGTTTAAGGAAATTCTGGGAGAAATAATCAGCTTTCAGCAAAGAATATTACCTATAGGTGAAGACTGGAATTTGGTGATGTGCCTGGGAGGCCTAGAAGGAAAATATAACAAAGAAGAGTAGATTTTTGAACAAAGTTATGAAAATGTTTAGCATGGAAGATGTGAATTCATTACTAGGAGTTCAGAGTGAATTTACATATTATTCACTGAGATGCAAAAACTGGGCTAGGCTAACTAGATTTTGTATCTTACAGGAACATGTGCAGTTAATTGAAGGTCTTGAAACGCATCCAATAAATATTTCAGATCATGCACTAATAACTAAAATAAAAACACAAGGTAATAAAATAAAAATTAGACACTCGCTTTCCCACCCATTGGTTGAAAAGAGAGTAATTTAAGGAATGGGTTTTGGAATTTAATTGAGGAGCTACTAGGGAAGATAGAATTTTCTTCTGAAAATATAGCTAAGAGTGAGATAGAATTAAAGTGAAGTTTAAAACTAGCATGATATGGTTAAGTAACAAGACTTATTTAGAGGGACTGACAAATAGTATTGCAAAATGGGGGGAATCTCTCAGAACAAGAAAAGGAGCAACTGCAGAATGCTAAACAGAATACAAGGGATTACCTTGATAATATACATGAGTTTATAAAGATTGCTTTTAAGCAACTCCTTTTGGTAATACTTCTAGAGCACAAAAACTTTTAGCACAATGACTCAAACAGCAGAAAGTGGAAAGGGCTGCACCAAGTTTAGGGAGCCTATTACAAGGAAGATAATAGGAGATCCTGTAGAAGCATTAGAAATATTTTGTAAGTTTTACTATAAAGTAGAGAAATATGAAAATCAAGAAAAGGTACAAATGGAAATGTTTATGGAAGAATTAAATATGCCAAGGTTAAAGGTAGATGAGGCTCCATTACTAACAGGATAAGAAGAGGTGAGGTAAAAATGGGTATGTATAATCTACATGAAATTCCCTAAGAATAGATGGTATTCCTGTGAAAGTTAGGACGGAAAAAAAATGATAAAGATCTGGAATGTTTTGTTTAAAGATAGAGGAGAAGTAGCAGCATCCTGGAAGAAGACGGTGGTAGAGGTAATACCTAAAGAGGGTAAAGATCCAGCTTCATACAGACCCATTTCAATACTAAACCATGAAGTGTTTGTCTATAATGGCTAAAAGAATGGCAAAAGTGATACCAAAATTGTTAGATATGGATACGTGTAATTTTGTAGAGAGGAGGCAAACATTTGACAATATTAACAGAACATTGATTCAGAGGGAAGCAAATGTAAGAAAACGCTTTTATTGGTGGGTCTTAATGCAGAGAAAGCATTTGACAGAGTAGACTGGGACTTCATGAGCAGGGCAAGTGGCAGCATTTGCTTTCCCTGATACAGTTATGATGTTGATTAGGAGTACGTATGAAGGATTGGAGGTGAAAATTATAGTGGGTGGAGTCCTCTCTGATAACTTCTGCTTGAGTAGAGGAACCAGGCAGGGTTGTCCGCTTCCCCTTTGTTGTTTGCATTATATGTAGAACCATTGGCTAAGAAAATAAAGGACTCAGAAATTCAAGGATATAATTGGTATGATAGTCAGTAAAACCTGTCTCTATTTGCAGATATTATTTTATACATGACAGAACCAGAAAGGGACATTGCAGAGGTGTGGAACATTTTAAGACAGTTTCAGTTCTTCTCTGGATACAAAATTAATGAAGCTAAATCAAAGGCAGTAGAGGTAAATTATGTACCCACGCATGAATTGGCCCAACAGTATCCATATCAATGGGGACATGATAAAATGAAGTATTTAGGAGTATGGATTAGAAATTACTCTGTTGTGGCAGCTAAGGATAAGTGGGACAAGACTAAACAGAAGATAATACAAAAATTCAGAAACTGGAAGCTTTGTTATATGGATACTAAGATACAAGCAGTTAAAATATTTTTAGTCCCTTTATTCTTGTACACATTTCAGGCATATTTTTATCAACCAGAGGAGAAGCTGTGGATAATAATTAAAAAAGAGATGAATGATTTTATCTGGGGAAGGGAAGACAGCAAGGATCAAGTGGGATAAGCTGATTCTTCCAATAGAACAAGGCGGCATAGGATTACCCAGTTTGAGGGGGTATTTTAGAGCAACACAGTTAAGGCTCTTATACATAACACAAGCAGAAAACTATAATTCAGAATGTAAAGGAATGATGATGATGGGGTGGGGGGGCTCAGGAAATAAGGAGAGACCGGAATTTTGGATGGAGACTCTTAAGGAGAACAAAAATCATACAGAGTATTATATTCATAAAATAGCAGGGAGTATTCTATGAACTAAACCAGCACAAGAATGGGGAATAGAGATTCTGCTGATAGGGATGTCTGTGGTTAAGGGATACAAATAATTGGCAAGAGGGGGCTGGAATTTACTGGGGAAAACTGACAAAGGAGCCAAGGTATTGGGAGAAAATAACTAGAAATGGCAAGGTAATAGAATGGGAAGAGGCCAAGAATGTATTTGGACTGCAGGTTAGCGATTGCCTTCCCTATCAAGAATTGCTATCAGAGTATAGGCAAAGAGAGAGAAATTGTGGGGTACTAAATGAAAGACCAGCACTAAAGGAATAATTAGTAAAGCATATAAAATATTGCATGATAATTATAAGAATCAATCAGAGGAGCTTAGAAAGGGTTGAGAAGAGAGATTGGATAAACAATTCACAAAAAGACAATGGGGATATATGTATATCTCCCAAATATGCAAAAAAGTCTAGAAGCTTTAGGATCTTTGCCTGGAAGTGTTTGCATAGGTATTTTTATACACCAAGTAGACTCCAAATAATTTTTCCACAGGTGGATAGTAAATGCTGGAGATATGACGGGCGGGAAAAAGGTGGCTGGAAACATATTTTTTTTGGGAGTGTAATGAGCTGACAGACATTAGGGATTCCCTGCAGACCGCTCTGTTGGAGATGCTGGGTGAGTGGATTGGATTGACTAGGGAGATGTTTTTTTTTTACCTGTGATACAGAATCGGAATTGCCTAGATATAGTAAAGCCTTGCTGAGTCTAGTTATGGTGGTTGCCAAAAACGCAATTACTAGAAAATGGAAATCAAAGTCTAAACCAACTTTACTAGAAGTAGTAAATGTAGTAGCAGAGATAAAACAACTGGAATTGGGATCTTTAGAAAAGAGAAGGAGCAAACTACACAGGAAAAAATGGAAATTATGGGAACAGTATATGCAGAGAAGGAATGAAGTTTAAGAGGCAAGATTTGAATGAGACATATGATGCTTAACTGACAATGACTGGATAGATAAGTGATGTATAATGTTTGCAACTATAGTTGTTTCATTGGTGCCTGTGATGTATAAAGTTTGCAACTAAAATGGTGTCCTTTTGTTTTCATTTATGTAACTGTAAGATAGTCTGTCATGTGAGAATTTAATAAAGATGTTTATTTTAAAAAAATCCTGTTCCTTCAGAACTGCACATTTAGGATACCATATTGCTGACCGGGAAGTCACTGAACATCCAGTTTATAGCAGATATCCCTCTTTAATTTCGTGTTTGTCTTATGGAGCAGAAGCATGGACTTTCCTCAAAATCAGCATCCAACGACTAGAATATTGTCAAATGTACTGCATCAAATTTATTATAAACATCAGTTAAAAAAACCACAAAGAAGTAATGATACACAAGCAGTGTGCATTCAACTTACGGTAGCAGAACTAATAGAGCTGGTTGCAGTTGTTTTCAGCACGTAATGTGTATGAATAACAGCCACCATTGAGATACCTTGCACATACAAAGCCTGAAATGTTCGTTAAACAGCATCAAATAAAGTATGGATTGATCAAAAGGCTGTTGTCCCCCTAAACCTGGCAGCAGCTGTGGCCACAAGTAGGGGACCGTACAGGAGTATTGTTTGTGATGCTGTCCTGTTGGTGGCTGCAGTGCAGAAGACAATGCCTTATCAACACTTATAGCAATTTGCATATGTAGTGTTAAGTATGAGAACATCAAGTGAAATCTATCAATCATGGAAGAAGGGGGATTCTGGAACTGTAAGAGCAAGCAGGTATTAGAGGCCTATAAATTGTTGCAGTAATATTTTAGCCATATGCTCTTCTGACAGCTTTGCAAGTAGAGTAAGAAGGTGGATGATTAGTGACCAGATGCTGCTGTTGGGCCTAACTTGCAATCATAATATCCCCCCAGGAAAGTCATACTGAGCTGGTAAGATATGCACATTTGTAGAGTCAGGTGGTGGTGAATGGTTGGTGGCATATGGATGGAGGACTGTTACTTGGGCTGCCTGAAATTAAGCAGTACTAGATTGAGAAGGGAGTATCTAGACTTAAAATGGGTCTGTCTAGTTTTTCAGGTTAAAATTGTTGAATTGTGAAAATCATCAAAGGTGTAAAGAAACAATAACTTTATTGTTTTTTTTGGATTTGCAGTTTACTGCCTTAACCAAGTCGACCCCTACTTGACAGAGTTCAGTCACAAGTGAAACTTAGGGTGAACAAGGCAAGTTGTTCATGGCTTAAAATCCTCTGAACTGTTTTTGTTAGAGGTCTTCACTACATTGCATTTAAGAACTGGTTGCCCGTATGGCTGATGTTGATCTTTAGTAGTTCTGACACTTAGACACACTGTGAGTTGTTACTCATAACGTAGTGCAAATTTCAGGATATGTAATGATGAAACAAAGTAGAAAATATGTTAAGGTTGATGATGAAAATTAATTTAAAAAAAGCTAATGCGGTATACAGAAGACTTTTAAAATAAGTGATTGATCAAAGATTTACTGAAAGTACGCCTCAGAGTTACAGGCCCTAAATTTCAGGGGCAATATAGACTAAGGAATATCGGCCAGAAATATCCAGATGCAGCATAGGAATCACCAGCAACCATCACTTACTGAGCAGAGTTGATATGTCTGGCATTTAGAATAAAAGTAGATCCTTCAACCAGCTAGGAAGATGACAGTCGTACACATAGATCTTGTAGCAATTGGGGGCAATTTCTATCTCTGTATTGCAGGATTAGTATGAATGAAGAGGGAAACTCCTTGAAAGCAGAATTTTGCATTCACTGCAGTTACTCAGGGTCAGAGTAGTGCAGACCCATTTTAGTCTAGATAAAGCATGAAAGACAGTTGATAGAGCAAAGATTTTATTTTGGAGATGCTACAAAGGTGGAATTATAAAGTTTTTGCCACAACCTGCACCTGATTCCTTAAAGGCAGCATCAGCATGCAGTCAGGAAACACTCTCAGACTTCTTGGTTTGGGTGCAAACTCTGTTACTGACAAAGTAAACAGTTGGAGATGAGCAAGGAGTAGTGCAAGCAGCGTGCATCACAACCTTTGGATGTTATCAAACAACACTCAATTAGGAAAGTAAGACATCTGCTTCTATAAGTCAACATCACCTAAGGAGCACTGGTATATTAGTCCTTTCCATCAAATGACTCCTCACAGAGGAAGAACGTGCACCGTGAAAAAGAGGAGCAAGAACTGATCCCTGTAAGCTTTGCAGAACAGAAAATAGATCCCAAAATGAAGTCAAGACATTGCACAAAGTGTATTCCCTGAAAGTTATGACATAAAGCACGTAAAAGACTATTGGGCTTAAGTTACTGTACAAAGGAAGATAACTATTAAGTACTCCATGATTATTTCTCATGCAGAAGTAACATCAAGAAATCTTGGAGCTTCAGTTGCAGTTGTGGGAGAATTGTGCATTGGCAAGATCTGAATATTGTTGATACCTTGTACTGCAATTGTGTCTCCATAAGTACAATTGCTTGTAAAAGTTAATTGTATTTGAACTTAGTCTTGGGACATTAATCTTATAGTGTCATTCACAGTTGTTGGGGAATTGTGAACTACTGAAAGGTATGGGCCTCATTTAGTCATGTATTACTGCATATTTGCATAAGCAGCATTATTGATCAATCTCTTCCTGGTCTGGTGCCTTAGACTGTAGTTTGGATTGGAATAGTGGTAGTATTGTAAATTGGCTGCAGTATTTCTGCTTCTACAACTGTTAACATTTTCAGCTTGGCTGCTGAGTCTTGTATTCTGTTTATTATTTGCCGGCTTAAAGTTGCATTTCAGTGCTTTTCTGTTTGTTACATTTGCTACTGTTTTCCCCTTTATTTGTGTCAGCTGCATTGTCACAGCCATCCCAGCCCTCACTGCCCTCACTGATACACTAAATACTGCTCTGCCTGCTGCTCCATACAGTTTGTACACTAATTACAATTTTCCCTGTCCCCACTGTGAAAGGTAGTTTCCAAAATTCCAATTTACCTGAGGGTTATTGACCTGTTTTCAGAGTCATAGGATTAAGAGAACTTTGATTTGATAAATGAACTGAGGTCACAAGAGCACCACTGTTGTTTTATGTGATTGGATCCAAATCTATCTTGTCTGCTAAAGCCTATGCAGAGATACAATACAGAGTGGATTATCCAAACATCAGTTGTCCAAAACTGCTTGGAGTTCGGTTGTTTAGGAAACTGTGTGGATTTATTACAAAGGTGTGGGGAAATGTCTAGTTATTTGGTCATGGGTGTACTGTAGCTACAGGTATGTTTACTTACATTTCATGTAGCTTATTTGAGCCTCAGACGTGTATTTCTAAGGTTTATAGGTTTTGCAAGTCTAATATAGGAAAAAAACTCTTGCGCAGAGGCAACCCACTACACAGCAAGTCCACTGGGGCTGGTGTGCTGAGTGCAGCAAAGTAGTGCTTTTTTTTCTTCCCTTTTTGATGAAAAGCTTGTTTCTCAAAGATCAGGACTTTCAATGCTTCTCAGAGTCTAGAATAAAAGACCTCGAGTTAGTGTACAGTAGAGAGTCGATTATCCAAACTAATTGGGACCTAGGGTAGTTCGGATAATCAAACATATAATTGAACCAGATAAACTTCTAAAATCTTGTTTTTTTTTTTGCATGTAGGAATACACTTCAATCAGTGATTTCAGTGGACAATAAAGAATATTTTTCACACACAAGCTAGCTACAAGCTCAAAAAATATGCTCAAGCAAATATGTATAACGTTTATATAGTTAGACTTTATGATTTTTCCTAACTGAAAACTTTAGAAGGCTGGTTCGGATACCTGATGTTATAGTCCCCCCAGGACATTCCCGTTAAAACTGTGGACCAGCACTTCCCCACAACTTCTGTAGCCAGTCTGATTGCGAAGAATATCTTTAGGCAGTATAAGATTTGTCTGATATACTGTCTAATGATCATCTGTTTCTAAAACAGCATAGCACAGTATGCATAAGATGTATGTATATAATGTCCTTGGAGGCAGACGCACATTTAACTCCTGTCAAAATCATCATCCATACACCACACATCACACCCCTTCAAGGCCATCACAATATACACAATCTGTTATATGCTGAGGTTCTAAAGATTCACTTGCCTAACCCTCAAAGACCTCAAAAATGCAACACAGGGACAAAGCACGCCCAGGAAGCTAAGCCTACCACTTCACATAGCACAAGAATTCCCAAAATCACAGAGCTGTACCTCTTACCAGGCTGAGCAAGGAAAGAGTGATGGCTAGTTGTTTGTCTGGTACCAGGATCATCTGATCATGCATGCAGTCAAGTCCTTGAACGAGAAGTACCGGTATGACTATGTCATTGTGCATGTGGGTATCAATAGCTTGAGATGTACCTTCATGGACCATATAAAGAGAGGCTTGATGGTACTCTGACTGCCCCATGCATGTGTGACCCTAGCATTGAGTAGCATTCTCCATTTTCCAAGGATGATGCTGCAGTATGAACATAAATAATTGACTTCAATAATTGTCTTAGTTTTTGGTGTCATTTAAAGGGGGTCCAATATTTGTCAGCCTGGGAGGATATGATTGACAGACCAGGGATGGCCTGCATGTGCCCTCTCTAGGCTTTTTAATTACTGGCATGATAAACCTACCAACATATCAGAACAGCAAAAGAAAATAATGAAGGTGCTACTGATCATTGGTAGGAGCCTAAACAAGAAGCTCCACTCTCTACAAGCCTTCCGCCTTCTTTACCCTGGAGGAGGTAGACATCTATGCAGTGACTGAGAAATGGTTTGAAATAGAGGAGGGCACTCTGGCTGTGCAGGGCAGTAACACCTTCCACAAGTTTAGACTAGCTACTGCGCAGGAGGGGAAAAAGATGGAGGTATCTCAGACTTCATCCAGAAGAGACTTGCATCAAGCCTGGTAAAGCAGGATAATGCACTAGAGCTTCATGTCCAAATAACCCTCAGCAACCATTAGAAAGGTCCTAGACCATATTTTGATTAGCTATAGAACTGCCCCCCAAGAAAGCCACAATGCCTATCCACTGGAACTGGAATAATTCAGCATTGGACCTAGTACCATTTTCCTAGGTGACATGAGCTGTCCAGCTGCAGACTAGGAAACCTACACCACCAGTAGGGCACCAGCACAGAGATTGATGGACTTTGTTACTGCAGATGCCCTGAAACAGTTAGAGTACCCACTGGGGGGAATAGCTTCTTCGATCTTGTCAATAGTAATATTGGGGGGGGGGATCTTGTACTATCCCTTGTGTGTTGTCACTTGTTAGTTCTGACCATAAAGCCAACTTTGAAGTAAAATTGAAACCTGGTACCCCTTTTATTCAAGGTACCTTTAGAAATTTCTCCAAGACAAAACTATCTACACCTAAATGATACATTGGCAGGCTTCATATCCCATTGAAAAACCCCATTAACACTGCTGAATATGCAAAAACATATACCACCACCCTATAGCAGCATGTAAACAGCTGCGTCAGTACAGATGTACCTTGTAAGAACAAGCAGAGGGCAAACCCGAGAAACAAACTTCCATGGAGGAACTGTAATATCAATAAGCTTTATAGTAAAAGGAAGAGAATTCCTAGAGTGATAGAGCACTCATTGTTGAAATAAACAAACCACAAGCTTATATTTGAAATCTCAGAAGCACAAGCTTATATTTGAAATCTCAGAAGCACAGTGGAACAATGAGTTGAGCTGATTGTGAACACTGTTGCCTACGCTGAGATGACCGTCACTGGTCTAGTGAACCTACTGGCTAATAAATTCAGCTCAGACTTTACCTCTGTCTCCCCTGCATCTATCCCACATGGCATACTTATAACCAGATCAGCTCCAGCTTTTACACAAAACCAAGTCCTAAATACTGCATGGATTGGTCTTGACAATATTACTGGATGCATCTTAAATAGCATGAAACACAATTTAGCCACCCCCTTAACAATAATCCTCAACCTCAGCTTCCATACAGGTTTTGTACCAAGCAAACAAGTGAATGAAAAACAGCTACAATCATTCCTCTGCGTAAGGGAGGGGGTTTTACAGACCCAGACCAGTCCCACATACAAAGCCATGAAAGTATTTCTTGTGGAATTTATCAGTAACAACATAGGAAATCACCTAACCCTGGACTCATCTCAGCTTAGATTTGTCAAGGGCAGGTCATGCTTGCTGAACCTGGTGGACCTTTCTGAAAAGGTTACCAAAGTAATAGATGAAGGTAAAACATACACACTGCATACCTGGACCTGGCCTAAGCTTTCAACACAATCCCCAACTCGGGCATAATAGAAAAGCTAAATAAACTGGGAATAAATTCATACATCACTCACTGGATTTCCTGCTGGCTCACAGATAGGACACACACAGATCAAAATATGGGACAAAGAGGCCAGTCACCAGTGAAGCCCACCAGGATTCGGTGCTGGGACCTCTCCTGTTTGGCATCTACTTCTCTGAAGTAAAAAAAAAAACATTAGGCTAAGTTTGCAGATGACTGCAAGCTAGGAACAGTCATTGAATCCCAGAATGATTTGGCCGTCCTGCAGGAAGGTTTGTTCCAAGTAAAATAACTGTTGCCAGAATCATGGACCAAAATTAAATACCAAAAAATGCATCATCATATCCTTTAGGAAGTCTTCTACCCTGGAGAACTACCATATTGAAAGTATGTCCCTAAAAGTTGACCCAGTTCAGGATTTGGGAACTTATGTGGACAGTGACCTAACTTTTGATCAAAATATGTGTCCATTGTAGTAAGAATGTCTTTCTATCTTGCACAGGTAATAAACAAAGGGATTGTCTAGGTCTAGATCTAGAGATGTTATTGTCCCCATTTACTCACCCTTATTAGGCCAGTCTCTTGATTATAGTGTCCCCTTTGGCATGCATCTGTCCAAACACAAGCAGTACCTGGAAACTGGGAGATACCTTACTGAAAGGATACAAGGCTCAAACAGTGCGTCTTATGTGAACTGACTCAAAGCCTTGACACTATACTTAGTATACTACAGTCTGCTGCGAAGTGAACTGTGCCTACCATACAAGCATCCTCTGGCCCATTACTGATGGATTTACTGCACATCAAGTCAAATGGCATCAGGAATATTTGGTCTAGGGATCTCTTTCTGCAACATCAACAGAATGGTTTGGAGGGACATGTGCATCTTAAATTCTGGAACAGACTCTCCATCCTTGTAAAACAAAGCTCATTCCTGTCCATATGTAAGCACAACTTGGTTCTGTGGACAAGAAACAGAAAATGTACCCCCGAACTGCCCCCTGTACTATTAATGGACAGAGTCAGTTCCTAAATGCTTTATCCTGTGAGTTGGTCCCCTGACATTATCTATGATTTGATCCCAGTTGCTTCTATTAGTGGTAATATAGCAATATTCGATGACCGGGTGTGGTATATCTAAGATTTACCCATGGTTGGTGTGATTTAATCACAAGGGCAAAGCTGAAACTGTTTGATTATTTGAAAAGATCACAGAAGTAATGGACAAAGGCAGATCCATGCTCACTGTTTACCTTGACTTAGCTAAGGCCTGTGACACTACATCACACTTTCCTGTGATTATATAAAAGTTAACTAACTTAAATATGCAACCATTTGTAACCCATTGAATAGCCAACTACATTACACACAACACCCAGGTGATCAAGATTGGTGATGCTCTCTCTCTTCAAAGAGGCTGATTATCAGCTGTGTACCCCAGGGGTTCAACCATAGGGCCACTGCTGTTTGACTTTTATTTTGCTGACCTCAGAATTGTTAACAAAGTACCTCTGGCTGCCCAAGCATGCAGAAGACTGTAAAACCGCCATTAGCTGTCCTGAAGACATCCACATCCTCCAATGAGCTTTAACACGCACAGATTTATAGTGCCAAGACCACAGTCTTAAATTCAACAGAAAATAATTTAGTTTCATGCTCTCTGGTAAAGCAGGACCACTCTTACACCTACACATTAAATGACACTTCCCTCACATCTGAAGAGAAAGACCTGAGCACATACATAGATGAACTTTTCATTAACCACCAAGTACCTACAGTCATTAGGAAATCCATTTACCTGGCCCAGCTGATCAAAAACACATCTTCTATGTCCAAGGAATTAATTGATGTTCTTCATCTCACATTGCTGCAGTCCTGACACTTGGGTAGTCCGCTGTCCTCGGTCGGCCCGAATATCAAAGTATAAGGCTGACGTCGGTCAATGGCGCATTTGACTGACATCAGGACGTCAGGGTACAAATGCGCATGACCGACGTCATATCCTCAGTCTTTTTTGCCGCATGGTCCGATGCAGAAGCAATATTGCAAGTGCCGGTTGGCGTTCTGAAATTTTTCGATTTCGGAGTTTCAGACCGAGTCAAAGTTGGCTAAGTACCCCGTTGGGGAATATTTTAGTTTTTTCTTGCCTCAGTGGTTTACCGGATGTCAGAAAAGTGAATAATTGTATTTCTTGTGGGAAACAGATACCGCATAGAGACTATCATACTTTGTGTATTCCTTGTTTAGGGCCTGAGCACGACATTGTTGGGTGTCGCTCTTGTGCTAGATTCAATAAGCACACTATAAAGAGGAGATTAGATTGTGCCAGGTTAGTCTTCGGGAAGCGGTGCAATTATAAAATGCCGTCGGATGCTCCGACGCCCGCTTCTTCGAAGAAGCGCAAGGACAAAGCAGTTAAGCCTAGGCTAGAAGAACCATCCGTACCGGACGCCGGTTCTTTAGAGGTGTCGGTGGAGCCGGTGGTGCCACTGGAGGTTTCTTTGGGATCCCAGGGAGAGACTTTGTTATTGCAGGATGTGGCCTCTCAGGAGGCAGGTCAGGGTGATGGGGCTTCTCAGGTTACTATACTCCCCTCCCTGCCTAGGGTGGTTAGGCCCTCTCCTTCTGTTTCCAAGGCTTCTCCTACAGGCAGGCCAGGTTTAGCTTCAGTTGGAGGCACCCCTAGTTCTTCTGGAACTGTGCCCAAGAAGCATATGCTTAAAATGGCAGAAGATTTGATTACTTTGATTAGGGGTTCTTTGCCCCCTCCTGATAAGAGACCTAGGGTGGAGCCTGAGCTAGGGAGTTTTGAGCAGGCTTCGATGCTTCAGAGTCTTGGCTGAAGACTTGCAGGAGTACTCTCCTTATTCTGATTCTGATGTGGATGATTCTACTCCTTCTGCTTCTCCTCCTGAGGATTTTTCTTTTTCAGAAACTCTTCATTCCATGAGGGAGCATTTTAAGTGGGAAGGTCAGGACTTCTCTGATTCCAGGAAAAGGCTTAGGGAATTTTTGTTTTTACCCCAGCACAGGCATTTGGCTATACCTCCTGTTTTGGATGTAGTGGAAGATGTTTTTACAGAGGCTTCTCTTAATCCTGATTCTTTGCCTCCTGCTCCTGTTAAACCGGATAGGTATTACAGGGTGCCTGAAGCTCATAAGTATCTTTTTAAGAGTCCTAGGGCAGACCCAGAAACTGTTAGCCAGGGGCCTAAAGGTGTTAAGGCTTCTGTTGTCAAGAATCCGGTTCCTGCAGATAAAGAGGCCAGGGCCTTGGATAGATGGGGAAAGAAAGTTTATACTTCTTCCACTCTAGCTATGAGGGCTTTGAATTGCCAGTTTCACATGTTGAAATACCAAAACTATCTCCTTTCACAATTGAAGTCTAAGGTTGATGCTCTGGCGGAAGGTATTGATTGTAAAGAGTTACAAGATTTAGTACATGTTTCTGAACAGGTGGGTAAGCATTCTTTGCAATGTGGTTTTGATGCTGTACAGGCCTCGTCTAGGGTGGCTGCCACTGGGACAGTTCTTCGCAGGCACGCCTGGCTGAGGGATCAAAATTTATCTGACCATGTTAAAACAAGGATTTTAGATGCTCCTTTACAATCTGATGTGTTGTTTGGTTCTCCTGTTGAGACAGTTTTAAAGAAAATGGAAGACAAGGCTAAGTCTATGCAGACTGTTAAAGATTTTTTGCAGGTTCAGCCTCCAAAGTTTAGTAGAAATTGGCCTACTAAAGGGTGGACGTATCCTTCTTATGATTCCCAGTCTAGGGGTAGATATAGACGTGGTAGGGGCAGAGCTCAGGGCTCTTTCAGGCCTAGAACAGGGAGTTCTCCTGCACAGTCTTCAGGTGAAGGCAGGGGTCAGTCCTTTCGTAAACAGACCCAATGACCTACATTTTCAGCTGCCAGAGCCTTCTCGTCTGGCAGCACCTTTGGGAGGAAGGTTGGCACTTTTCAAAGAAAATTGGAGTTTAATTACCCAAGACAAATGGGTATTGGATATCATAAACCACGGTTACAGGTTTTATTTCCATACCTTGCCTCCTTTCAGGGGCATGCCAGACGTTCCTCCTCAACAAAGAATAGAGGCTCGCAAGCAAATTTCTCTGTTACTCCAACTAGGGGCCATACAGCCGGTCCCTATGCCAGAAGTGGGCCTAGGAATTTATTCTCGCCTGTTCCTAGTACCAAAGAAGGGGAACACGTGGAGACCAATTTTGGATTTATCTATCCTCAACACTTATCTGGACATTCCCAAGTTCAAAATGTTGACGTTACAACAGCTTTTACCTCTGCTGGGCAAAGATCATTGGATGGTAACTTTGGATCTCAAGGAGGCTTACCTTCATGTTCCTATCAGACTAAGTTGCAGGAAGTATCTGCGTTTTCGAGCTGGGACTTCTCACTATCAGTTCTCTGCATTGCCCTTTGGCTTATCTACTGCGCCCAGAGTGTTCACGAAAGTTCTGGCTCCAGTGATAGCTTTCTTCAGGCTAAAAGGAATACAGATCTATCCTTATTTGGACGATTGCCTGATTCTGGCTCAAGGAAGGGAAGAGATTCTTCATCATTTGGAGTATGTGATAGCAGTGCTAAGATGCCTGGGGTATTCTGTGAACGAAATAAAGTCCAGTCTAGTACCCTCTCAGGACATGTGCTTTCTGGGAGTAAGACTGAATACAGCATCCCAGATGGCCTTTTTGACCCCGGACAAACAAATGAATCTTTCCCTTTACTTCCATCAACTATCTCATCAGTCCGGGCTGACTGCAAGGACAGTCCTTCAAGCCTTAGGGTTCATGGCATCTTGTATTCTGGTGCTTCCCAATGCCAAACTGCATATGAGGAAGCTACAATGGTATCTCAAAAATTTATGGACACAGCACTGCCAGGATCTGGACACTGTCATTCAAATAATATCTTGCATTCAAAAGGAATTTTTGTGGTGGGCTCAGGAATGTCACCTAAACAAGGGACTCTCTGTGACCCGGCCAGAGGCGAGTCAGATTTTAACGACAGATGCCTCAGACAAAGCTTGGGGAGCTCATCTAAATGGAAAGTGGATACAAGACAAGTGGCCTGCCAGACTACAACATCTACATATCAACCTGAAGGAGATGTTAGCAGTCCAGTTTGCATTAATAGCTTTCAAGGATTTACTTCTTCCAGGGCAGGTGTTGATTCTAACAGACAACACAACTGTCATGTGGTACATCAACAAGCAAGGGGGAACACATTCTTATCCTCTATGCAGGCAAGCAATGATTTTGTGGGAGACTGCTCTCAGTTTACAGCTCAATCTTCAGGCAAGGTTTCTGCCGGAGCACAGAACTCCTTAGCAGATGTGTTGAGCAGACGAATTATGGATCCCCACGAGTGGAAATTGGATCCTCATGTATTTCAGAAATTGACAGTGTCATGGGGAACTCCAGACATAGATCTGTTCGCTTCTCCACTAAACCGTCAGCTGCCAAAGTTTTGCACGAAAAGGTTTCATCCCACAGCTTGGAAAGTGGATGCTCTTTCTTTCAATTGGAGCAGTCTTCATGTGTATGCCTTTCCACCTCTGCCTCTCCTCCCAAAGGTACTTCTAAAGGTCAGACAGGACAAGCCAAGGATGATTTTAATAGCTCCAGATTGGCCTCGACAGCACTGGTACCCATTACTGAGAAGTCTGGTACGGAAGCCTCCATGGCCTTTGCCTTTGATTCCACACCTGTTGTCCCAGGAGGACAGTCATTTGCTCAATGTCAAACTTCACTCTCTTCACCTGACAGCCTGGCATATTCTGTTTTGAACCATAGAGGGTCTCAACTTCCACAACAAGTTTTGAATGTGATTTTGGAAGCTAGAAGGCCTAGTACAAGGAAAGTGTACGCGGATAAATGGAAGAGATTTTTCTTTTGGAGTGCAGCAAAGGATTTTGATGTTTCTGAGCCTAATTTAAGTGTGGCTCTTCAGTATCTTACTGAGTTACTGGACAAAGGTTTGTCCTTCTCTTCTATTAAGGTTCATGCTGCAGCAATTTCAGCTCACTATGACTGTGACCCACCATTGTTTTCTCATCCTTTGTTCAAGCAATTTCTTAGAGGGGCAAAGAATATAAGACCCCCACGTAGAGCTCCTACTCCTGCTTGGGATCTCAATTTTGTGTTGGAGAAACTCACTCTACAACCTTTTGAGCCTGCAGCTACTACTGAGTTGAAATATTTATCATGGAAGACTGCCTTTTTGTTGGCCATTACCTCTGCAAGAAGGGTTTCTGAATTACAGGCCCTTATGGCGGTTAAGCCTTTCCTAATTTTCCATAAGGATAGGGTATCTTTACGTACTTATCCTTCCTTTATGCCTAAAGTGGTTTCTAGTGTGGCTTTAAACCAAACTATTCATTTGCCTACTTTTTATGCAAATCCCCAAAATAAAGGGGAAAAGATTTTGCACACTTTAGATATACACAGGCAGTTGCGATATTATTTGGACAGAACTAAAGGGTTCAGGCAGTCTCAGCAGTTATTTGTTTCTTTTGCTTTGAGTTCTCAGGGCAAGCCTGTGTCAAAACAAACTATTTCTAAGTGGATTGGGTTTTGCATTGCTTTCTGTTATTCCCATCATGGCAAGGAGATTCCAGCTGGGATTAGGCCTCATTCCACTAGGGCTACTGCCACTTCGACAGCTTTTTTGAGAGGGGTGGCAACCAAGGATATTTTGGAGGCGGCTACTTGGAGTTCAGTGCATACTTTCTCTAAGCATTATCACCTACCACTTTACTCTAAGTCCAGGGCTGGTTTTGCCACTGCTGTTTTGCAGGGCATTTTGGCAGCTCCTGCTTCCTTATAGTTTGGCCATCCTCCCTTACCTCTGCTTTGGGATTCTACCCAAGTGTCAGGACTGCAGCAATGTGAGATGAAGAACATAGTACAGTTTTGTACCTACCATAAATGTAGATGTTTGAAGATCCACATTGCTGCAGTCCAATTTACCCTCCCTCCTTCCCCTCTGTAGTTAGAGGTGGTTGTGTGGGTTGGGTTGTAAATATTGTGTATATTGTATATATTGTACATATAATTAGTGCAAGGGTGGTTGGTTGTTTGTTTGCTGTCTTTTGGTTTTGACCTTTATTTTTAGGGTCTTCTGACATCTGGGGCAAGAAAAGACTGAGGATATGATGTCGGTCATGCGCATTTGTACCCTGACGTCCTGATGTCAGTCAAATGCGCCATTGACCGACGTCAGCCTTATACTTTGATATTCGGGCCGACCGAGGACAGCGGACTACCCAAGTGTCAGGACTGCAGCAATGTGGATCTTCGAACATCTACATTTATGGTAGGTACAAAACTGTACTTTTCCCCCTCTGTCTCACTTATTGGAACCATAGTAAAATATAGTGTCCCTTTCAAATATAGTCCAACTAGGTACAGTGAGAAGCTTTCTCAAAAAAAAAAAAAAACCATTTCTAAGAGGTAAGCTGAACTGTTTGTAAATGATGTTACTTACACTGAGGCTGAAGATGTATCAAACCTACTGGCCTAATTTAACCCATCTCTCTCCACTCAGTCTGTCCCTTAAGGTATACCAGAAACTGGCTCGCCTCCAGCTGTTGTGCAAGATGAAGTCCTAAAAGTGCAGTCAAAAGCTAATATCCCAGGATGCATCTTAAAGCGACAATCCCAGTCTTTAAAATTGGGGTCTGAGTTGAGCTGACAGAAGATACGCCCACTGTGACACGTCACTTTCATTCTCATCCACAGTGTCATTTTACTTTTAAATATCCTGTAAATCCACACTTTCAAAGATTTAGTTTATCCTGGGAGCTGAAACAAGACTGGATTTGTGTTCCTCTCCGACTTGCATTGGATTGGGGAACTATGCCCCCAGCTCCTGGCTCATGTTTAAAATAAAGAAAACTGTGCCAGCGAAAAGGGACATCAGTGTATACTAATTTTTAAATTTTGCATCACCCATGCTTCTACAGATGTACAAGCAGCTCACTCTTAAAAAATAGTGCATTTGTCTAGTAATAGTCAGAAATCAGCACATATCAAACTAGAAGCTGAAAAAGGAACAGAAGAGTGTGTTTACTAATGCTCCAATCTTCTGTCACACACTTGCTTTCTATGGTTCTATGGAATTACTAGCAGGTCAGAAAGTCACTACACCAGGCTGGTATTCAAAATCAGAATACAGTAAAACATGAAAGAAAGAGAAATATGGATGTCCTTCAAGGATGCAACTGCAGTCCTTACATATGGGTTGTCCTGCCTCAGGCAGCCCTTCGGTCGGCCGGATTCCAAAGTCTGGGTCCGGCGTCGGCTGATGTCACCCTTTCCACGACGTCAGAGCGCCTGGGGTATAAAAACGTCAGCCGACACCATCTTCTTCAGTCTTTCTTGCCGCGCGGCGCCCGAAGCAGAAGCAGTTCGCAATTGCCGGTCGGCCAGCTCCTGTGTTTTCAGCTACTGAAGTCTTCAAAAAAGCTAAGTACCCCATTGGGGACCTTTTCTTGCCTCAGCCGATGTCAGATAAAACTGTAAAAGTTAATAATTGTTTAACTTGTGGGAAACAAATACCTCATAAGGATTTCCACTCTTACTGCTTACCCTGCCTAGGCCCAGAACAGAACGTCTCGGCCTGTACAGCTTATGCCTCTTTCAATAAACGCACTCTTAGGCGTCGGTCAGAGTTTGCACAGGATTATTTTGGGGAAGATTTCGGTTATATCATGCCGTCGGAGCTTCCGACAGCACATTTACCTAAAAACCGGAAGGATAAGGACCGACACTCGTGGTCCGCGGTGTTGACCGACACCACACTTAGGCCTACCGCGAGTATGTCGGTCTCTTCTGAGCCGGTTTCACAACCGCTACAGACCGACGACACTGCCCCACCGGTTACTTCGGTACCGGAGGCCAGCTCGGTGCCGGTTTCGGTTCTCCCCTCTGAGACCGTAGCCCAGGATATTTCTGACACCATTTCAGTGGATAAGACTATTCCAGCACGTGGGGCTGCCAGGCCTCCAGTGTCTATGTCCATTGAGGCCTACACACGTGCTAAGGCTGCCAAACAGGCTAAGCCTCTCCTTCCAAGATCTGTTTCTCTGGGATCCACTTCTGGTTCTCAAATTTTAAGTTTAGCTGAGGACCTTATTTATTTAATTAGGGGTTCTCAGCCACATCCAGATAGAGGCTCTCAGCCACCTTTTGTCAAGAGGCCTAGGGTTGAGCAGGTAGATCCCCAGTCCTCCGATGAGGCCTCAGGTGATTCTGCACATTCAGACTACCAGGAGGAGGCCTTCCCGGCCTACGAGGATTCTGATGTGGAGGGATCCATTCCCTCTGCTTCTCCTCCTGAGGAGTTTTCCTTTGGGGAAATGCTTCATTCCATGAGGGAACACTTCAAATGGCAAGCCCAAGAATACTCAGATTCTAGGAAAAGGTTAAGGGAATTTTTAAAGCTACCTCAGCATAGACCCTTAGCTATTCCTCCAGTTTTAAATGTTTTAGATGATGTGTACTTAGAATCTAGTGTTTCCCCTGACTCCCTCCCCCCTGCCCCTGTCAAGCCAGACAGGTACTACAGGGTCCCAGACACACATCAATTTCAGTACAAGGGCCATACTGCTGACCCTGAAACTATTTCTCAGAGGCCTAAAGGGGTTTCCTCCACTACTGCTAAGAATCCACTTCCTTCGGAAAGAGATTCTAGGGCTTTAGAAAGGTGGGGCAAGAAAGTATATACATCTTTCACCCTTTCTATGCGAGCATTAAATTGTCAATTTCATATGATTCAGTATCAAGAATACATGTTGGATGACTTGCAAAAGAAATTGGCTTCCCCTGAACCATTAGATAGAAAGGGGTTACAGGAATTGGTTCATAATACTCAGCAGGTTAGCAACCATTTCCTTCAGTGTGGATATGATGCATTGGAAGCTTCATGTAGAGCAGCAATGACAGGTGCGGTCATACGCAGACATGCTTGGTTAAAGGAACAAACATTGCCAGACCATGTGAAAATTAAGCTTTTGGACGCACCACTAGAGAAACATAAGCTATTTGGTGCTACTGCTCAAGAGGTTTTAAAGAAAATAGAGAAAAAGGCAAAATCAGTGCAAGCAGTCAAAGATTTCCTCCAAGTACAGCCTCCAAGATTCAGCAGGAATTGGCCTTCTAAGCATTGGGCCTTTCCAGACACAGACAAATTTCAAAGAGGCAAAAACAGACGTGGCAGAGGTAGAGAGCAAACTCGAGGCTCCTACAGAGGACGCCAATGGCAGCCTCCGAACCAGAGAGGTGGGGCAGGACCTTCCACTGTTCCGCAGGGACAATCTCAATGACTTGACTTTGACTCCGCCATCCAGGGCTCAATTAGAAGCACCTTTGGGCGGAAAATTATCTTTATTCTCACAAAATTGGCACAATATTACAAAGGACAAATGGATACTGGACATAATAGACAACGGATACAGACTCCATTTTCATACACTACCAACAAGACATGGCAGGCAAAACCTGCCACCAAATCAGAGGGCAGAGGCACTCAAACAAATAACAAACCTACTTCAAATAAGAGCAATAGAGAAGGTTCCTTCTGCAGAACAAGGCCAAGGATTTTATTCAAGACTGTTCCTTGTTCCAAGAAAAGAAAGCCAATGGAGACCCATTCTGGACTTGTCCGCACTGAATACTTACCTTATTGTGCCAAAATTCAAAATGCTGACTTTACAGCAACTCCTTCCCATGCTGGGAAAGGGGTCTTGGCTGGTAACTGTGGACCTCAAGGAGGCATACCTGCATGTCCCAATCAGACAAAGTTGCAGAAGATACCTCAGATTTCATGCAGGCTCAGAGCATTATCAATTCTCAGCATTGCCTTTTGGCTTATCTACTGCGCCCAAAGTGTTCACGAAATGCCTGGCATCAGTAATTGCACATTGCAGACTCCAGGGGATACAAACATACCCTTACCTGGACGACTGCCTTATACAAGCGGACAGCCAACAAGCCTTGTTAAAAAACTTGGACTATGTCATTCACCTATTGCAGGCCTTGGGATACACAGTCAATTTTCAGAAATCAAGTCTCGTACCATCCCAACAAATACCTTTCCTGGGTGCCACACTGGACACAAACACCCAGATGGCGTTTCTGACAAAAGAGAAACAAAAACAATTACCAGAATACTTCAGAAAATTGGCAACACACACCCAGATGACTGCAAAGAAAATCCTGCAGGCCCTGGGTTTCATGGCATCTTGCATTCTTCTGATCCCACACGCAAGGCTGCATATGAGGAAACTACAATGGTATCTAAAAAGTTTATGGTCTCAACACAGCCACAGCCTGGAAGCATTGATCCCACTCATTCCATGCCTTCAAAAGGAATTTCTGTGGTGGGCTCAAGCAAGCCAGATAAACAAAGGTCTGCCTTTCAGCAAGCCTCATACAAGTCAAACCATAACAACAGACGCCTCAGACCATGGATGGGGGGCGCACATGGAGGGCAGATGCATTCAAGGACAATGGACACAAAAAGAAAAGCACCTGCAAATCAATCAAAAAGAAATGCTGGCAGTGATACATGCAATCAAGGCCTTCGAAAAGTTCATGCATCAGGGCCATCTACTAATAAAGACAGACAATACCACAGTTATGTGGTACATAAACAAGCAAGGAGGTACCCATTCCTACCCTCTTTGCAGACTGGCAATGAATCTCTGGGACATCTCCCTACAATTGAAAATAGAGCTACAATCCCAGTTTGTACCAGGGAAGGACAATCTTCTGGCGGACAGCCTAAGCAGAAACATCATGGATCCACACGAATGGATGTTGCATCCAGACACTTTCTTACAAATAACTCAAGCATGGGGAAGGCCGGACATAGATCTTTTTGCCTCCCACCTCAATCACCATCTGAAAAAGTTTTGCACAAGGACATACCATCCTCAAGCATGGAAGGTTTGACGCTGTCTCCTTCAGTTGGAACTCTCTAACACTATATGCCTTCCCACCTCTTCCTTTGATGACCAAGGTGTTACTAAAGATCAAGACAGAGCAACTGAAAGTCATACTGATAGCTCCAGACTGGCCAAGACAACACTGGTACCCACTGCTACGGAGCTTGACACACACCAATCCGTGGCTCCTTCCTCAAAGGCCACTTCTTCTGACACAGCACAATTACAGGACACTATACCCCAGCTTGAAAACATTGAAGCTGACAGCTTGGAAGATTCCATGACTATTCCTCAGGACACACTTTCCAAAAGGGTAAAAGATATCATCCTGGAGGTGCACAGACCTTCCACTAGAAAAACATACTCAGCAAAATGGAAGAGATTTCTTATCTGGAACAGCAAAAAGGGTCAAGACCCATCAGTGATGAGCATACCACAGATCCTAGAATATTTGGCTGAAATGCTCCACAATGGCCTTTCATATTCTTCCATAAAAATACATGCTTCAGCAATATCTGCCAAATATAACACTGATCTGCCTCTATTTTCTCACCCATTGCTAAGACAGTTTCTAAGACGTATAAAGAACATCAACCCTCCAAGGAAACCACCAGTGCCTGCATGGGACCTCAACTTCATGCTGGAAAAATTAACTCTTCCTCCCTTTGAACCAGCAGCATCTTCAGAGTTGAAATTTCTGTCTTGGAAGACAGCTTTCCTTCTGGCAGTAACCTCAGCAAGAAGAGTCTCTGAGCTACAGGCCCTTATGGTAATGCAACCATTTCTCATTTTTCATCAGGACAGAGTTTCTTTGAGAACCAATCCATCATTCATGCCAAAGGTGGTATCCAGGGTGTCCCTGAATCAAGCTATTCACCTGCCTACCTTCTTTCCCAACCCTCAAAATAAAGGGGAGAGACTTCTGCACACCTTGGACATACACAGACAGTTGCGATACTACTTGGACAGAACAAAGTTTTTCAGAAAATCTGACCAGCTTTTTGTAGCTTATGCTGCTGGATTGCAGGGAAAAGCAATTTCCAAACAGACAATTTCTAAATGGATTGGAATTTGCATTCGATTCTGCTACTCTTTTCATGGAAAAGCTGTGCCATCTGACATCAGGCCACATTCCACCAGAGCTACAGCCACCTCCACAGCCTTTTTAAGAGGAGTGGCAACAAAGGACATTTTAGAAGCTGCTACATGGAGCTCCGTGCATACATTTTCCAAGCATTACAACCTGCCTTTATAGTCCAGATCCAGAGCAGGGTTTGCTTCTGCAGTCCTGCAAGGCATTTTAGCTACACCATCTTTGTCTTAGTGCCTACCACCCCCAGGTTGGCTGTGGTATTCAACCCATATGTAAGGACTGCTGTTGCATCCTTGAAGGACATAGTACAGTTTTGTACCTACCATAAATGTAGATGTCCGATAGGTATGCAACTGCAGTCAGGTTTCCCCCCCCACCTACCCCTCTGTGGTATTCCTTTGGGTTTCTACCCCTCATTTTAGCTACCTGGGGTAATCTTTTATGGTGTATTTGTTTTTATGTTATTGTACTTGTCTGGAATTTTTTCTCTACTTTCAAAATTTAGCCTTCCTTAGAGGGCACCTGGCATCTGGGGCAAGAAACACTGAAGAAGATGGCGTCGGCTGATGTTTTTATACCCCAGGCGCTCTGACATCGGGGAAAGGGCGACATCAGCCGACGCCGGACCCAGGCTTTGGAATCCGGCCGACCGAAGGGCTGCCTGAGGCAGGACAACCCATATGTAAGGACTGCAGTTGCATACCTATCGGACATCTACATTTATGGTAGGTACAAAACTGTACTTATCCACTACTGTGCCTGACTCAGATGCATTCTATATGTATAAGCCATGTCATAACATTGTTGTAGATGGCCAGGATTCACAATCAGCACAGAATAAAATGTGAAATGAAAGAGATAAAAACAACTCTGTTTACTAATGTTTTAAAAGCCTTGTATTAATGATGTGCTTTCTAGAGTAGCAGTAACAGTCCGGTCATAAAATGCCTGAAAGGCTACTTTTCTCAATGGGTAAATTGCACAGATTAAACTAATGAATGGCTCACAGGGAGAGCTGTTGTCAGTAGAACTGCAAATTGAGATGGAATGTGGCTAACACCTTTGAAACTTCCTTCAGGCACTCTTCCCCAACCCCCCACAGCCAAAGGTGAGCAGGGTTGGGAGGGTGGCCTAATGGTTAAGGTGTTTGCCTTACAAACACAAGGTGCAGGGTTTGAGTCTCACAAGGATAATTGGCTAGGCTTAAAATGGCTCGCAAGGGCAGTTAGCCTAGTACTTAATCTATGAACCCATGAACTTATCCTCAGAAAGGCAAACCAGAAATGTAAACAAAGGTTAAATCAAAACAAAAATCCCCTGGGACTGTCCCTTTAAATAGCTTTAAAGTGTGATTTAGCTACAACATTAACAACGCTATTCAATCTCAACCTCCATACAGGATTTGTACCAAGTGAATAGAGAACAGCTACTGTGATTTCCCTGCATAAGGGAGGACCTTCCATAGACCCAGGCAGTTACAGACCCACAAGTCTGACTAGCCTCATATGCAAAGCCATGGAAAGACTTATCATGGAATTAATCCGTCAGAACAGAGGGAACCTCCACTATGGATTCATCAAGGGCAGGTTGAATTTACTCAACCTGGTGGATTTTTTTTTTGAAAAGGTCATCAAAGGATCTTCTTCTTCTTTCTGCTGCTCCCGTCAGGAGTTGCCACAGCAGATCAACTGTTTCCATTTCTTCCTGTCCTCTGCATCTTGCTCTGTCACACCCACCACATGCATGTCCTCTCTCACCACATCCATAAACCTTATCTTAGGCCTTCCTCTTTTCCTGTTACCTGGCAGCTTCATCCTTAGCATCTTTTTCCCAATATACTCTGCATCCCTCCTCAGCACATGTCCAAACCAACGTAATCTTGCCACTCTGGCTTTGTCTCCAAACCTGGGCTGACCCTCTAATATACTTTATTACTAATCCTGTCCATCCTCGTCACACCCACTGTACATCTTAACATCTTCAACTCCTGCCACATCAAGCTCTGACTCCTGCCTTTTTGTCAGTGCCACTGTCTCCAACCCATATAACATAGCTGGTTTTACTACTCTCTTGTAGACCTTCCCTTTCACTCTTACTGGTACTCGTTTGTCACAAATCACTCCTGACACTTTTCTCCACCCACTCCATCCTGCCTGTACTCTCTTCTTCACCTCTCTTCCACACTCGCCATTACTCTGAACTGTTGATCCCAAGTATTTAAACTCATCCACCTTTGCCACGTCTACTCCCTGCATCCTAACCATTCCTCTATCCTCCCTCTCATTCACACACATATATTCTGTCTTAGTCCTGCTGACCTTCATTCCCTTTCTCTCTAGAGCATGTCTCCACCTCTCCAGGGTCTCCTCCACCTGTTCCCCTACTCTCACTACAGATCACAATGTCATCTGCAAACATCATAGTCCACGGGGACTCCTGTCTGATCTCGTCTGTCAACCTGTCCATCACCATTACAAATAAGAAAAGGATAAAGGGGCAAAATAATGCACACATCGTACCCCAACCTGGCCAAAGCTTTTGGCACATTTCCCCAATCATGCATAGTAACAACCACTGTAGCAGCCAAATGAAACTATAACAACAGAACCACGGCGTTGATTCCTGCTGCTAAACGCCAAATGCATAGACAGTGATACTCCAAACTGCAAAATGATCCACTATCATAAGAAACTGACTTAGTTTAAAACCATTTATTGAACACAAATGATTTAGCGCTTTCACCTACGACCATAGTAGGCTTCTTCAGAATAAAAAACATTTCATACACAGAACTTAAATAGTTAAAATTGTTAAAATTGGCGCCAAATATATATATATATATATATAAAAAACTATTGATAATGGGATGGACAAGGCAAGGGTAATGCCAAAGGGAAAATGGCTAGGCTTAAAATGGTCCACAAGGGCAGCTAGCCTAGTCGTGTCTATGAACCTGAGTTTGGTAATGATGAGGACTAATAATGGATCTGACAGCAATATGATCAGTGAGCAGCTCTGACTCTAATTACTGACAAGATACCATAATAGCCAGGTAAGTTCCATCAGTGGTCTAATGTCCTTGTTCAGTGAAATTAGCATAGTCTTTTCTTCTATTGTTTTAAAACATGCTTGCTGTCGTTTTCTGCACTTTAAACATCTTGACAGAGGAAGTTTGGCTTCCTGAAGGCCTTTGTTTTCTGTTTAACATTCCCCCAGTCCTGCTTGCTCTCATCATTGCATATACAATATTCCACTTGTGAAATGTGTGCATTCTTGTACTACAGCCAGCTGGCATTTATCTGTTGACCTTCTTGTTACTTACCCCCAAAGTGCCACCATTACCACTTACCCTTCAAATTGTGTGAACCTGTCAAAAGCCTGATTTTTAGATGAAGTGATAGCCATCTGTGTGGTTACACAGTCCTAGCAGGGCATTAAGGTAGTCAGGCATTAAAAGGGATCACGTGTCTTTTTCCTGACAATTCCACTACTAATGTTTTCTGATTAACAGTTGGATTAGCTCCAGTTTTAATTAAATTATCAATGAAAATACTGTGGCTAAGCCTAACTCACACCAACTTCAGAGTAGCTCATGTGTACTTTATTGGAAATACTATCAAAGTCCATACCTTTTTCTGCTTACCAAGGAAGAAAACATATGCCTAGAAGTTCTTTTTGAATATTGATGTAATGTTATGTTCAAAATGATAAGCAGTTGTTCCCTCTCTGAGGTTTAATTATATCGGGTAAAATATTTAAATGATTCTGATTTTACTGATTTTCTGTTTTGTACACTTTGATATACAGACATAAGTAGTCTTGTAAGTAAACTTATAAATCCAAAAGAAACGGAACACATGAAGGTCTTTATTTTGAATCGGCTCTAAAATGTATCAAGTGCCTTCATAAAGAAGTAAATGCTAATAGATTTCTATCCAGCTAGGAAATATGTGCTGTTCTCAGTATACTTTTGAAAACGGTGTTTGATTGCTTTTGAATTTCAGATAAATTTAAGTCGTATTTCATCAGACTCTACACTTTATCAAGTTTCTGTTCTCAGTTTAACAAGAGTAACAATTACATTTACTTCCCTTTAAAATTTCTGTAAAATGAGTTATGGCTAACTAAGTTTATTCATTTATTTCAGTTTCATAACCAGGTAAGTGGACTGGTTGACAGACCCTTTTCAGTCACAAGCCTGGCAGCATGGTGTATGACACACGCACAAAATTATACATAGACTAAAAAAGACAGAGTTGTACAGAGTACAGTAACAAAGTGAAGACAATCCTTTGGCATTGTTATTTGCAGTTATAACTGCAAGTGATATTTACTATTTGTACAGTTAAGGTAAGCATTCAGCCAGTAGTCATTTGTTTAAAGCATTTTGCCAAGAAAGATGTGACCATGGAGTGATCTGATAAGACTAGCCATTGACACAGAAGGCTGACATATTGTGCATAGCACTGTTAAGAAAATGTACCATCCAAAGCAACAAAAGACTGAAAAACAGTTCTGAGAATTTGCGTAAGAATAAGTAGAATAAAACATCATTTTGTATTTAATTTAACCAGAGCTTCTTTTTAATATGATACAGACTGCATTTTTTATTTGTAAAGCACATTTTTCCAAAATTGTAAAAATAAGTTTTTATTCCTTGTGGATGTAAATAATCATAAATGATGTAATCTAGACAGTCTTAAACCAACAGGACTTGGTGCATCATGCAAACACAACTCTGCACTTAACTTTCATACCCCATAACTACCTCTCTCACTCTCTTTACCATCTCCAGTTCCTTCCTACTACTTTGAGTTTCATGTCCATTTGAATTCCAAATAGCCCAATGCTCCTGCAGGGCTTTTTCTTTCTATTTATTTCTTTGAGTATAAGCTGGAAATCATCTCCCCTTTTTAGTAAAAAAAAAAAAAAAAATTGTTAGTGCACCTTCTTCTGCATTAGGCATTGCCGACTGGTTGCTGAGTCTTTCGGGGTATTAGGGCTTTGACTCCTTTTATACATTACATTTCATCCTGTGAATAGGAGTGACTGCGGCAAGCAAATTACTCATGCTGACAGTGAGGATAAGTGCATGCTTATTATTTAGGGGAACATCATCTTTCTGAACCATCCAGTAGGGAAGGAAGAAACAGCTTTATGCATTTTTCTTAGAGCGTGAATTCAAGAAAAAGTTTTGGAAACTCTCTCTTTGCATTTTAGTGCCTATTTAAAGAGGGAGTATTTTTTATCAGCTTATAGGTCTCTGGCAAAGTCTGCATTTTCTTTGCATAAGAGACCTTTGTTTCTGGGAACTTATTTTCTGGGAGTGTAATGAGTTGGCAGACTTTAAAGATTCCCTGCAGAATGCTCTCTCTGAGATACTGGGTGAGGAAATTGGTGTAACTAAGCAAATGTTTTTTTTTTTAGCTAAATTACAGAATCGGAATTGCCTAGACATAGTAAGGCCTTGCTGAGTCTAATTATGGTGGCTGCCAAAAAAGCAATTACTAGAAAATGGAAATCAAAGTCTAAACCAACTTTACTAGAAGAAGTGAATATAATAACAGAGATAAAACAACTGGAATTGGGATCTTTAGAAATGGGTAGGAGAAATAACATAGGAAAAATGGGAATTGTGAGAAAAATACATGCAGAGGAGGAATGAGGTTTAAAAGAAGGCAGGAGGAATGAGGTGTATAAAGAGTCAGGTAAATTGCTTACCAAGATTATTTACAAAGAAGACTTGCACAATAATGCATATCTGAATTTCACTAGTATGCATCCAACGAAGACAAAAGTTAATATTATAAAAAGTCAGCTTAACAGAATTAATATGCTTACAAGTAAGGATTCTGATTTCATTACTGAAGGTAATCGGTTAATGCAACAAGCTTTTGAGAAGAGGATATCCAAGAGTAACAGCTGAGGAAGAATTTAAGGATAGTATAATAATGAGAAATAAGGGGGACGAGAACCCCAATTAAAAGAAAATAATATTCAGTTTAACATTGCTATACAAGTTACTAGTAG
Source organism: Protopterus annectens (assembly GCF_019279795.1). Lineage (NCBI taxonomy): Eukaryota > Metazoa > Chordata > Ceratodontiformes > Protopteridae > Protopterus > Protopterus annectens. The sequence goes on along the minus strand of NC_056746.1, from coordinate 785,440,867 downwards.
TGTAGATGAGGAAGCTATAAAACATATCTTTGAAAATTGGAAAGTACTGAGTAGTTTTCTGGAGGTCAAAGTTGGAGAAAAAACATTATTTATGAATAAGAAGGGGAAAGATTTTAAATGTTTTTCTTGGGCTAGATTGTCTTCCCAATAAGAAATTCCAAAAGACAGGAATGTTCAGATGCCGTGACTGTAATTTTTGTTGTTATACACAAGAATTAACAGAAATTAAAGTCAACAATGTTAGGATCAAATTACAATGAATATATTCTTGTTTGTCTTTTCGGCTTTTCCCGGTTTGGGGCTGCCACAGCGGAACTCCGGTCCGCTAATGATTGGCAGTATATTTTTATGGTGCCAAGTTGCCAGCCCGACGCCCAACCTTCAGCGAAGGCATGCCTGTTCACATGTCTTTCGGAGGCCACTCGACCGCGGGGATGACATGCAGACTCCACACAGTAGGCACTCCAGCCGTGAATCGAACAGGAGAGCCTCTTGCTGTGAGGCAACAATGCTACCGCTGTACCACTGCGGCTGTAACACAATGAATATATTCTTGCAAGTCAAAATATGTTGTGTACTTTTGTGTGTCTCATGTAATGCATTTTATGTTGGAAGAACAATCAGGGGAGCTTTGTTGTAGAATATATGAGCATTTATATGCAATACAAGTGAAAGATGATAAAAATGCCCTTAGTGAGCATTACAACAACTGCAATTGTAAAATAGATTTTAAAGTAATTGTTTTAGGTTACTAACTTTGAAAGTTCATTTAATGTAGAGGAAGAACTGGACTGGAGGGAATATGTATGTCAGGTTAGGTTGCATGCATGCCATCCTCCGGTCGTAAATGACAAAGAGAATTTTAAGATGCATGCACTCTAAACTCTCCTTAGCATGGAGAACATCGATATCTGTGCAGTAACAGAAACCTGGTTCAAGGCTCCCGAGAGCACCCCAGCACTACCAGGTTATACCTCATACCATGCTTTTCGTCCCCAAAACTTGGACCGAACCACAAAAGGAGGGGGAGTATCAATATTCTTCAAAGATACCCACACCTCCAGGTTGGTGGCACAGCACGAAGCATCAGAGACTATCCATGTGCAACTAACAGTGGGTAAAACTGCCTTCCAGTTTATAGCCTGCTACAGACCACCCTCCCAAACCCAGGAACCCCACTCGGCCTTCCTGAGAACACTGGAAAATATGAAGGTCTCTCCAAACACCATTATATTGGGCGACTTCAACTACCCAAACATAGACTGGGAGCATTACTCTAGCTCCAGCACCCTAGCCCAAAGGTTCATAGAATTTATAAACTCAAATGCTATGGAATAACTTGTTACCACTCCCACAAGAGGGGAAAACATACTGGACCTGATCATCACCAACATGCTCCAGACCAAAAGTGTATCCCTCATTGGTAAGATCAGATCATAAACTAATCTCACTGGATATTCACATCCCGACTCCACCCCCTGCCCTGAAAACCACAGTGAAAAACTTCTCTAATGCAAATTTCACACTCCTCAAAACCGAGGTGGAATCCTTCAAAGCCCCCGGGCCTGTGGAAAATACTGCCCAGACCGCAGAATCCTTTATAAATGCATTCTATGAACACCTTCAGGAATGCATGGATCATGCAATCCCAAATAAAACCAAGTCCCAATCCTCCAAAGGCAGACGTCCTGTCTGGTGGACCCCAGCCATAAACAAACTATACAATAGAAGGAGGAAGCTACCACATGATAGAGCAAAATCCCAAAAAGGGAAGGCATCTCTGATCAGTATTAGCAAAAAACTACGGGCACTCATAAAATCGTCTAAGGCCAGCTTCGAGAGAAAAATTGCACAGGACACTAAGGATAATCACAAGGCTTTCTTTAGTTATGTTAGGAACCTGGGTGGGAATTCCCAGATATGCACAGAATTAGTCCAAAATGACAAAAAATACACTGAACCCACAGACATTGCCAACATCCTAGCTGACAGGTTCAGTGCAAACCCCCCCCCCCACCAAAAGGGCAACTATCTATCCCGGCAGAGTGCTGCCCCCCTGACATCTCAGATGCTCAGGTAAGAGCCGCCCTCTCCAAAGCAAAAAACACAGCATCAATGGGACCAGACGGTGTCCCAGGCTGCATCCTACATGAACTCTAAGAAGAGCTAAACCCAAACATAAAACTACTGTTCAATCTCAGCCTTACTACAGGATATGTACCCAAAGAGTGGCGTACAGCAGCAGTGGTCCCTCTCCACAAAGGTGTGGTGCCTCAATGGATCCTGGAAACTATCGCCCCATAAGCCTGACTAGCTTGGTCTGCAAAGCTATGGAAAGGATCTTCATGGACCTCATAAATAAAGATATTGGGGACCTACAGACACTGGATCCTACCCAGTTTGGCTTTGTTAAGGGCAGATCCTGCCTCTTAAACCTGGTTGATTTCTTTGAAACAGTCAGTAAGGCCATTGATGAGGGGAAGGTGGTCCATACAGCCTACCTGGACCTCGCAAAAGCCTTCAATACAATACCCCACTCGGGCATTGTAGATAAGCTCACCAGCTTAAATATAAACCCCTATGTCACTAGATGGGTTGCAAACTGGCTCAAGGACAGAACCCACATGGTTAGAATTGCTGGAGCCATGTCAGACTCCAAACCAGTTACAAGTGGCGTCCCACAAGGCTCAGTCCTGGGACCTCTCTTGTTCGGTATATATTTCTCAGAGGTACAGGCCAACACGGAAGGACTGTGGCTGACCAAGTTCACAGATGACTGCAAACTGGATGCCATAATCGACACTCCAGCCGACACAAGCATCCTCCAAAAGGGCCTCATAGAAACAGACAACTGGTGCCAGAGCCATGGCCTCAAGCTAAACGCCAACAAGTGTATAGTCATCCCCTTTGGCAAAAACAAAGTGCCCACAAGTTACCACATAGGTTGTAATCCATTAAGAACAGAAGAAGAAATTAGGGACCTGGGGACCCAAGTTGATAGCAATCTCTCATTTGACAACCACGTGGCCAAAGTGGTTAGAAAAACATTTTATATAGCCCACCTAATCATGAAGGGATTCACATCTAGATCAGGGGAGGTCATCGTGCCTCTTTACTCATCCCTCATCAGGCCCCTAATTGAGTACAATGCCCCTTTTGGGATGTACCTTACCAGACACCTGCAGCAACTGGAAAGACCCCAAAAGTATCTCACCAAGAGGATCAAAGGGCTCAAACAGATGCCATATGCTGCCCGGTTAAAGAAACTTCAGCTCTACTCAGTGGCATACTGCCTGCTCAGAGGCGATCTGTGCCTGACGTATAAAGCCATGTCCATCCCAGAATTAATGGACATGATGCACCTCAGAAAATCCAAATCCCATCGAGCTACGTGCTCGAGAGACTTGAACCTCAGCACTGAAATAAATAGGACATGCTGGAGGGACAGATTCATAACCCAGAGGCTCCCTTCACTCTGGAATAAAATCCCAGTCCAGGTTAGGCAGAGTCCCTCATTGACTCTCTTCAAGAGGAATCTTGATGAGTGGATGGGAGATCGTAGGTTTACCCCGGGTATCACTTCTGTGTCACTGTTAGACAGAGGCACAGTATACTAACCTCGAAAAAGGGCATAGAAAAATTAATTTAAAATGGGTGGCGAAAGCCAAACACACTCTGGCTACGCTTATAAATGCCCTAGGGCAGATAGCCTAGTATGAACTTATGAACCTAAGTATTCTTAAGAAGGAAAAGTATAAAGCATTAATTAATCATGTGATTAACTTCAGTCTATAAATGTTATGTGAACTGAAATTTAATTCATTCTGAAGATGTTTTCGTTAGAGATGAAAGTGCTTACTTGGATGATGGAATACAGTTTGCATGTTTGTCGTTTTAAGCCTTTTTATGCATTTTGACATTGTTCATTTATACGGGCAGATAAAATCCAGATGAAGATGACTAGCAGCCCTTATTTCTTTTCCCTTTAATTGCTCTTCTGCTACTGACCTATAAACTTGTTTGATGTTCATTGTGCATACAGCTGCAGTAATCACAGATGGGTTCTCTGCCGGCAGGCGGGTCCTCGGTCGGCCGAATTCCAAAGTCTAGGTCCGGCGTCGGTTGTTGTCACTTTCTTTCCTGACGTCAGTGAGGCAGGGGTATATAAGACACAGCCAACGCCATTTTCTCCAGTCTTTTTTGCCGCGCAGTGCCCGAAGCAGAAGCAGTTCACAAGTGCCGGTCGGCCAGCTCCTGAATTTACGAAAAATTGGAAACCGAAGTCTTCTTTAAAGCTAAATACCCCGTTGGGGAAACTTTTCTTGCCTCAGACCGATGTCAGAAAAAGTTAACAATTGTATTTCTTGTGGGAAGCAAATACCACATAAGGATTTCCATTCCCTCTGCATACCTTGTTTAGGCCCAGACCACGACGTCTCGGGCTGTCGCTTTTGTGCTACTTTCAATAAACGCACTATTAAGCATCAGGCAGAGTTCGCCCAACACCTTTTTGGTAAAGCCTTTGATTATAAAATGTCGTCGGAGACTCCGACTACCGTTTTGTCCAAAAAACGCAAGGACAAGGACCGATACGCGAGGTCCGCGGTCCCCATCGACACCACGCCAAAACCGGCTACACGTGGTCATGTTCTCAGCGAGACGCCTGTGCAGTCCCTGACTACCGACGACACTTCTTTGGCGGTGTCTTTCTGTAACCGAGACCGCAGTTACCTCGGCCCATACCCAGACTACAACCACCGAAGCCACTGTGAGCGTTGAGCCTCCTAATGTGGACAGGTCCACTTCCACCCATGGTGTCTTTAGACCCTCATCTTCCTTTTCCATTAAGGCCTTTACTAAGTCCAAATCAGCCAGGCATCCCAAGAGGCCTGTTGCACAGGGCCCATCTCCAGGCCCCATGCCTAAAAAGCAGATGCTTAAAATGGCTGAGGATTTAATTACTCTTATCAGGGGTTCCCAACCCCCTCCAGACAATCCCCTTTTGAAGATTCTGATGCAGAGCAGTCCATTCCTTCTGTATCTCCTCCAGAGGATTTTTCTTTTGGGGAAACCTTGCACACCTTGAGGGAACACTTCCATTGGGAAGGCCAAGACTTTTCTGATTCCAAGAAAAGACTTAGGGAATTTCTTTTGTTACCTCAACACAGACCTCTGGTGATACCTCCTGTCTTGGACATACTTGATGATGTTTATTCGGAGGCTTGCCTTAATCCGGATTCCCTGCCTCCTGCCCCAGTCAAGCCTGATAGGTACTACAGAGTTGCTAACTCCCACCAATTTCTTTTCAAAAGCCATAATGCTGACCCTGAAACCATTTCTCAAGGCCCCAAGGGAATGAAGGCCTCTACTGCTAAGAATCCACTACCTTCGAAGAGAGTCAAGATCCTTAGAAAGGTGGGGAAAAAAGGTATATACCTCGGCCACCCTAGCCATGAGGGCCTTAAATTGTCAGTTTCATATGCTTAAATATCAGCAGTTTCTGTTATCACAATTAAGAAATAAAATGTCTCAACCTGAACAACCAGATTTGAAGGAGTTGCAGGATATGATGCATAGTGCAGAACAAGTGGGTAAACACACCTTACAATGTGGCTATGATGCCCTAGAGGCCTCAAGTAGAGCTGCTGTTACAGGATCAGTCATTCGTAGACATGCCTGGCTTAGAGAACAAATCTTGCCTGATCATGTGAAAGCTAAACTACTAGATGCTCCTTTACAAAAGGATGTGCTATTTGGTACTAATGCTGAGGAGATACTATGGAAAATGGAAGAAAAAGCCAAATCTATGCAAACTGTCAAAGCTTTTCTACAGGTTCAACCACCATGTTTTAGCAGAAATTGGCCTTCTAAAAACTGGTCCTTTCCAGCCACGGACAAGCCCCAAAGAGGTAGATACAGGCGCACAAGGGGCAGAGGACAATCACAATGATCATATAGAGGCAGGCAATGGCAAACTCCAGCACCAAGAGGTGGCGAAGACAGTGCACAACAATACAGGAAACAAACCCAATGACTTCCTCCTTTCCATGCCAAGCAAGTCTCAGCTGGCAGCACCCTTGGGAGGAAAGCTGGCATTATTTACAAGAAATTGGCATATTGTCACAACAGACAAATGGATCCTGGACGTTATAAACAGAGGCTACAGATTTCATTTTCACACTCTTCCAAAAATGAGAGGCATGCCAAACCTGCCACACAATCAAAGGGCAGAGGCACAACTACAAATTTCAAAGCTCATAGACATGAAAGCTATTCAAGAGGTGCCTACTCACGAACAAGGTCAAGGTTTTTATTCCAGGCTATTTCTGGTACCAAGGAAAGGAACCGACTGGAGACCCATTTTGGACTTATCCATCCTAAACACATTCTTAGTCGTACCAAAATTCAAGATGCTCACATTACAGCAGCTTCTTCCCATGCTGGGCAAGGAGTTTTGGCTGGTAACATTGGACCTCAAGGAGGCATACCTGCATGTCCCAATCAGACAAAGCTGCAGAAGATACCTCAGATTTCTTGCAGGTTCAATTCACTATCAATTCTCTGCATTGCCCTTTGGCTTATCTACTGCGCCCAGAGTATTCACGAAATGCCTGGCATCAGTAATTGCCTACTGCAGACTTCAAGGGATACAAATTTACCCTTATTTGGACGACTGCCTGATCCAAGCGGACAGCAAGCACATACTTCTGGAACATCTGGCTTATGTAACACGGTTACTGAATTCCCTGGGATACACAGTCAACAAAGAGAAATCCAGGCTAACATCGTCTCAGAAAATAACTTTCCTGGGTGCCAACTTGGACAAAAACAACCAGATGGCCTATCTTACGCCAGAGAAACAGGGGCAACTAACTCAGTACTTCAAAATACTAGCAAATTGTACCAGGCTTACTGCAAGGAAAATCCTGCAGGCTCTGGGCTTCATGGCATCTTGCATTCTTTTAATCCCATGTGCAAAGTTGCATATGAGGAAACTTCAATGATACCTAAAAAACCTATGGTCTCAACACTGCCACAGTTTGGAAACAATAATACCAATAATTCCATGTTTGCAAAAGGAATTTCTATGGTGGGCCCAAGCATGTCAAACAAACACAGGTCTCCCATTCTGCAAGCCTCAAGCAAATCAAGTCATCACAACAGACGCCTCAGATTACACCTGGGGGGCGCACATGACAGACAGGTGCATTCAGGGCAAATGGTCCCAAAAGGAAAAGCACCTTCACATCAATCAGAAAGAAATGCTAGCAGTGATAAATGCAATTACAGCTTTCAAGGACCTCCTGCATCCAGGACAATTATTGATAAGAACAGACAGCACCACAGTAATGTGGTACATAAACAAACAAGGAGGAACACATTCATACCCCCTGTGCAGACTAGCCATGACACTTTGGAACTTGGCTCTGGAATGGCAAATCGAACTTCAGGCACAGTACTTGCCAGGCTTGGAAAACACGCTGGCAGACAATCTAAGCAGAAATATGACAGATCCACACGAATGGAAGTTGCATCCTCAAGTGTTTACAAAGATAATCCAAGCGTGGGGGAGGCCAGACATAGATCTCTTCGCCTCCCACAGGAATCATCAATTGGAAAAGTTCTGTTCAAAGACCTTCCATCCAAAGGCCTGGAGAGTGGACGCCCTTTCATTCAGTTGGACAGCATGGACAGTTTACGCTGTCCCACCTCTGCCTCTTCTGCCCAAGGTACTCTTGAAAGCAAGAGCAGACAGACCGAAGATGATACTGATTGCTCCAGACTGGCCAAGACAACACTGGTATTCACTCCTGAGGAGACTAACACATACTCCTCCCTGGTCCCTACCTCTAATGCCTCTTCTGCTGACTCAGCACAGCTACAAAACTCTTCACAGTCAGCTGAAAACACTCAATCTCGCTGCATGGAAAATTCCTTAACACCACAACAGACCCTACTCCCCAAAGAGGTGCAGGATGTCATTTTGGAGGCCAGATGGCCATCTACTAGAAAGGCTTACTCCGCAAAATGGAAACGGTTTTGCTCTTGGAATCAGAAAAAAGGCCAGGACCCTAGAAAACTGAATTTGCCTCAGGTATTACAGTATCTAGCTGAGCTGCTGAACGGTGGACTTTCATTTTCCTCCATAAAAATCCATGCCTCAGCCATTTCTGCAGAATTCAACACTGATCCACCCTTATTCTCTCACCCACTCTTAACACAGTTCCTCAGAGGGGCTAAGAATATAAGACCACCAAGGAAACAACCAATACCAGCCTGGGATCTTAATTACATTCTAGAAAAATTAACATTGCCTCCCTTTGAACCAACTGCCTCAACAGATTTGCAATATTTGACCTGGAAAACAGTCTTCCTTCTGGCCATTACCTCAGCTCGTAGGGTTTCGGAACTACAAGCCCTCATGGCTGTGCAGCCCTTTCTCATCTTCCATCAGGACAGGGTTTCCCTTCGAACCAACCCGTCATTTATGCCTAAAGTGGTATCCAGGGTAGCTTTAAATCAAGCCATACACTTACCTACCTTTTACCCCAATCCTCAAAACAAAGGGGAAAGGCTGCTACACTCCTTAGACATCCATAGACAGCTACGTTATTATTTGGACAGAACAAAGCCTTTCAGGAAATCAGAACAACGTTTTGTGTCCTATGCTGTAGGAGCTCAAGGGAAGCCAGTTACCAAACAGACAATTTCAAAATGGATAGGCCACTGCATACGGTTTTGTTACTCCTATCATGGAAAATCTGTCCCTACAGGCATCAGATCCCACTCCACCAGGGCCACAGCTACCTCTACAGCCTTCCTCAGAGGAGTCCCAACCAAAGATATTTTGGAGGCAGCCACTTGGATTTCTGTGCATACCTTCACAAAACATTACCACCTGCCTTTATATTCCAAAACTAGAGCAGGCTTTGCCACTGCTGTGTTACAGGGCATTCTGGCTCATCCCAGTTCCACCTAGTGCCTACCACCCTGTGCATAGCCATCTGTGATTACTGCAGCTGTATGCACGATGAACATAGTACAGTTTTGTACCTACCATAAATGTAGATGTTCGAGTGCTAATACAGCTGCAGTACAGTTTTCCCTCCCTCCTTCCCCTCTTGGTAAAGGCCTAGGACCTAACCCCTCTTCATACAACCTGATTGGGTTATCCTTCTATGGTATATTTGCTTGCAACTACTGATTTTTGATTATATTGCATTGCATGTATATAAATATAATTTATGTATTGCCTTCCTTCTGGGAGCACCTGAGATCTGGGGCAAGAAAGATTGAAGAAAATGGCGTCTGCTGTGTCTTATATACCCCTGCCTCACTGACGTCAGGAAAGAAAGCGACAACAACCGACGCCTGACCTAGACTTTAGAATTCGGCCGACCGAGGACCCGCCTGCCGGCAGAGAACCCATCTGTGATTACTGCAGCTGTATTAGCACTCGAACATCTACGTTTATGGTAGGTACAAAACTGTACTTTCCCTATTTGTCCATTTATTTGTCTGTGTTTTGATGGCAGATGATATACCCTGACTTCAAATGGGCTGCATTTCTGACCATTCCAGGGAAAAAAACTTGGAAGTCAGAGTTTGGATTGTCATGCTTAGGGTAACTGACAGTTGTGAGTAGATGGTTCTGTTTTACCTTGTGGATGGAATGCTATCCTACTCATGCCTCCTTATGGCACATGATATGCATCCCATTAATCTAGGATTCTGTCTCCACAGTTCTATGCCAGCAGCACCCCACAGGTATCCACAGAGGTTATGGTGACAGAAATGAATGCCTTCCAGTGGGTGAAGTGATCCAGTCACAAGCCATTTCTTTCACTTCTTCCTGGAGCACCTCCATTGCTAATTGAACAGAGTTCGCCAGAATTACTGACCCCAATCCATTGAACCCGATTCTGAAGGACTTAATCTTGGTGTAATTCAAGTCAAAACAAACAGTCCTGGATAGAGAGCCTCTTCAGAAGTAATACTTGTAGAACCAAAGAAACAGATGAGGCTTAATCTTGGTGTAAGTGACCACTTTATAGACGGGCCTTACACCAGAGTAAGTCACTTATACCAAAGCATGTCTTTGGAATGTGGCCCCATGTGTCATTGGGCCATTTCTCTCTGACAGGTGGTGCTGGTTGGATTTTTTGTTTAATGCAGTAAGTAGGTCAGAGAGTTACAGAAGAAGTCATTGTCAGACTCGGCTGTTTGACGCAAATGTTTAAAAATTTGTAGTCCCTTAAGCCATTGTGTCGAAATGTCAAAGTTAAATGCAGGAATTTGATTTTGCACTGTTCAGTTAATACCAAGTTCAAATGCAAATAGTAGATTTTGCAGTATTTCATTTATTTTCCTTTTCTGCCATATGTTGTTCATTTATTTATTTATTGACATAGAATCACTTGTCCACCACTGCTAATTAGGGAGAAGTTACTCTTAAGTATAAAATTATCCTAATGTAGTATTGTCTTTACACAGCCAAAAAGTAAGAGTTTTCCTTGGCTGAAAAAGTGTGTTTTGTTCATTGTCTCAGCACAGTGTGACTTAAGCTGAATTGTTGGAGTTTGCCCATATATTACCACTAGTAATGAGGGGAAAATTGCTGCCATACCATTTTATCCCTGGATTCTGAAACAGTTGTGCACATAAGGCAGTGCACTGTCCTGACTCTGCAGGCATTCATAAGACGATTTGTAACCTGGTACAATGTCTTAACCCAAATGCAAAGGTAAAGATTTCATACGTAAATGTGATCTTTTTTTACGTAGTTAGATTTTCTCTGAGAAGTGTGTAGACCATGTCTGTTGGTTTATAAATGTGAAATTTCCCCATATTTGTTCAGTTTTCTCTTTTTAACTTTAACATACAACAAACTCTGGGTCTGTTAAGAGCACATAGCTTCTCTGAGGAGTATTTTTAAGATGCATTTATGGTTAGCAATATGTGCTACTCATCTGCAATGATATGAGGTGTCAAACTCTCACGTGTGTTGGTTAATTGACTGTTTTCCAGCTGGTGTTCTGCAGGCCAGTGTTCCTGCGTCAGAATTTTATATTTGTTACAGTTGCTTTTCTCAATGGATTTCTTCTTATTAATATTTCCCTTTACTTTAAGTGTAGGCTGTGTTACACTGGAGTGTCAGAATCAGTGAGCTAATGTCCAAGAAATATGTCCAAGTGTTTTACAGTGCAACAGTTTTCGGACTGTGCTTCATGCAAGCAGATTTGACAGTAGTTGTCTTTACATTGTCACAAGGCAGATTTTATTTATTCATGGAGGCAGTTTACTCTACATCTTGCAGACGTATGTGGAGGTTGGTAGCCATAGATGGATGCATATGCTGACTGAACACTGACTGAGTACATAATGCTTTTGCAGTTTTCTTGATGCTGTGTTGTATGTGAAAGTTTTAGTACCACATGACCATTCTGACTTAACTCTTCACTGACAAGGTATTGTCTGCTTATACTAAGCAGACAAGTATACATTAATAAATCTGTCTCTTTTACAAACACAATTTCGGAGGTAATACATAAGAAGCCAGAGGTGTAGCTCGCTGTTTTTGCACCTGGTGACCCCTTTTCCCCCGATCTGGCACCACTTAAAAAAAAATATATATATATATATAGCATGTAGCTGCTATGGAATGCTACACGACTTCAGTTTAGACCACGAGTTCATTACCAACAAAATACTGATATGAACTAAAGAGAGTTTAGGTTCGGTTGATTGCACTCTCCTAGCCCTTTGCAGACGGGGCTGCTTCCCCTTTGCCCCATCCTAGGTGCTGTAATGTAAGAAACCGTATAAATGCAAGCAAATACTGAATATGTACGTGCCAGGCAGGAAGTTCCAGAAGAAATTAGTAGCAGCTAAAGCAGCTGCTCTGATAAAGGATGCAAATTTACTGAAGTATATTTAGGATTACTTAGAATAAGAGTGAAGAGAAAATGAGTAAAACCTGTTGTGCAGAGCTAGCAAAATAGACAAATGCAACACATAATTCAGGAATGACATTAAGACTACTACTGTGAGACTGAATGAAAGAAATGCAAGCTGCCTAACTTTACTAAAGTGTGATGTGCTTATTCAGAGTAAAATATGTCCAAGATACCTAGCCTAATTTAATGTTTACATGACTTCTATCAGGTGCATGATAACAGCATAATAAACATAAACTGCAGGCAAGGAAGCTGTGGTACACTGTATTCACTAATATAAAACAGATAAACATTAAAAGGAATACCAAATGGTGCCCACCAAATCTTAACTGACGTTTTATTTTGGTAGATTAAGCACCTTTGTAGTTTCACCACACTTTATTAGCAGTAGCATACTCTAGCTACAATAGTAATCCATTTAAAAATGATCAGTCAAATTACATGACCAACAACAAAAAACTTTTAATGAAACAGTGTCACCAGTTGCCATAAGGCAACATCCTATTAAACAGTATAACAGCCTGTCAAGTGGATGTTGAGCATGATGAAATGAGTTCATGGAAGTGTATGTTACGGTGCAACATTCTGGAAGAATCCGGGGGTTAGTTTTGGTCTTTGCGAGTCAGTAGGAGCTTAATGGTGCTAGAATTAACATTTCCTGATTGGTCTTGTCCATCCCATGGCTGATGATTGTATATTAGCCCTTGTGAGAATAACTGTGATCATACCATAGGTAATTTGAAGGGATCCATGTAAGGGATGCAGCATTTAGGAGCCGCTTTTATCCAGTAGTGGCACAAGGGGCTATCGTGGGGTGCAATTTCTATTACCCAGCCTCATTAGCTCCAAGTTGCATTTGAATATGGACAGGGATGAGCTTTGTTTTACTTGAATGGAGAGTCTGTTCTGGAACAGTGATACCCTCTGTCATATGTATCTCTGTCTCCACACCATTCTGTTTCGATACTTTGATTATTTCTGATGCTATTTGACTTGCTGATGTTCAATAGATCCGTCAGTATTAGGTTGGAGGATGCCTTGTATGCTAGACACAGGTCACCTCTTAGCACTGTAGTATACTGAGTATAGTGATAAGGCTTTGAGGTGGTCCATGCAAGACCTATTGTTAAGGACTTGTATCCTTTTAGTCTGGGATCTCTGTGGAGATTCCAGTTGTTGCATGTGTCTGGACAGATACATGCCAAAGTGGACATTATACAAAATGATTGGGGCTTCGTAAAAGGGGACAATAACATTTCTAAATGTAGTCTCAATCAGTCTTTTCATAATCTGTGCAATATAGAAAGACTTTCTTATGACAATGGGCACATGTTGGTCAAAAGTTAGGTCAGTGACCATACAAGTTCTCAAGTGCCAAACAACTGGGTCATTTCTCAGGGGGGGGGGTATTGCCAGTTTGGTAATTCCCTGGGGTAGCCGACTTCCCAAAGGCTACAATAATGTATTTTTTTGAGTTTAGTTTCAATTCATGCTTCTGGCACCAGTTATTGTTTGGGACAAACCTTCCTGCATAATGGTTAAGTTATTTGGCTATTCAATAACTGCTCCCAGCTTGCAGTCATCTCAGACTTAGTCAGCCAGAGCCCTTTGGCATTTGCTTTTACTTTAGAGAAGTAGATGCCAAACAGGAGCAGTCTCAGCACCGAACACTCGGGGACTCCATTAGTGACTGGTTTCTTTCTAGAGGTAGCCTCCCCTGTTTTCATCTCCTGCATCCTGCATGCCAGTTAGCAGTCCAGCTAGTGATGTAAGGGTTTATTCCCAGTTTATTCAGCTTTTTTACAATACCCGAGTAGGAGATTGTTTCAAAAGGCTTGGCCAAGTCCAGGTGATTTGGTGTGAACCATCCTTCATCCATTGCTCTGGTGACAAGAATAAAGCTTACATTTTGCCTATGATTTTGAGCCTTTCACACTTTCTCCCTGAGTCTTGTCCTAAGAGGTTTAGAGATCAGAGCATATGTTTGACTGTCCCCTGATTGTGTCATTTTTTTGGTCTGTTCCTCATTAGATTTGTAGTTTTCTGGCAAATTTATGAAGATTGCAAAACTTAAATAATGATAGACATTTGAGTTTTAGACTTCATATCCTTCAGAAAATGTATGGTCATGCAAAACCTGTTATTGTAGCAACTAAGCATATAAGAAAATGTTATACTTAAAATCTGACCCTGGTTCTGGACTTTTGTCCTTTTTCCCAACCCATTTTATTTTGGTTTTATCCCTTGACCTGTGAGGTTTTGAGGTTTAAATAAGAACTGTGAGCAAAAGCTGTTCATCATTTTCATGCTCAACCTGCTGCATTTTTTTTTATTTGTTCAGTTAAATAAAACAGAAGTGCAACAAAAACCAGGTAACTTTAAAAACAACAATAATAGTAATGATAATAAATATCCTAGCTGAAGGTTTAACTTCAGGAACTTCATAAAAGAAGCTTTAATAACATTGTTATAAGCAGAATAAAAATCACACAGTATTTTTTTTATTGTGCTTTTAAATAAATTAATGCGTCTTGCGTGACTTTAAAAATCGAACAAAACTGGGGCCAACTTGCTGTAATGAAAAGAATGAGAAAAAAACTTAAGGCAAGAAATAAACTATATTGACTTCTTTTGAAAACACTGATAGCACAGTCAGTCATTCCAGGTTCTTGCCAGTATTAAGCCTTATTTTATCATCACCATCATTATTTTTGCTGTTATTGCCTTATAAATGGCTTCAAAGAATGTAACTGGGTGGGCTGCTGCCACTTCACTTAAGGTCCACAGTCCAAAGAACTACACTGGCATGTGCAACAATTTGACTGTTATTAACAGTAAATAACAGTGAAAACCATAAACTATTGGAAGTTGGAATGAAACAATGACGTTTCAGTTGTAAAATAAGCACTTTACATCGTTTATTGCCAAACACAGAACAAAAAAGCTTTTTAACTGACACTTAGTTGTTTCATTCCAACTTCCGATAGTTTTTAGTAAATAACAGTAAAAAGTACCAGAGTTGGATCGAGATCAAATGGGGCCCTATGCAGGGTGATAGATCAGGGCACCCCCAGAACAGCCCTTACTGCAGCAACCCCCTTCCCCCCAGCAGCAGCAGCAGCAGCAGCACCCCTCCCCAGCCATTCCAGTGTTCCATTACTTGGCTATTTGTCTCCATTTACCATAAACACTATTCAAATTTGTAAGTGTGCATACTGTTTTCTTATTTACTTCTACAATGATTACAGATATTGAAATAAAATTGCACAAACACTGATAGCCGTTAGCTAAACAAACCATACAGTATCTCACAATGAAAACAGACTTAGCATGAGCAGTAAACTTCTCTGTCCTTTAAATTCACATTCATTGAAACAACATGGAAACCCACATTCAAAGAAAATACATCTGGCCTGTGGAGGATTAAGTTTACCTTTGGGAAGCAACCAGTTGAAGACAAAATGGAAAAATACCACAGAAAGTAGCCAATGCCAAAAAAATCCACAGACCATAAAAAACAGGGTTTAAGACTTCTCTCTAGCTCTTCGGCAACCAATGCCTTCCAGGAGTACAAATTAAATTATTCACCACAAACCTATATATACGTATTGCAAACAATTATACAGTTAAACTAAGTTATTAAATTGAATACAATAAAACACAATCTTACTTGAACCAGAAATGCAAATAAACTTAAATTAAAAGTTTCCATGTGCATTCAGCATTTAGCCCAGAAGGGCTCAACGTACAATATTTTAAAATATAAATACTTCCCTTATACAACAACTTAGTTTTAATATTTAAATTACCAACATCACAAATAACCTGATCCAAAATACTTGCTTTAAGCAGGGCTGGATTGCTGTTGTGAACCCTTGTTTTTTATGGTCTGTGGATTTTATCGGTATTGGCTACTTTCTAAGTTTACCTTTGGTCTATTTTTAAACCATAGGCTCCTTGCATACATTTTTATGGCCATGCATACATGTATATGTTGTTTGATTCACCTTCCTGATTGTATTAAATTATATTCCTTGTCTAATACAGCACCACTCGTTAGAATAGTGCTTTAAATTTGTAATTTTGAACATTCATCTAATAGCAGTGAAACAAAATGTATGAAGCATTAATGACAAAACTACCCATTTCAGAACATTTCAACCATAAAAGGCCACTCAAACGTCTGTCATTACAGTCTGCCAGTATCACTCAGTAAGCACAGTCTCTACAGAAGTAAATTCATCCTAATAATTCCACACTAAAGAGATCTGTAAGTAACAAAGAGGTTGCTACTGGCAAATAACTTATATTTCAGTGTTTCACCTACAAATTCAGTGCCAGCTGCCCTTGAATTAATTGCCTATGTTGCATTAAAAATATTGGTATGCTGGTAATATTGCTGTAGGGAATGACTGACAACAAGTTCATAGTTACTAGGCATCTCATACAAGGGAGGACATACTCAGGAGTGTAGAACCACTATCCCCCCGTAAAATGCACCAAATAATCAGCAATCAAAAGGGCACTGCAATATCAGCACTCTATCTACATGAACAATAGTTAACTTTCTTCCCCTAAAACTCAGTTCCATGAAAATGCACTAAAACTCATAATTCCCAGAAAATGTACTCAGTCAAACTCACAATTCCAGCAGTAGTCTGGTAGTTTGTATAGAGGATTCAGGCTGTTAGTCTCCTGTAGCCAAGTTACAGGGTCAAGCCTGTTTAAGTTAATTGACTAACCTGCTCCCCCTCCAACTAGGGCCTTACATGTCATACCATACCTCCATACCTCTCAACCTCGTAGTATAAGAAATCTGGGCAAAGCCTAAAATAATGGGAGACAAAGGGCCAAAAATAGGAACAGATTTTAACTATTGCTCTTATAAACTTAGAATGTTGCTAGAGTAAGAGCACTGGTCTTAGCATGCATTTTCTGAAGGAAGTATAGTCTGAAACTCAAATGTATGACATTATTTAGTTATTTCAATCCTTAGTGATTTGCCAGAAAAAAAACAAATGTTGCAGAAAAGGCCAAAAATATGAGGCAGAAAAATGAGGACGTTCTGCAAAGATCTGGATAGTTGAGTGGTACGCATACCTCTCAACCTCTTAGTGAAAGAAGTCCGGGTAAAGCATGAAGTAATGAGGATACAATGGCCCAAAATAGGGATAGATTTTAAATATTGCTGTTATTAACTTAGAAAGTTACTAGAATAACAGGATTTGTGTTAGCATGTATTTTCTGAAGGATATGAAGTCTACAACTCATGTATGTCATTATTTAGTCTCTTCATTCCTCCCTGATTTGTCAGAAAACCACAATTTTTTTGAGAAACAGACCAAAACTATAAGGCTAAATCTGGACAGTTGAGAGGTATGTTAAACATACATGACACACACATACATAAACACACACATTACCTTCATTCTGTCTGCACGCACACACACACACACACCCTTCTATTTTATACAGCAATGAATGACTAGTTTAAATTCCATATACACACCTACTGTCTCACACAGTAACACACATGCACTTTCTCTGTCATAGAAACAGATTGACTAGTTTAAATTACTTACACACACGTGTCACGTGGACATGGCAGAGTTAAAGATGTTAAGATTTGCACTGGGTGTGACGAGGGTGGACAGGATTAGGAATAAGTATATTAGAGGGTCATCCCAGATTGGAAGGTTTGGAGACAAAGCCAGAGAGGCAGGATTACGTTGGTTTGGACATGTGCTGAAGAGGGATGTAGGGATTACTGGGAAAAAGATGCCAAGGATGAAGCTGCCAGGTAACAGGAAAAGAGGAAGGCCTAAAATAAGGTTTATGGATGTGGTGAGAAAGGACATGCAGGTGGTTGATGTGACAGAGCAAGATGCAGAGGACAGGAAGAAATGGAAACGGATGATCCACTGTGGCAACCCCTAATGGGAGCAGCAGAAAGACGAAGAAGACTTAAACACGCACGCGCACACACACATGCATGCACACACACACGTCTACCTTCTCTCTCAATGGAACGGCCACTTAGCTTCCCTCTCAACAGAACAGGCAGTTTAAATTCCGCGTGTGAGTACGGAATGTGTTTATATCTGCATATTCGTATTGGCTGCACACGTCGTCCTCCTTAAAGGAGAGGACGCCACGACTGCAGAGTAAAGAATTTTTTTTTTAATTGTTAAAGCCTCCTGGCCAGCAGCTGTAAAAGTGGGAGGGAGCTCACCCCTTCCTATGGCTTCAACGCCCTTGGATGCAATTATTAATGTTTAGTGTAGTGTGAAGAGTAAATCAGGATAGTTATTTAAATTTTAATGTGCTTTTATTTGGTTTTCTTTACTGGGTAGATTCCACTGAGCCTGTGGCTGTCTTACAGGGCGGTGTATTTATACTAAGCAAAGTTTCCTGGATAGCCTACGTATCTGTGCAACATTCCACCTAACAGTAATGTAAGACTTTTGTTTATAGCAGAAATCCTGTCAGGCCAGGGAACATGTGAGTAGTGGTTGAGGGAGCTCCCTCTCTTTCCACAATTAAAACTATAATTTTAATTATATAAGACAGAAACTGTCAGTATTTATTTTATTTATTTTGTTTTATTTTATTTTATTTTACATTTGTTGACTGGGCTAGTCTAGCTGGATACATGTCCATTTTCAGTAGAGGCCCGGGGAGATAAGCTCCAGAGTTTAAGATGAATTTACATTAAAGAAATAACATGAAAGTAAAGAGTAAAAAAAAAAAAAAAAAAAAAAAGAGTACAAACAGAAAAATAAAAAGCATTATAACTGCAGACATAGTTATAAAGTGTGAAAATACATTAGTTGTAACATAACTGTTAACAATAATTGTGACAAGGATAATGTTACAAGTGACATTTTGAAGAAATACTAGCAAAATGTACAATTGTGTTTTTTTTTTTTTTTGAAATAGGAGGAGAAATATGACAGTGGATGCAAATAAGAGGTAGGTTATAGGTTATAAGATATAGGTTTTAGTCAGGTGTCAAGAGCTAGAGTTAGTCAGGATTAGTACAGGGGCACAGCCATTGTGATTTGAGGTGGAGTTTAAGTCTCTTTTTGAAGAGAGATTTTGAGGGAATAGTAGAAAGTTCAGAGGGAAGCAGGTTCCAGTGTTTTCCAACAGTGTTGGAAAAGAGGGAATCACCAGCTTTGTTGTTTGCTTTGTCAATATTTACAAGAAGTTTGTGTGCGGATCTTAGAGATTTTAGGTTATGGTAGGGGTAGATAAGGGTAGATAGTATAGGTGTTTTGTCAGGTTGATACAGTATTTGATGGACTATGGTTAATTGATTCATTTTAAGTTGCTGCTGAAATTCAAGCCAGCCTAGTTGCTTTAGGTTAGTACAATGGTGGGTTCTGAAAGGGTTACCTGTAGCAAATCTGGCTATGTTGTGGTAAGAGTTTTCTAATTTAAGAAGATTCTTTTTTGACAAGTTAGTAAATATGGGTGAGGCATAGAGGAGGGGAGAGAGAAGGTGGGAGTGGGCAATAGTGATTCTAGATTCTGGAGTGAGGAAAGGTTTGATCTGGTAAAGAGAGCCTATTTTTTTGTTAATATTTTTCAAAGTGTTGCTTATATGGGTATCAAAGTTAAAGTTGTTGTCTATGGTAATTCCTAATAGTTTAGTAGTGGAATCTTGTGATATAGGTGTGCCATTTTTAGATGTTATTGTAAAGTCTATAGGTGGAGATTTACTGGAGGGTGTAAAGAGAAGGAGTTTAGTTTTTTTTGGGTTAAGTAGGAGACAGCGTTGAGAAAACAATTCTTCAACGGAGTTAAATATGTGTTGTGTAAGGGAGTGAAGATCAGGTACTGATGTGGCTGAGCAAATGAGTGTGCAGTCGTCTGCGTATTGAATGCATGTAGCTTGGGGAACTACTTGGTGGAGGTCATTGATAAACAAAGAAAACAGGAGGGGACCTAGTATGGACCCTTGGGGGACACCAATGTTAACAGGTAGCTGGGAAGATAGGGTGGAGTTCCAGAGTACTGCTTGCTGTCTGTCATTTAAGTAGGATTTGAACCAGTTAATGGATTGGGTTTCTAGTGACAAAGATTGGAGAATGTGTATGAGTATTTGGTGGTTGACCATGTCAAAAGCCTTGGACAGGTCTAAGAAGAGTGCTGAGGAAAGCGTGTTATGGTTGCGATTTTTGTTGATTGTGTCTGTAAAGGAGAGGAGGGCAGTGGTGGTACTGTGGGAAGGTCTAAAGCCATGTTGAGTATTAGAAAGTAAGTTATTTTGGAGAAGATGGTCTAGCAGTTGCTAGTGTATACATCTTTCCATAATTTTTGATAAGGGAGAGAGCAGGGCTATAGGGCAGTAGTTTGAAATTTCAATAGAATTTCCACCCTTGTGAAGTGGGATAATATGGGAGACTTTCCAAAGTTTTGGGACATATCCCTCTGTGATGGTTCTGTATGGAAATTGGGTAGGCTATGGATCTGGCTGCTAATTGCAAGTATTCAGCGGGTAGTAGGTCAGCAGAGGGGGTGCAAGGTTTGAGTTTTTTTGATAAGGGAGAGATTGTAAGTTGTAGGGACAGGTTGGAAGAGAAAAGGGGGAGGTGGATTTAAGTTACAGTTGAATATAGTTGTGTCATTTCTAGAGAGTTGACTGGCTAGAGTTTGAATTGTTTCAGTGAAGAAGGAATTAAAGTCATTAGCAATTTGGTTGGGATTCTTTATGTCGGAGCCTTGTGGGTTGGGTGTGATAGGTTTACTTGGCTGTAGTAGCTGATTTATGTTAGCCCAGAACTTTTGTGGGTTGTTTTTGCGAGTTTGCTGAGATTTTAGGTAATAGTTTTTTTTATCGGTCATTATCGCCTTTTTGGTCTCATTTCTCAGTAGTTTTTAGTGTTGGTAATCTGTTGTGTTTTTAGTTGAACGGGATTTGATCCAGATCTTATTTCTGAGTTGGATATTTAGCTTTGTTTCTTTTGAGAGCCAAGGGGCAGATTTGGTTCTAATTCTAATAGAGCGAGTGGGGGCATGGTAGTTAAGTATGGCCAGGAATTTAGCATTAAGGAAACGGGCATTAAGGAAAAACATTTTAAAGTCCTCCTCAAAATCACACAGAGGTAACCAAGCATGGTAGCTTATGACAATCCCAGTACCTGCTGCTCTCAATGTGACATCTACAGCATTGGAAATAGGCATATGGACATATTACAAACGGACTGAATGGTAGCCAACTGCGACTCCATCAATTTTCTGGACTCTGCTGTCATGGCACCATAGAGGCACTTGGAGAGCTCTTTAATCAAATCCCACGGTAAATGAGTCAAGTGGACCATGTTGTTCAGTGCATGCACAGCAAATGTCACCGAAGAACACACTATTTTCCAGAATATGTCCAAAGCCCGAGACTCCCAGCTCAAGGGATAGACAGAGGATCGGTTCTTTCTTAGTGGCCACCACCACCATGACAGCATCAACAGGGGCTCCTTATTCCAGTGTGCCTTGTCCCAGTGGGAAAAACTGACAGGTTTGCAAGGTGTTGGTTCCACCACATCCGGCTCTTTCCAAACATTTACTCCAGACACTTTACCTCTGGTCCCTAGGAAACCAGACAGGTACTACAGAGTACCTGATTCTCACAAGATGTTCTTCGTTTTCCATTGCTGCAGTCCTTACTATTGGGTATAGTCCGCATCCAGTCGGCCCGAATACCAGAGTATAAGGCTGACGTCGGTCAGGGCGCATTAGACTGACGTCAGTACGTCAGGGTACTAATGCGCATGACCGGCGTCATATCCTCAGTCTTTTTTGCCGCGTGGTCCGATGCAGAAGCAGTTTTGCGAGTGCAGGTTGGCGTTCTGAAATATTTCCGAAACCGGAGTTTCAGACCGAATCAGAGTTGGCTAAGTACCCGTTGGGAACATTTTGGTTTTCTTGCCTCAGTATTTAACGGATGTCAGAAAAAGTGAATAACTGTATTTCTTGTGGGAAACAAATACCTCATAGGGATTACCATACATTGTGTATACCTTGTTTAGGGCCTGAGCACGGCGTTGTTGGTTGCCGCTCTTGTGCTAGGTTTAACAAACGCACTATTAAGAGGAGGTTAGACTGTGCCAGATTAGTGTTTGGGAAGCGTTGCAATTATAAAATGCCGTCGGATGCTCCGGCGCCGCTTCGTCAAGAAGCCCAAGGACAAAGCAGCGAGGCCTAGGGTTGATGAACCGGCAGTCCCGGGCGTCGGTTCTTTAGGTGGCGCAGTGGAGCCAGAGGTTTTGCCAGGAGTTTCTATGGAGTCTCAGGCAGAAACTTTACTGTTACAGGATGTACCCTCTCAGGAGTCAGGCCAGGCTGAGGGGCTTCTCAGGTAACTATTCTTCCCTCTCTTCCCAAAGTAGTTAGAGCCTCTCCTTCTGTTGCCAAAACTTCTTTTAGAGGTAGGGCAACTTCAGCTTCAGTAGGGGCTTCTCCTAGCCTTCGGGTTCTGTACCTAAGAAACATATGCTTAAAATGGCAGAAGATTTGATTACTATGATTAGAGGTTCTATGGGCCCTCCTGATAAGAGGCCTAGAGTGGAACCAGAGTTTGACAGTTTTGAACAGGGTTCAGGGGCTTCTGAGTCTTCTGCGGAAGATTTGCAGGAGTATCCTCATTATTCTGATTCTGATGTGGATGATGCCACTCCTTGACTTCTCCTCCTGAGGATTTTTCATTTTCAGAGACTCTGCATTCCATGAGGGAGCACTTTAAATGGGAAGGCCAGGATTACTCTGATTCCAGGAAGAGGCTTAGGGAATTCTTGTTTTTACCCCAGCATAGGCCCTTAGCTATACCTCCTGTGTTGAATGTGGTGGAAGATGTTTTTGCAGAGGCTTCCCTGAACCCTGATTCTTTGCCTCCTGCTCCTGTTAAACCTGATAGGTACTATAGGGTGCCCGAAGCTCATAAGTATTTGTTTAAGAGTCCTAGGGCGGACCCAGAAACTGTTTCTCAGGGGCCTAAAGGTGTTAAGGCCTCTGTGGTTAAAAATCCTGTTCCCACTGACAAAGAGGCAAGGGCGTTAGATAGGTGGGGTAAGAAAGTATATACTTCTTCCACTCTAGCCATGAGGGCGTTGAATTGTCAGTTTCACATGCTGAAATATCAAAATTATCTCCTTTCACAATTGAAATCTAAGGTGGATGCTTTGGCGGAAGGTATTGATTGTAAAGACTTGCTGGATTTAGTTTATGTGTCTGAACAAGTGGGCAAGCATTCTTTGCAATGTGGTTTTGATGCTGTGCAGGCCTCCTCGAGGGTGGCTGCCACTAGTTCTGTTCTTCGCAGGCATGCCTGGTTGAGGGATCAAAATTTGGCTGAGCATGTTAAGACAAGGATTTTGGATGCTCCTTTACGGTCTGATGTGTTGTTTGGTTCACCTGTGGAAGCAGTTTTAAAGAAAATGGAGGACAAAGCTAAGTCTATGCAAACTGTTAAAGATTTTTGCAGGTACAGCCACCGAAGTTTAGTAGAAATTGGCCTGCTAAGGGGTGGACATATCCTGCTTATGATTCCCAGTCTAGGGGTAGGTCTAGGCGTGGTAGGGGCAGGGCTCAAGGTTCTTTTAGGCCTAGATCAGGGAGTTCACCTGCTCAGACTTCTGGTGAGGGCAGGGGTCAGTCCTTTCGTAAACAGACCCAATGACCTGCCTTTTCAGCTGCCAGTAGATTCTCGTCTGGCAGCTCCTTTGAAGGACGACTGTCTCTTTTCAAAGAAAATTGGGATTTAATTACTCAAGACAGATGGGTGATGGACATCATTCAGCCAGTCCCTGTATCAGAAAGGGGCCTAGGATTTTATTCTGCATGTTCCTAGTACCAAAGAAGGGGAACACGTGGAGACTGCTTTTGGATTTATCTCTCCTCAACACTTCTCTGGACATTCCCAAGTTCAAGATGTTGCCGTTACAACAGCTTTTACCCCTGCTGGGCAAAGATCACTGGATGGTAACTTTAGATCTCAAGGAAGCTTACCTTCATGTGCCTATCAGGCTAAGTTACAGGAAGTATCTGCGGTTTCGAGCTGGAGATTCTCATTATCAGTTCTCTGCATTGCCCTTTGGCTTATCTACTGCCCAGAGTATTCACAAAGGTTCTGGCTCCAGTGATAGCTTACTTCAGGCTACAAGGACTTCAACTCTATCCTTATTTAGACGACTGCCTGTTTCTGGCTCAAGACAAGGAAGACCTTCTTCAGCATCTGGAATATCTTATAACAGTGCTAAGATGCCTAGGGTATTCTGTGAACGAAATAAAGTCCAGTCTAGTACCCTCTCAAGACGTGTGCTTTCTGGGTGTGAGACTGAATACAGCAGCCCAGATGGCCTTTTTAACCCCGGACAAACAAAAGAGTCTATCACTTTACTTCCATCAACTATGTCATCAGTCCGTGCTGACTGCAGAGACAGTCCTTCAAGCATTAGGGTTCATGGCATCTTGTATTCTGGTGCTTCCCAATGCCAAACTGCATATGAGGAAGTTACAATGGTATCTCAAAAATGTATGGACACAGCACTGCCAGGATTTCGACACTGTCATTCAAATAATACCTTGCCTTCAAAGAGAATTTTTGTGGTGGGCTCAGGAATGTCACCTAAACAAGGGACTCTCTGTGACCCAGCCAGAGGCGAGTCAGATTTTACCGACAGATGCCTCAGACATTGCTTGGGAGCTCATCTAAATGGAAAGTGGATACAAGACAAGTGGCCTGCCAGACTACAGCATCTACATATCAACATGAAGGAGATGTTAGCAGTCCAGTTCGCATTGATGGCTTTCAAGGAGTTACTTCTTCCAGGGCAGGTGTTGATTCTAACAGACAACACAACTGTCATGTGGTACTTCAACAAACAAGGGGAACACATTCTTATCCTCTATGCAGGCAAGCAATGATTTTATGGGAGACTGCGCTACGCTTGCACCTAACTCTTCAGGCAAGGTTTCTGCCAGGAGCACAGAACTCCTTAGCAGATGTGTTAAGCAGACAAATCATGGATCCCCACAAGTGGAAACTGGATCTTCATGTATTTCAGAAATTGACAGTGTCATGGGGAACTCCAGACATAGATCTGTTCGCTTCTCCACTAAACCACCAGCTGCCACAGTTTTGCACAAAGGGGTTTCATCACACAGCTTGGAAAGTGGATGCTCTGTCTTTCAGTTGGACAAACCTTCATGTGTATGCCTTTCCACCTCTGCCTCTTCTTCCAAAGGTACTGTTAAAGGTCAGACAGGACAGGCCAAGGATGATTTTGATAGCTCCAGATTGGCCTCGGCAACACTGGTACCCTCTACTACGGAGTCTGGTAAAGAAGCCTCCATGGCCTTAACCTTTGATTCCACATCTGTTATCCCAGCAGGACGGTCATCTGCTCAATGTCAAGCTTCACTCTCTTCATCTGACAGCCTGGCATATTCTGTGTTGAACCACAGCAGGTCTCAACTTCCTCAACAAGTTTTGAATGTGATTATGGAAGCTAGAAGACCTAGTACAAGGAAAGTGTACGCAGCAAAATGGAAGAGATTTTTATTTTGGAGTAAAGCAAAGAATTTGGAGATTTCTGAGCCTAATTTGAGTATGGCTCTTCAATATCTCACTGAGTTACTGGACAAGGGTCTGTCCTTCTCTTCCATTAAGATTCATGCTGCAGCAATCTCAGCTCACTATGATTGTGACCCACCATTGTTTTCGCATCCTTTGTTCAAGCAGTTTCTTAGAGGGGCAAAAAATAAGACCCCACGTAGAGCTCCTACTCCTGCTTGGGATCTCAATTTTGTGTTGGAAAAACTTACTCTACAACCTTTTGAGCCTGCGGCTACTGCTGAATTGAAATATTTGTCATGGAAGACTGCTTTTTGTTGGCTATTACTTCTGCAAGAAGGGTGTCTGGGTTGCAGGCCCTTATGGCAGTCGAGCCCTTTTTGATTTTCCATAAGGATAGGGTATCATTACGTACTAATCCTTCCTTTATGCCTAAGGTGGTTTCTAGTGTGGCTTTAAACCAAACTATTCATTTGCCTACTTTTTATGCAGACCCCCAAAATAAAGGGGAAAAGATTTTGCATACTTTAGATGTACACAGGCAATTGCGTTATTACTTAAGCAGGACTAAGGATTTTAGGCAGTCTCAGCAGTTGTTTGTTTCGTTTGCTTTGAGTTCAAGAGGGCAAGCCTGTGTCAAAACAAACTATTTCTAGGTGGATTGGCTTTTGCATTGCATTTTGTTATTCCCATCATGGCAAGGAGGTTCCAGCTGGGATTAGGCCTCATTCCACTAGGGCTACTGCCACTTCAACAGCATTTCTACGGGGTGGCAACTAAGGATATTTTGGAAGCAGCTACTTGGAGTTCAGTGCATACTTTCTCTAAGCATTATCACCTTCCTATCTACTCTAAGTCTAGGGCTGGTTTTGCCACAGCTGTTTTGCAAGGCATGTTGTCAGCTCCTGCTTCTTTATGATTTGCCAGCCTCCCTTACCTCTGCTTTGGGATTCTACCCAATAGTAAGGACTGCAGCAATGGAAAGCGAAGAACATAGTACAGTTTTGTACCTACCATAAATGTAGATGTTCGAGGATTCCATTGCTGCAGTCCAATTTACCTCCCTCCTTCCCCTCTGTGTTTAGGGGTGGTTGTGTAGGTGTGTTTACCTGCTTATATTTTTGTATATATTGTTCATGTTTTGGTGCAGGTATTTTGGGCCTTGTCTTTTTAGGGTCTTCTGACATCTGGGGCAAGAAAAGACTGAGGATATGACGCCGGTCATGCGCATTAGTACCCTGACGTACTGACGTCAGTCTAATGCGCCCTGACCGACGTCAGCCTTATACTCTGGTATTCGGGCCGACTGGATGCGGACTATACCCAATAGTAAGGACTGCAGCAATGGAATCCTCGAACATCTACATTTATGGTAGGTACAAAACTGTACTTTTCTTTTCAAGAATCCTACTGCTGATCCAGAGATCCTTTCCCAGGAACCTAAAGGTATTAAGGCTACTACAGCCAAAAATCCTACCCCTTTGGACAGGGATTCCATAAATTTGGACAGATGGGGTAAGAAGGTATTTACCTCTGCAACTCTTGCTATCAGGGCATTGAATTGCCAGTTTCACCATGCTGAAATACCAGCATCATATTATGGAACTTATTAAACAAAAAGTGGTAACCTTTCCAGATTGTGCAGAAAATAAAGAATTGCAGGAGCTTTTGCACTCTGCAAGCCAAATTAGTAAGCATACTTGCAATGTGGCTTTGATGCCCTAGAAGCATCTTGCAGGACAGCAGTTGCTGGCTCTGTACTGAGAAGACACGCTTGGCTGAAGGAGCAGACCTTGCCAGATCATGTCATATCTAAATTACTCAACGCTCCTTTGAATAAGGACTGTTTGTTTGGCACCAAAGCAGAAGACGTTCTTAAAAAGATGGAAGAAAAGGCTAAATCTATGCAAACTGTTAAAGAATTCCTACAAGTGCAACCACCTAGATTCAGTAGGTATTGCCCTTCAAAACACTGTTCCTTTTCAGCCCCCTCCAAGCCTTTCCAAACAAGACCCAAGGGAAACGGACTACCTAGACTACAGTCTCAGGGTATGCAGAGATCTAAGCAATGGAGTGCCCTCAACCCTAAAGCAGGAAGTGGAAAGCCACCTCCTTATGGAAAAAAACTCCCAATGACTTCTCAACTCTACTTCCCAGCCCTGCCCAATTGCTTGTGTCCTTAGAAGGAAAACTTGCCCTTCATGCAGAAAACTGGATGTCCATTACTCAGGACTGATGGTCCTCGACATTGTATCCCAGGGGTACAAATTTTATTTCCATTCAATGCCGACCCCAAGCGAGTTTCCATACCTTCCTCCAAACCAGTGGGCAGATGCTCAAAACCAAGTACTTTCCCTGGTAAATATCAGAGCTATTCAGCCTGTTCCAGTAGGACAGAGGGGCCAAGGATTCTATTCCAGACTTTTCCTGGTACCCAGGAAAGAGGGCTGTTGGCACCCAATCCTGGATCTTTACACTCTCAACACCTTCCTGGTGGTACCAAAATTCAAGATGCTTACCCTACAACAGCTTCTCCCTTTGTTAGCCAAGGATGCCTGGTTCATCACCCCAGACTTAAAAGAAGCCCATCTGCACATCCATCCCCATAAAGGAGTCATGCAAGAAGTATCTACGTTTCGGAGCAGGGTCTATGCATTATCAGTTCTCTGCACTTCTCTTTGGCTTATCTACTGCACCCAGGGTATTCACAAAATGCCTGGCTCCAGCCATTGCATACTGCAGGCAAAGAAAAATCCAAATTTACCCCTGCTTGGATGACTGCCTGATTCAGGCAGACAGTCGGGAATTGCTGCTTCAGCACCTGGCATTTGTAAAAAGCTTTCGATCTTCATTGGGGTACACAATCAGCGAAAAGAAATCACAGCTGGTACCCAGTCAAAAGATTGTATTCCTGGGAGCAAGCTTGGACACAACTTCCCAGATGGCATTCCTCATTACAGAAAAACAGGCCTATCTGAGAGATTACTTCAAACAAATGGCCACCAAGACCCAGCTATCTGCAAGAAAAATACTGCAAGCCCTAGAGTTCATGGCCTCGTGTATTCTGCTAATTCCATATGCAAGACTGCTTATGAGGAAACTTCAATGGTACTTAAAAAGTCGTTGGTGCCAACATTCTCAGGATCTGGAAACCATTCCTGTCATACTTTGTCTAAGGACAGAGTTCCTTTGGTGGGCAGAAGCATGCGACTACAACAAGGGACTGCCTTTTACTCTACCCCACGCCGCCCAGACCCTGACCACAGATGCATCAGACTATGCTTGGGGGACCCACATGGCTGGAAAATGTATTCAGGGCCACTAGAACCCAAGTCAAATTCTCCTGCACATCAACCAAAAAGAGATGCTAGCTGTAAAGAATGCCCTGACAGCTTTCAGACACTTACTCTTTCCAGGACAAAAACAGACAACACCACAGTTATGTGGTACATAAACAAGCAGGGGGGATCCCATTCTTACCCACTCAGCGGGTTAGCCATGGCCCTGTGGAACACGGACTTGGACAACCAAATCCATCTGAAAGCTCAATTCCTGCCAGGCAAAGAAAACTCACTGGCAGACAATTTAAGCAGAAATCTCCTAGATCCACACAAGTGGAAATTGGAGGCCTGCACCTTCAACCTTCCGATCCAGAAATGGGGGTCCCCAGAGGTGGATCTCTTTGCCTCCCATGACAAGCAACAATTAAGCAAATTCTGCACCAGGAACCCTCACAGCAGGGCCTGGAAGGTGGATGCACTATCATTTCAGTGGTAAAACCTCTCAATCTATGCCTTTCTCCCTCTGCCCCTTATCTCATGAGTTTTACTCAGGATAAGACAAGAATGGCCAAGGACAATTCTGATTGCCCCGGACTGGCAATGCCAGCACTGGCACCCACTCCTACACAGCCTGACAATGGTGCCACCCTGGTATCTACACCAGACCCCAACCCTGCTTTCCCAGCAGGAGGGACAGATTTTGCATCCACAATTGCAAACCCTAAATCTTGCAGCCTGGCTTATTCCTTAGATACTACACCAGCAGCCCTAAGCAAACAAGAGCTGGATGTCATCCTTGAAGCCAGAATGCCCATTACTAGGAAATCCAGTGCTGAAAAGTGGAAACGGTATTGTTCTTGGATTCAGTGTAAAGGAAAGGACACAACACTGTCCTCCTTGCCTCTAATCCTGGATTACCTAGCAGATGTACTCCACAGAGGCCTATCCTTCTCCTCCATTAGGATCCATGCCTCTGCCATCTCGGCTCATTACAATGCTGAGCCACCTCTTTTCTCTCACCCCCTCGCCAAACAGATCCTGAGAGGGGAAAACAACTTAAGACCACCAAGGAGAGCACCCACCCCTGCTTGGGACCTTAACTTTGTACTGGAAAAGCTCACGCTTCCCCCTTTTGAACCTGCTGCTTCAGCAGAGTTAAAATTCCTCTCTTAGAAAACAGCATTGCTTCTAGCCATCACTTCAGCTAGATGAGTGTCTGAGTTACTAGCACTGATGACTGTGGAACCCTTCATTATTTTCCATGCTGACAGGGTTTGCCTCGGGACTAACCCTTCCTTTATGCCTAAAGTGGTGTCCAGTGTGGCTCTCAACCAATCCATCCATTTGCCTACCTTCTTCCCTAATCCTCAGAATAAAGGGGAGAGGATCCTGCACTCTTTGGATGTGCACAGACAGCTCAGGTTCTGCCTTGATAGGACTAAGTCTTTCAGAAAATCTGACCAGCTGCTAGTCAGCTTTGCTACAGGGGCAGAGGGCAAGGCCATTTCAAAACAAACCATTTCCAAATGGATAGCACACTGCATCCATTTCTGATACAAGCACCATGGAAAACCAACCCTTGGGGTCTAAACACATTCCACTAGGGCTACATCTGCCTCTACAGCATTTCTCAAGGGAGTCCCTACCAGGGTCATACTGGATGCTGCTACTTGGAGTTCTGTACATACCTTCAAACATTACCACTTGCCTATCTTTTCCAAATCCATGGCAGGATTTGCTACAGCAGTCTTGCAAGGCCTACTAGCAAACCCTAACTCTTCTTGACTGCCTCCACCTTTCCTCAGCTTTGGGAATCAACCCAAGTGTGATGACTGCAACAGTGAAACACGAAGAACATAGTACAGTTGTGTACACTTTCCATAAATGTAGATGTTCGAGTGTATTCACTGTTGCAGTCCTGGTTTCCCTCCCTCCAGCCTCCTGGTTTTCTCTAGCTCTTGTCTGTCCTCTATGGCTACTCCTACTGGTATGAGTATTTACATTTTCCTGGTGGTGTTTTACACACCATTTCCTAGCTCCCTATTTGGGGGCTCCTGACATTGAGGGCAAGAAAAACTGATGTAATGGCGTCAGCTGCCTGTTTTTATACCCTTGATGACCAGACGTCCTGGAAGAAGCGACAGCATCTGACGCAGAAATACTAAGTCTCGGGTTTTCAGGCCGACTGAGGGCTACCTGCAGGCAGATAAACCAAGTGTGATGACTGCAACAGTGAATACACTCTAACATCTACATTTATGGTAAGTGTACAGAACTGTACTTTCCCCTTTACTCAGCCCTCATTAGGCCAAACATTGAGTATAATGCCCCCCTTTGGTATGCATCTGTCTAGATACAAGAAAAAACTGGAACGCCCACAGAGATGCCTTACTAGAAGGATACAAGGCCTAGGTAATATGTCCTACATGGATCAACTGAAAACCCTGTCACTATTCTCTGTATCCTGCAAACTGCTAAGATGTGATCCTTGCATAGCACACAGGCCATCTTCCGACCCAGTACTGAGAGACCTGCTGCACATCAGCAAGTCAAATGGCATCAGAAATATTTGGTCTAAGGATCAAAACCTCTTCTGCAACATCAACAGAATAGTTTGGAGGGACAGGTATATTTCTCAGAGGATAGCACCTTCCTGGAACAAGGCTACCCATTCATGTAAAACAAAACTCATTCCTGTCCATGTTCAAGCACAGCTTGGGTCTATGTATGGGTAATAGAAAATTTACCCTAAAACTGTCGCTTTTTATATTACTGGACAGACAACTCCTGGATGGTTTATCCCATGTATGGGTACCCTAAAAGTATCTGTGGTATGATTGCAGTATTTCCCACTAGGGGTAATATATAATCATCGACCATGAGATGGGTAAGGCCAATTGAAAACTGAATGGGATTGTTTAATTCAAACACCAAAAGGGATACTGGCTACACTTAGTGACCTGCAAAAAGTGTAATAATTCATTGAGCTACTAGTAACTCAGGCAGACTGGACCTTAGTAAAATACTTCCTTAGTTAGGATGACACTGCCGGACTGTAATTCTGTACTGCAGTGATGTATCGTGGTGTCTGGTTATATATGCTTGTTGTATCCTAAAAAGGTTTACAAGGGTAAACTTCTTGGTGACAACTCCCAGTAAGTAAAAACACATGTATATAAGCATTAATTCTCTCCTACTCCCATAGTTTTTCTTAACTTGGCTTAGCTGAAGGTGTACTTGTTGCTATTATTTAATTTTTATTTATTTCTTTTTATTTTACATTTGTTGACCAGGATAGTCAGAATGGATACATGTCCATTTTCAGCAGAGGCCCGGGGAGAAAAGCTCCAAACACAACATAACAGAAAAAATAATACAGGGAAAATCATAATATCACTGCATGTTGCAAACAGTTTGCAGACTCTGTTCATTCAAACAAGT
Source organism: Protopterus annectens (assembly GCF_019279795.1). Lineage (NCBI taxonomy): Eukaryota > Metazoa > Chordata > Ceratodontiformes > Protopteridae > Protopterus > Protopterus annectens. Next base: position 785,408,618 of record NC_056746.1, on the reverse strand, counting down.
TATACATCGATCATTATTAAACTTATATAAGTATCTAAACTAACAATTATGTCACAGCATGTATGTAGTATAAAGTACTGTTTGGCACACAATTATAGAAAGGAGCTAGTCAGGATTAGAACAAGGACATATCTAATGTGTCTTAAAATGTTGTATTGAGACTTTTTTTGAATCGAGTTTGTGAGGATACTATATAATTGGGTTATGCTGATAATTTTTGTGTGTGTTGTATTTTGTATTTTAATATACTTTTGTATTCATATAGTACCCCACCTTCAGATTTATCTTTTTAGTCAGACAATGTCCACAGAGGCTTTCTACTGTATTTACGGGTACATATGTATGTGTGTATATATGTGATGTGTGTGTGTGTGTGTGTGTGTGTGTGTGTGTGTGTGTATATATATATATATATATGTGTGTGTGTGTGTGTGTGTGTGTGTGTGTGTGTGTGTGTATATATATATCACCTCACTTTTAAATAAATCTAACCAACCCCTTACAGTGCCTACCTCTACTAACTCTAAACCCAGCTACTTCTCTTTTAAACCCATACAAACCTCTTGTATCAAAAAACTCCTATCAAAACTAAAAGCTACCTATCTAGCAGCTGACCCAACTCCCTAATGACTTCTTAAACTGCTGCAAGCTCCATTACCTATCCTGTATCTATACTAATAAATCGTTCTATCGCAGAACAGTATGTCCCAGTACTATGGAAAATATCCCATATCATTCCCCTCCACAAGGGAGGCCCATCTAAAGATCTCTCTAATTATTGGACCATTGCCATTCTCTCACCCCCAGCCAAAATATTAGAGAAATGTGTACATAAGCAGCTCCTAGACCACCTCACTACAAATAACTTCTTATCTAGTTCACAGCACGGCTTCCATCCAAAACACCAGTACCTCCAGAGCCCTCTTAAGTTTCACTAACTACATCAACTATCTCAATAACAACGGACAACTAGTCAATACTATATTCCTTGCTATGTCCAAAGCTTTTGATACGGTATCCCACCAACTACTACTCAACACACTAGCTTCTTCAACCTCAACTCTACAGCTCTGAACTGGTTCTTTAGCTACCTTACAAAGCAACAACAGGCAAATAAATGGGATAATGAACTCTCCACACTCCTCCCAGTCTCTGTTGGGGTTCCTCAGGGTTCCATCTTTGGCACTCTCATTTTATTATATTCACAAATAGACTAAACACTGTCACTAAATCTGCTTCTATCATTCAATACGCTGACAACACTACTCTTATTTGCTCTGCTCCCACATCTCAAGCACTCCAAATTAAATTGCAAAAGTCATTTCTAGATATTGAAAATTACCTAAATGAACTTCATCTCATCCTAAACCCAAACAAAACAAAATTAATGATCTTCTCTAACAGGAAATCCAAAGCAAAACCACCTCCTCTCTCCATCTACTCCACTAATGACACTATAATAGAACCAGTTAACCAAACCAAACAAAACTACTTGGTGTCACAATAGACAAAAACCTGACATTCAATAAACACATATCACTCACAATTAAGAAAGTTCACATCAAACTTGGTGCTCTAATTAGGGCGAAACCTTACCTTTTTCAAAATGCTAGACTAGCCACAGCCATATCCCACCTCCTATCTACTCTTCTCTAATGTTGTCAACTTTTCACTAACCTGCGCAAGTCTGATTTACATCTACTTGATTCTTGCTATAACAAAACAGCAAAATTTGCTGTTAATATACCCAACAGAACCCACCATTGCCTTGCTCTTCAAAAATTACACTGGCTTGAATTTCCCAATCTGTTATTACTCAGTCAGCTCACCACTGACCACTCCATTATCCCCAAACCTGAAAACTGCCCTGCACTCTCCAACCTAGTGCAACTAAATACCAAACCCAGGACCCTTAGATCATCCAATAAACTTATACTCAAGGTTACAAAGTCCCATAATTACTTTGGTGACTCTCTCTTTTCCTTCAAAGTAGTGAAACAGTGGTACCTATTACCCCAGAACATCTTAAACACAGATCGTTACAGCTTCAAAAAACTCCTGAAGGAATACCTTACTCAATGGCTATGCTCCTGTAATACTCCTGGCTGGTTTCTCATGCCTTCATTCAAATGTTTTCTATTCTGCTATCTTCTTGTCTTACTTCTACAAAATGAAAATACCACGATGGCTTTTAGTTATATATCTAATGAGTTTCATATTACTGTCTGTAGTAAGGCTTAAGAAATGTAATGCTTTCTGTTCTATAGTTCCCTTTTTGTAAACTGTGATTGTTGGCAACTGTCAAACTTTTTCTATGTTTGTTCAAAAATTTTTGTAACCTTTTGGTACTATTGTTATGGAGCTTATCTCCCCAGGTCTCCTCTGAAAATGGGCTACTTGCCCAGCCGGGACTCTACCCGGTTAAATGTAATTATATATATATATATATATATATATATATATATATATATATATATATATATATAAAATAACTCCTAGGTTACAGTTGCTTTTTTCTGTTGCTTTGAGGACTGGGACTGCTCCTTTTGCTATATTATTCGTGCCCTGTGCCTTCCTGCCTGCTTCATTTCCTGGTGGTGTTTTATGCTTTCACTTTCATCAGGAGGTTATTTTTTTATCACTTCAAATGTCTTTTACTGTTTAATTTGATTTTTTAACACCTTTATTGAATTATCACGTGTGACACAGGCATTCATACAAAAGTAATCAAACTATTAAATTAACATCAACAAACATACTTCACATATATTGCGATATATCATATAACCTAAGCAACATTACATAAATTATTCAATTCCTACCCCCTTTTTTAAACAAGAAACATCTTTATTAAACCATCATGACATAAACACTTCTACATTTATATAAATTAAAACAAACCACGCAGGCACAATGTTTTATATCACAAACCATGCTGACACACTCCTAGTTGCAAACATACATCACTTATAATCTACCCAATCATTTTCAGTCAGACATTACGTAGCTCAATTAAGTTGTGCCTCCTTTTAAACTTCATTCCTCCCCTGTATATATTGTTCCCACAATTCCCAGTTTTTACTGTATAGTTTGCTCCTACCCTTTTCTAAAGGTCTCCGTCCGAGATTTTATCTCTGTTACAATATTTACAACTTCTAATATAGGGGGTGTAGATTTTGATTTCCATTATCTTGTGTTTGCTTTTTTTGGCAGCCACCATAATTAGACACACCAAGGCCTTACCATTTCTAGGCAATGTATCATAGCACAGAAAAATCATCTCCCTCGTCCCACCAATCCGCCACCCAGCATCTCTGACAATGCATCCCGCAGAGAATCCTTAGTCTGCCAACCTACCGTGCTCCCAGAAAATATGTTCCCAAGTAGCTCTTTCTTCCCTGTCACACCTCCAACATTTACTGTCTACCTGAAGAAAAATTCTCTGGAGTCTACATGGGGTATAAAAATATCTGTGTAAACATTTCCAAGCAAAAATCCTAAATCTTCTAGATTTTGTTGCATATTTGGGTGACATACATATGTCCTCCCATTGTTTCTTTGTGAATTGTTTATCAAATCTCTCTTCCCAGTCTTTTCTAGCCTCCTCTGACTGATTCTTATAGTTATCATGCAATATTTTATCATGCAATATTTTATATGCTTTACTAATTATTCCTTTTTTAATGTCAGCTTCTGTTTTAGGTTCTACTAAAAACTCTAGTAGTGCTCATTTTTCATTTAGGACCCCCCTATTTCTTTCTCTTTACCTATACTCTGATATCAATCCTTGATAGGGAAGACAGTCTCTAACCTGCAGTCCAAATAGATTCTTAGCCTTTTCCCATTCTATTAACTTTCCCTCTCTAGTGATTTGCTCCCAATACCTTGGCTTCTTTGCCAATTTTCTCCAATAAATTCCAGCCGCCTATTGTCTTTATCCCTAATTTGCAGTATCCCTATTGGCACAATCTCCTTTCTCCATTCCCGTGTTGGCTTAGTTCTTAGAATACTTTCTGCTACTTCATGGATATAATATTCCATATGATTATTGTTATTCTCCTTAAAGGCCTGCATCCAAAATCCCAGAGTCTCCTTGTTTCTTGAGCTTCCCCAGGTTTCAACATCATCCCTTTTCACTTTGAATTGTAGTTTTCTGATTGTGCTATGTTTAGGAGCTTTAACTGTGTAGCTCTGAAATACCCCTTCAAATTGGGTAATCCCAATCCGCCCTGCTCTACTGGAAGAACCAGTTTATTCCACTTGACTCTTGCTGTCTTCCCCTCCCAGATAAAGTCCTTTAGCTCTTTAATTGTTATTCAGAAATTTTCCTCTGGCTGATAAAAATATGCCTAACCTGTGTACAAGCCTAGAGGGGACTAAATACATTTTGACTGTTTGTATCTTACTATCCATATAAAAAAGCTTCCATTTTCTCAGTTTTTGTATTATCTTTTGTTTAGTCTCTTCCCACATATCCTTAGCTGCCACACCAGAATCATGTTTAATCCATACTTCACATTACTTCATTTTACCATGTCCCCATCAATATAATTTAATTTGAGTTTTAGTGCTTTTATTACTATAAAAATATATTTAGTCTCTGCCACAATTCTAATTCTTGTTGTATTTTTTTTTTTTTTATGTACAGAGTAGGTAATGTATTTGCATGGCGGGGTGGGTTCTGCTTTTTGGTGTTTGTATTGATTAACCACAAAATCTGTTAAAGATTCCAAATCTTTAATCACTGTTCATAACATACAACTACAGAACACTTTCATTCTCCTTTAAGAAAAAATCCACAGTCACTCAGAAAAACCTCCACATACTGACAATACAATATATAATCTGTGGCGTCCAAAACTCAAATGTACAGCTTCCATGTCTCGCAACTTTTAGTGATTTGCTGATGAGTATAATCTTACCTGTGCACAACGATATGTGGCGCATAAACTGCTGCTCCAGCGTTTCTCCCCATCTGCTGATTTCAGCTTTTTTAGCAGGAAAAATGTCTCCGAACTAGCATTTTCTGTATGCTGATTCAACAGAATGAAAACAATGAACTTTAATCTCTGTGGCATCAGAGTAAGAAAAATATTACATGCGTCCATAGCCTTTAAAACATTTCACATGTGTAATGACACATCCATTAAAGTATGTGGATGTACCTCATGCTTTTCCTAAGGTGACTTTACCATAGGATAGCTTAAACTGGTTTGGGCCATGGTTGTAATAAAAAGTTATAACTTTTTTTAATATAGTATATTTAAATGTAAGTAGTAATTGGAGGGAAAATGCTTTGTGGCACTTAACTCATCAGATGCTACGAAGCTGATATGAACATTGGCGAATCACTTTAAACAGTGCTAACAGTAAAGAATACTGTTCCTTAGCAGTAGCTAGCTAAGCAGTACACTCTTACCATTTTCCATCTTTCCCTCAAACAGCTTTACTGTTTTGGCAAAACAGTGAGTATTGCAGCATAAACATATTGGCACACATTTAACTTCCACACTTCAAAATCTTCATACAATCTGTGCTAAGGTAAAGTCTTCTAACAGCATCATAATTGTAGAACTGCAAATGCAAGAACTGTATTAACAACACAGAGCTATGATACAATAGCTGTGCTTTACACAAAAAGACGTCATACTCAGTATTTTATGTGCGCGGCTTTACTCACCACTCTTCCTTAACCAGAACCAAAGAGAAAATATCAAAACTGTGCTATGGTTGACTAAACATCTGCAGCATAGTTCCATGAATTCAGCTTTTGGCGACTAGTAGTACTCCTACTACCTACTTAAATAGTGAATGTTCCACGGCTGCTGCCATATATATATATATATATATATATATATATATATATATATATATATATATATATATATATACACACACACACACACACACACACACACACACACACACACACACACACACACACACACACACACACACACACACACACACACACACACACACACACACACACACACACACATGTGGCTCCCTATGTGTGCCTATGTGTAGTGAAGGGTCAAGACAGCTACACAAAGTCTGTTCAAAGTGGCAGCTGAGTTGTTGTGCTTATGTGGTGTTAACTTCTGTACTTCTCTTCGTTTTGTTGATGGTACTAAGGAGGAGCTTTATATTAAAAAGGGTAAGGCTGGCACAGTCCCTTTATTTATACTGCAGAAGAGAAACAGAAGGACGGAGCAGATGTTTATTGACATTTCAACAATCTCAAAGTGTGTAGTTTACAAGGGCATACCATATTTATTTGTGAGATATGACTGTATTAGCTTTATTGATGTAAAGAGCAGACATATTTGCTGGGATGTTATTAGGTTCACATTTGGATCTGTCTTTGGATACCGTATTATAAATTTTATCTGAATTCCTGTTTGTTTGACAGTGGACAGCAACATAGAAAGTGTGCATCCCCCCCCCCCCCCCCCCCCCCAAGAAGCTTTCTTCTTGTGAATTTTGTATTCCTTTTAGTAACTGGCATTTCAAATTTTAATATACTTCTTCATTATAAGTGAGCCTAGAGGTTTCAGTTATTTTAGCACACACAGACTTTCTTTACTGGAAATTGGCTTGTTACTGAGGGCTCATTGCATTAGTTCTCATTTATGCCTGATCTTCCATCAGAAATGTGTTTCGGATTTTGGCAAAGTTTTCCATTAATGTCTGACATCGCAGAGCATTTCATTGAAAGCAGGCATGCTATTTTCTCTCATTTTAGGTTTCATCTTGTTTTATTGTTCCTTTTTATATATTTCTATTAGTGTCTTAGCTCTTGTGTAAATGCATGCCTGTTTTCTTTATCTGTATTTGAACTCACCCCCTGCAGAATGTTTTATAAGAAGCACCTTTGCATTTTGTGTAAACCCTTCCCAGCCTCATGAGCATACTCAGAAATCCCTACAGATTAGTTGGCTGTGTGCTCTTCATGAATCAAGGTCTGACGCATTTTTTTCAACCTTTTTGCCTGTAAGGTTGAGGAAGTGTGCTTTTCCCTTTCCTGCCTTGGGAAGCAGCCTTACACTTGACATTCTCATATTCTCATCTGTCTCTTTATCTCTGTGTGCTCTCTTTTTTAATGATAACTGAGCTGCCAGCCAAGAGGATCACATGCTGCTTGTTATTGTGATTGATTCATAAACAGCATTTAGTACAGTCAAAAAGTGCATCTGCAGAACAGCTGGCAATTCATCGTGTACAGTTTGCTAAACAAAATGTAAAGAGTGTGTGTGTGTATGTGTGTGTGTATATATATATATATATGTATCTATGATCTCACACACACACTGCAAGAAAGACTCAGCAAAGATAGAATCTTCACTGTGTAAAACCTTAAACCTCTTGTAGTGGAGACCCATGAGGACGTACCAGTGTTTCAGATGCGCGCTCCTAAATGCCCAGGACTAGTAAAACCGAAAGGCAATAGCTGTAGCCATGCTTTTCTGCCTTTTTTTTTTAATCTTGTCAGTCAGTGTTGCACACCTGGATTGTTTGGCAATACTTCATTAATCCATCCTGAACCCCTTTTCCCATTTTTGCCAGTAGGGTTGGGGGTCCCTACAGCTGTGACAATCATCTCAAGCCAAGGTTTACACTGCCGAGTGGCTAGCCCTGCTGTGGTTGTTCATCCGTACTACTCACTCGCATATACACTTACTCCCTAGGGGCAGTTTAGTGTGTCCAGTCCACCCGATGCATGTCTTTGGCATGTGGGAGGAAACCGGAGTACCTGGAGGAAATCCACACGACCGCAGGGAGGACATGCAGACTCCATTGCCAGCAAGTATAAGTACTGGCAATACTTTAGAACTACAGAGCTTAAAATCAGGCATGATGTTTATGACTATTAGAATACCTGCAAAATATCACCCAAACCAAAGGGTTAAAATGTCATACAGATAAACCATTCAGTAAAAACTGCAGGAAAGACCCAGCCAACCGGAATCTTCATTGTATAAAACCTTGAACCTCTGCCGTTAGGCTTGATTTTAAGCTTTGTGTTTTCTAAAGTATAGCTAAACAATCCACTTATGCTATACTGACAAGTTTAAAAAAAGTAGAAATATGCACGGCTATATTTAGGCATTCAGAAGTCATGAGAGAAAACACTGTTATGTCCTTAAGGGGTCATTTGTATATATATCCCGTGTGCCTCCACTACAGGATGTTTATTTTACACAGTGAATATTGTAGCTTGGATAGGTCTTAATTGCAGTTTTTTTACTGAACGGTTTGTCTGTGTGACCTTTTCACTTTTTGGTTTGTGTGTGTATATGTGTGTGTGTGGGGGGGTATATACGTATATGTAGATATCTGTATATATGGAGAGAGAGAGAGACCGATGCATGCAGAGAGTGCGATATTCATCAGTTATCTGTTCATTAAACATAGATCTCCTATATCATTTACAAGTAATGTTTTTGTCTATGCTTTTTTAACCCCCATCTCTGCTGGCCATTAAAGCTCCCCTAATCAGACTCTGCCCATTCATTCCCACTAGGGGATTTCCAATTATAGTAGTGGGTGCAAAAGTCTTCAGCATGGGCCATCATACAGGCAGTCATGAGGGAAATGTTTCTGCCCTCACTGGCATTCTGACAACAAAGGCATTTGTATGGTCTGCCACCTTTCCCTTGAGAATTGAGCATGTAGCATGCCTCTCAGTTGTCCAGATTTTTGCCTTGTATTTTTGGTCTTTTCCTAATAAAATTTGTGGATGTTCATCGTGTTACACTGCTGCAGTCATCACACTTGGGTTATCCTGCCGTTAGGCAGTCCCGCAGTTGGCCAGAGTTCCAAAGTGTTGGTCCGGCGTCGGTTGATGTCGATTCTTCCCTGACGTCAGTGCGCCAGGGTTATATAGTATGCATCTGACACCATTTTCTTCAGTCTTTCTTGCTGCGCGGTACCCAAAGCAGAAGCAGTTCGCAAGTGCCGGTTGGCCGACTCCTGAGATTTTCGAAGTCGAATTTCAGATCCGAAGTCTTCAATAAAGCTAAGTACCCCATTGGGGAAACCTTTTTCTTGCCTCAGACCGATGTCAGAAAAAGTTAATAATTGTATTTCTTGTGGGAAGCAAATACCTCATAAGGACTTCCACTCTTACTGTATTCCATGCCTAGGCCCTGATCACGACGTCATTAGCTGTCGGTTTTGTGCTAGATTTAACAAACGCACTATAAAAAGACGTTTTGATTATGCTTTACACTACTTTGGCCGAAGGTTCAATTATACCATGCCGTCGGATCAGCCGACGACCTCAATACCTAAGAAACGCAAAGACAAGGATAAAGACAGGCATCCGAAGTCCAAAACCGACTAAATTTCTTCTAGGCCAGTTGCCGGTTCGCCGGTGCTCAGTGAGGCGCTTTCGCAGCGCCTGACACCCGCTACCTCAGAGCCACAGGCCGCTTCTGACTCCCAGGTGGAGACATCTAGGCTTATGGAAACTAATCCCTCAGATGGGTCCGGAGCCACTGAGCAGGCATCGGCTTCTGAGGGTGTTTTCAGACCTTCACAACTTACCATAAAATCAACAGCCAAGACAAAGGTACCATTAAAGACAAAGAAACAAGTACAGCATTCTCCTGGACAGTCCTCCATGCCTAAGAAACAGATGCTTAAAATGGCCGAAGACCTCATCTCTCTAATCAGGGGTTCCCATCCCCCTCCTGAGAAAAGGCCTAGGCAGGATACAGACTATGACTCCTCTGATCAGGTTTCCATTTCCTCTGATTCCTCTTCAGACCAGGGATACTCTCTACCCCCCCTATGAGGACTCTGATGCTGAAGAATCTATCCCTTCAGCCTCACCTCCTGAGGAGTATTCTTTTGGGGAAACTTTACATACCATGAGGGAACATTTCCATTGGGAAAGTCAGGATTACTCTGAATCCAAGAAAAGGCTCAGGGATTTCCTCTTATTGCCTCAGCACAGGCCCCTGGCTATTCCGCCTGTGCTAGATATTGTGGATGATGTGTTCTCTGAATCCAGCTTATCTCCTGATTCTTTACCCCCTGCTCCAGCCAAGCCAGATAGGTATTGTAGAGTCCCTGACTCTCACAAGTTTCTTTACAAAAACCCTTCTGCTGATCCAGAAACTATTTCCCAGGGTCCAAAAGGGGTTAAGGCTTCCATTGCGAAAAATCCAGTACCCTCTGACAGAGATTCCAGAGCTTTGGATAGATGGGGGAAGAAAGTATACTCGTCTGCAACTTTAACAGTAAGAGCTTTAAATTGCCAGTTTCACATTCTTAAGTACCAACAATAATTAATGGTTCAGTTAAAACAGAAAATGCTTGCAAGCTCAGAAGCTCCTGATTGTAAAGAAATGCAGGATTTATTGCATGCAGTTGAACAGGTGGGAAAACATACTCTGCAATGTGGTTTTGATTCTTTAGAGGACTCTTGTAGAGCTGCAGTTACAGGTTCTGTTATTCGAAGACATGCTTGGTTAAAAGAACAGAGTTTACCTGATCATGTTAAGGCAAAATTATTGGATGCTCCTTTACAGCATGATACCTTGTTTGGTGTTAAAGCAGAAGAGGTGTTAAAGAAAATGGAGGATAAAGCTAAATCTATGCAAACAGTCAAGGATTTCTTACAGGTACAGCCACCTCGGTTTAGTAGAAATTGACCAACAAAGAATTGGTCCTTTCCAGTGTCAGACAGGCCACAGAGAGGCAGATACAGATGCCCAAGAGGCAGATCTCAACCCCAAGGCTCAAACAGACAATGACAGTGGGGCACCTCAACCCCAAAAGTAGGTGAGGACAAGTCTCAACCTTAAAGGAAACCGTCACAATGACTTTCCTCTTCGTATGCCAAGCACGTCCCTTTTGGAAGCTCCCTTAGGGGGAAAACTAGCACTTTTCTCTCAAAACTGGCAAACAATCACCCAAGACAAATGGGTTCTGAATATTGTGTCTCAAGGTTACAGATTCCACTTTCATACTTTACCAAAGCTAAAAGGAATATGCCAGGCCTGCCACAAAATCAATGGGTAGATGCACAAAAACAAATTTTGGCCCTCGTGGACATGAGCTATTCAAAAAGTACCACTACAGGAACAAGGGCAAGGATTTTATTCAAGACTCTTCCTGGTCCCCAGAAGGGACAAAGCATGGAGACCCATACTAGACCTTTCAATTCTGAATACTTACCTGGATATTCTGAAATTCAAAATGTTGACATTACAGCAGCTTCTACCCATGCTGGGCAAGAAGGCTTGGCTTGTTACTCTGGACCTCAAAGAGGCATACCTGCATGTCCCTATCAGACAAAATTGCAGAAGATACCTCAGATTCAAAGCTGGTACAATGCACTACCAATTCTCTGCACTGCCCTTTGGCTTATCTACTGCGCCCAGGGTCTTCACAAAGTGCCTGGCACCAGTAATTGCATTTTGCAGACGAAAAGGAATTCAAATATATCCATACCTGGACGACTGCCTCATTCAAGCAGAGATGAAGGACATTCTTCTACAGCATCTGGCGTTTGTGAAAAAGTTGCTAATTTCTCTAGAGTACACAGTAAACGAAAAGAAGTCAAAACTAGTACCCTCACAACAGATTACATTCCTGGGTGCCAGCTTAAATACAACGGCCCAGATGGCTTACCTCACGCCAGACAAACAAGTTCAACTAACTCAACATTTTCAATTACTAGCAAAAAAGTCCCATCTCCCTGCAAGAAAAATTCTGCAGGCCCTGGGATTCATGGCATCCTGCATACTACTAATACCATATGCCAGACTGCATATGAGGAAATTACAATGGTACCTAAAAAGTGTTTGGACTTAACACTGTCACAGTTTAGAAGCAGTAATACCAATTATTCCCTGCCTACAACAGGAGTTTCGATGGTGGGCACAGGCATGTCACCTAAACAAGGGTCAGCCTTTCACCCAACCCACAGCCAGGCAAACTCTAACAACAGATGCTTCGGATTACGCCTGGGGAGCACACATGGCAGGAAAATGCATTCAGGGCAAGTGGACCACAGCAGACCAACCAAGCTCCTCGCAAGTTAGGTATGCCCGGCCAAACTAAGACTTAAGACAACGACAATGGCCAGCATATGCAGCATAAAGTATTTTATTAAATAAATAAACAGATGTCAAAAAGGCATATAAATGCCAAACAGCCTGTATCTTCAAACCTGTTTCGTCTTTATAGCCTTCTTCAGTGAAAAAGCAGAAAGACATCTGTGAACATTCCTTACAATTTATAATTACCATCAACCAATAGCATTTTGGTGTAATCCAACCACAAGCTGGTTAGAAAATTAAAGACATAGCAAGTAATAACCATTTAGACCTAACAAAAACTAAACTAGTATGTAATGAAGCCCTATATGTATGCAAACAATATACACCAGAAAATAATATATGTGTACATAATATCTAAACATTAATGTGCACGCTTGATGTGAGGTCTTTATATACCAGCATACCCCATTGGGCAGGTTTACAGACCCTGGCCTATTGGTTGGAATATACCCATTTATATTCACCAGGATTTAACACATTGCTTGTTTGTATGGCTGAACATGTGCTGAACAAGAATGTTTTCTATTTCCAAGGGGAATGTTATTGGCAACTTCAAGGTACAGCCATGGGGGCATCTTTTGCCCCCATATATGCAGATCTATTTATGGCGTACCTTGAAGAATGCATGATATACAACCCTATGCATAATATATACTTGGTTGAAATGGATATCTGGCGTAGATACCTCGATGATTGTTGGATGGTGTGGCGTGCAGATTCAACATATTTGCAGGAATTTGTTGAATATTTAAATAGTAACATATGGGGTATTGTATTCACTGTTACGTATGATGTTAACACTATTAATTTTCTTGATGTTATGGTGTATAGGAATAATGACCATACGTTGAGTACCAAAACATATAGGAAATATCCGCAATACAATACCCTATTACATGCATCTAGTATGCATCCACGCCACACCGTCCGCAACATACCAAAATCACAATTTCTGAGAATAAAACGTATCTGTTCATCCAAGACCGATTTTGAATCAGCAAAGGAGGACTTACAAAAAAGATTTTTGGATGGAGGTTATCATTATTCGGACATTTTGTCAGCTAGTAGAATGTCAGATATCCAGGATAGAAGCCAACTATTAGAATATAAGAAGCATCATCAATCAGGGACTGAATCTACAATCAGATTTGTTACTACTTATGGCAAAAACCATAATGTTATTAGAAACATTCTTGATTCGAATTGGAATATATTATTAGCTAATGATCATCTTGGAAACATCTTGGGCCCTAAATGTTAATTCTCTTATAGAAGGGGTAAAAATCTAAAAGGTATGTTCTCTCATTACAAACACAAGGAAAGTGGTGGGGCTACCGATAAACAGTTGACAATATCTGGGGATACTCTTGTTGGTACATTTCCATGCGGTCATTGCACATCTTTTATCCAAGTGGCCAAACTTAAAAAGTTTACCAGTATGAGCAGTAGTAGAGTTTATGACATTAGGGTGTTTGGTAACTGTAGTAGTACCTGGATTATTTACCTGGCAAAATGTCAGTGTTCAGCTTTTTACGTCGGACAGACGTCACGTTCACTCAGAATCAGGATGGGGGAACATAGAAGTGACATTAAAAACAAAAAGGAAACCAGTGCCCTATATAGGCATACGGTTAAACATCAGAATGCTAAATTTATGTTTACAGTTATTGATAGAATAATGGGGGATCAAAATAATCAACAAGGGTGGCATACCATACTTAATAATAAAGAAAAATATTGGATTATCCATCTTGGTGCCCTATTTCCCCCAGTGCTGAATGATCATTTGTAGATTAAAATTTTATGTATGTATGTAGCATAATATTTGTATGACAACTATCTACAACTAGTTATATTTACTAGTTGTAAAACTCAATTTTGATTTTGAATGCATACCAATGGCTATAGACATATGTAGTGGTTCATAATAAGGTATGGTTATGTTATGGTTAACCGAAAAAACGTTTTTCTTATGCCTAGGTATTTGTGCATCTATTATTAGTTATACAGTCTACTGGATATACATATGTATATTTATCATTATCATGGTTAGTGTTAAATATATATCTATGTATATTATATATAGGAGTAATATTTCATTTTTATAGACTATATATGATGCTTTATTTATTAATTTTCTGATAATATTTTTATACAAATTATTGTGCTTTTTGGTTGTTAACATTTAAACTAATTTGATGAATTTACTATTGTTATAACTATATGCATACATAACTTTATTTTTTATTTATATATATTTGAGGTATTCTTATGAATATATATTTATGTTTAGATATTATGTACACATATATTATTTTCTGGTGTATATTGTTTGCATATATATATAGGGCTTCATTACATACTAGTTTAGTTTTTGTTAGGTCTAAATGGTTATTGCTTGCTATGTCTTTAATTTTCTAACCAGCTTGTGGTTGGATTATACCAAAATGCTATTGGTTGATGGTAATTATAAATTGTAAGGAATGTTCACAGATGTCTTTCTGCTTTTTCACTGAAGAAGGCTATAAAGCCGAAACCGGTTTGAAGATATAGGCTGTTTGGCATTTCTATGCCTTTTTGACATCTGTTTATTTATTTAATAAAATACTTTATGCTGCATATGCTGGCTGTTGTCGTTGTCTCAAGTGGACCACAGACCAGATGCATCTTCACATCAATCAAAAAGAGATGTTGGCTGTTCAAAATGCCTAACAACTTTCAAGGACCTTCTACATCCAGGACAACTATTACTGAAGACAGACAACACCACAGTAATGTGGTACATAAACAAGCAAGGGGGCACTCATTCTTATCCCCTATGCAGGCAAGCCATGACCTTGTGGAACATAGCTCTAACATACCAAGTTCACCTGCAAGCACAATTCCTGCCAGGAAAGAAAAATACTCTGGCAGACGACCTAAGCAGAAATGTCATGGACCCTCACAAATGGAAATTGAATCCACAAATCTTCAGCATGATAACGCAAAAATGGGGATGCCCAGACATAGATCTTTTTGCCTCCCCACTGAATTGCCAACTACAGAAATTCTGCACAAGGACTTATCACAAACAAGCATGGAAAGTGGATGCTCTTCAGTTCAGCTGGAAAAACCTAAAAGTGTATGCCTTCCCACCACTGCCTCTCCTTTCAAAGGTACTCCTAAAAGCCAGACAAGAAAAACCACAGATGATCCTGATTGCTCCAGACTGGCCGTGTCAGCACTGGTACCCTATCTTAAGGAACGTGGCTCAGGGCCCACCATGGATTTTGCTCCAAATTCCACATCATCTGACTCAACAAAACAATCCGATCCTGCTCGGTCAGCTCAAAACCCTAAACCTGGCTGCATGGCAGATACTTTAGTCAAACAGGCAACACCTCTATCTAAAGCTGTTATGGATGTCATTTTGGAGGCCAGGAGGCCTAGCACCAGGAAAGCTTACTCAGAAAAATGGAAGAGATTCTGCGCCTGGAACCAGGCTCAAAGCCTTGACCCTCTTGTTCCAAACATTCCTCAGATTTTACAATACTTAACTGAGATGCTGGACAGAGGCCTATCCTTTTCATCAATTAAGATCCACGCCTCTGCCATTTCAGCACATTACAACACGGATCCTCCTTTATTCTCTCATCCCTTACTAAAGCAGTACCTCAGAGGGGCTAAAAACATAAGACCGCCCCAGAGAGCACCAACACCAACTTGGGACCTCAATTTTGTTTTGGAAAAACTGACCCTACCACCTTTTGAGCCAGCCAATGCAGCTGATCTAAAATTTTTATCATGGAAAACAGCTCTGCTCCTGGCAGTAACATCAGCACGAAGAGTCTCAGAGCTACAAGCATTAATGGCAGTGGAACCTTTTATAATTTTTCATCAGGACAGGGTATCTTTAAGGACAAACCCTACCTTTATGCCAAAGGTGGTATCTAGTGTGGCTCTTAACCAAACCATCCATTTGCCAACTTTTTATCCAAACCCCCAGAATAAAGGGGAGAGACTTCTGCATTCTTTGGACATACACAGGCAGCTACGCTTCTACTTGGACAAAACAAAAGCTTTCAGGAAAACTGAACAACTGTTTGTAGCATATGCTGCAGGATCACAGGGAGAGGCTATCTCAAAGCAGACTATATCCAAATGGATAGGACACTGTATTCGGTACTGCTACACACAGCATAGGAAATCAGTCCCAAATAACATTAGGCCACATTCCACCAGGGCAACAGCCACTTCAACAGCCTTTCTCAGAGGAGTACCTACCAAGGAAATTTTGGAGGCTGCAACTTGGAGTTCAGTGCACACTTTTACCAAGCATTACCACCTGCCTCTTTACTCTAAATCCAGAGCAGGATTTGCCACTGCAGTTCTGCAGGCCTCATAGCCAATCCTAATTCTTTATAGACCAGCCACCCAACCTTAGCTTTGGGATTCTACCAAACTGTGATGACTGCAGCAGTGTAACACGATGAACATAGTACAGTGTTGTACCTACCATAAATGTAGATGTTAGAGTGTTCACACTGCTGCAGTCCAGGTTACCCTCCCTCTATCCCCACTGAACCAGCTGGACTTATCTGTACCTTTCTATCCTATACAACCCTTGGGGTGTATTTGCTGGTAACTGAAGGTATTGTTTTTTATTTCATTTCATATGTATATTTTTTATTAGCAATATCTATTGCCTACCTACTTGGGGGCACCTGACATCTGGGGCAAGAAAAAATGAAGAAAATGGCGTCGGATGCATACTGTAATACCCCTGGCGCACTGACATCAGGGAAGAAGTGACAGCAACTGATGCCGGACCAAGACTTTGGAACTCTGGCCGACTGCGGGACCGCCTGACGGCAGGATAACCCAAGTGTGATGACTGCAGCAGTGTGAACACTCGAATATCTACATTTATGGTAGGTACAAAACCGTACTTTTTCTTGCAAATGATTGAGGACTGAAGTCACTAAAGAATACATTTGAGTTTTAGACTCCATATCCTTCAGAAAATGCATGCTACCACAACATCTGTTATTCTAGCAACTTCCTAAGTTTATGAGAACAATAATTAAAATCTGTCCCTATTTTTGGTCCTTTGCCCCCCCCCATTATTTTTGGCTTTGTCCAGATCTCTTACATTAAGAGGTATATTATGAAGACAGCTGCTAGTGTCAGAGTGGAGAACCCACCATACCTCCCACCTGTGAGTACATGGTTCTGTGTACTGGCTACCAGGTGGTGGCCTGGTGAGCTGCAAGAGCATACCCAAGACATGCATCGTGATGTAGCTCTGCTTCCAAAGTATTATGGCTATGCATATATAGCTCTGCATCCTCACCCCTCAGGATGAACATGGACATTTTGTCAGCTCTGTCAAGCACCCAAGCCCTAACTGAACTTGGGTCAGCTGGGCTGACCCGTAGCCTGGGCTTTATCCCTGTATGACACCACTGCTGGCTGTTGAATAGTAATATTTGTACCATATTAATATAGTTTGCAAGTCTTGTATTCGCTGTTGTATTGAGCAAACTAACCACCATCCTTTTCTTGGAATGCTGGGATGGGTGCACTGACATTGGCTATTCACTCTCACCATGCGTTCTGCTTCTAGCTGGGTTTTCCGATTCTCTCTTAAAACCCAGATTACCAGTGTTGTCATAGTCGGGACTCCACCCCTTTACTTTGTGAAGCTGTTATAATAAGATTCTTGTGTGTGAACTTGCATGTTACAACTAAGCAAATGTGTGCTGCCACGCATATTTTAGGCACTTTGTTGATCCATGCTGTTTTTTTAAACTGACAGCATGTCAGAGCAGCTAAAATGCTTCATATATTAGTAACAGTTTAGTTATTGCATGTCTAATGATAACCATTTGATGTTATGTGATCCTATCTCGCCTACATTCTGTACTGATAGGGTCGGAGCCGATCCCTCGGCTCCGACTCGGCACGCTATGCTGTAGAGCGAGGCCTCTTATTGGCTGAGCTATTTCTTATCCCAGGATGCACCACCACTAATCCCCCAGATCTCGTTTGCCGCTTACAAGCTAAGACGTGGTCTCAACTTGGCTGGGCTAAGTACTAATTTATTTAGGCTTTTCCTGTCAGGAATTTGCTTGTTTTGAACCCAAAAGCTGTTTTAACAGCTATTGTTGTGATACGAGTGTGTATTTGATAAATTTGTTGAGAAATTTGTCTTTTTCGTTAAGGGAAGGTTTCCCGTTTTAGTTAGAGGGGCCTTCCCCTTTTTTTGCTATTTGCTATTCTAGCGTTTTATTTGTGGGTCAAGTACCCGTTTAAGTTAGAGGGTCTTGACCCTCTCTTTCTGTGTTTTTTTGTGAACTGTATTGTTGTTTCATAAAAAAAAAAAAAAAAACTTCATATCTTTATATTTTTTTAACTCAAACTGCTAGTTTTGGTGTGTTATCTCTCTCTAGACAGGTGTATTATCTCTCTTTAGACATGTCCAAAGAGCATAGACCCTCCGGGTTTAAAAAGTGCGCGAGGTGTGGTTATAAGATGTCCATAACGGACGACCACTCCTCGTGCGTTTATTGTTTAGGCGCCAAGCACCTACAAGAATCATGTAGCGTGTGTCACGCCTTCTCATCAAGGGTCCTCCAGGAGAGGAAAAACAAATTAATCCTTAAGGGGTTAATTAAGCCATCCTTCGAGGAGGCTTTATCTTCTTCTCCCTCTCCTTCAAAAAAGAAAAAAGCGTCGGCTCCGACCAGTCAGTCGGAACAGACTGCCAAAAAACCTAGGCAGACTTCTCCATCGGCTCCACGGACTTCGGAGCTGAGGGCGGAACGGTCTGCCTCGATGCCTCCAGTCTCGACCCCTCTGGTTTCGGAGCCGAGGACTGGGGCATCGAGGCGGAGTCACCTTCATCGGCTCCACTGATATTGGAGCCGATGAGGGTTGCCGGCTCAGACTCTTCCCCTTCGGAGCCGAAGTCCTCATCGGCACCGAGGGAAATAGCTTTGAGATCTCCCTCGGAACCGATAATTATAGAATCCATTCGGAGCCGGTCCCCTAGTCCTATGGAGCTGATGGAGAAATCTGTTCGGACCCGATCGGTATCGTCCAGATCCTCCAAGATGTCTGATTCGGACATCGACAGGGTGCTCCTAAGACTCTTCCAGTCTCCGGTGTTCCAAAAGTTAGTTTCGGCTCCAGCCCATTCGGCTTCGGAGCCGATGGTCCACCCTGCTACTATGGTTCCTCCTCCAACAGCCTCGGCACCGTTGGAGCCGATACTGGTGGAACTGGTGGAGGTTTTAGGGTCGGGCCCGACCCTTACTCCAACTCCGAATGTTGAGTCGGAGTTCGGTACGCGGACTTCTTCCGTCGGCCCCGGGGGGGATGCTTCGGGACTGATGTTTTCGGTCCCAAGTCTTCCTCTCGGTGCGTCGGCTGCGGGAGTGCCGTCTACCGTCGTGGCCACGGAGGTGGGACCCTCCCGGGATTCCGGTGGTCCCGCCTTCAGGGCTATGAGGAGTGCGTTAGCCAAATCATCTTTGGCTACCTCCACGGTCTCCCCAGCTCCTTCCCTGCATACCGAGACTGGGTCTTTGGCAGTCCCCCTGTCCTTAGACAGCGGAGCCCCGGGGCCTGAGGTTACCCCCACTGGGGTTTCCCCCCCTCCTGGAGGTCCTTCTGGAGCTTCTTCGAAGAACCCCAGGAAAAGATCGTGCAAGAGGAAGCACGTTGACTCCCCTGATGAGTCTCTTACATCAGACACTGATCTCGATGATGCAGAAGGGTCCCCTAAGTCGTCCTCGGATGATGTCTCCTTTGCAGACATCCTGGAAGCCCTTAAACAACGAGGCGGCTGGCAGTCCAAACCCCCTTCTGCTGAGGAGTAGGTGTTCCTTAAGGCCTTCGGGGCTCAGCCCTCCGCCTCCTGGGTGTCTCCGCCCTTCGAGCTCTTGGATTTGATCTGTCGAAGGGCGTGGGAACACCCAGACTCTGTGGAACCGGTGCCTGCTCGTCCTAATAAGTTCCTCTCAGCACCCCCTGAAAAAGAGTTCCTAAGTAAAGGTGTGGCTGTAGATGCTTTGGTGGTGGCATCTGCTACCCAGCAAGATGTAGCAGAGGCTTCGACGTCCGTCCATCCTCCTAATAAGGAGTCTAGGAGCATGGATTGGTACGGAAAGCGCACCCTAAGTTCAGCGGCCTTTACATTAAGGTCCTTGAACTACCTTACGCACTTTACCAGATTTCAGAGGGATCTGATTAAAGAACTTTCCGATACCCTCTTGGGTAACCTGCCTGAGGAGCTGGCCCAGACGGTTGGCTCTCAGCTGGCTACACTGTCGTCCATTTCAAACTCGTCCATGAGGCTCATTTCTTATGTGGCCGAAGGGGCGAGTAGAACGGCGGGTAGAGGCATTGCTCTACGGAGACAAGCCTGGCTCCACCTGTGTCATTTCGCGGAGGCCTTTAAGTCTTCCTTTGCCGACGCCCCCTTTGATGGGTCCTCCCTGTTTGGACCCAAGGTAAAGGACACACTGACCCGCTGCGAGCAGGAGGGTAAGACTTTGACTGCTGTAGGGGCACGATTTTCCACTCCCTTTCGGCCTTATCCCAAGGCTAAAAGAGGAGGGAAAATGTGGTTCCGTAGATCTCAGAAGCCTTACCCCTCTCAGCAGGATGATCCCCCTTCCAGAGGCAGGGGAGGGGGAAATTTTTCCGGAAGATGCTGTCCCAGAGGCGGCAGAGGCCCTCGCAACACTGGAGACCGCGAGTCCTTTCGTGGCTCTTCAGCCTTTCACAGTCCCTGAGGGATTGTCCGACTGTGCAGCTCCGGAGCCAGTCGGGGTCGTTCAAGCACCTAAAAGCCTGGGAAGGTATCACTCAGGACCGATGGGTGCTTCGAATTATCGCCGGAGGTTACACCATCCCTTTCTCTCACTCTCCACCTCAGTCCAAAAAAATCCCGGACCCGCCACCCAGTCAACGGGAAACTGCAGCCTCAGAAGTTTCAAAGCTGCTGCAAAAGGAGTCATCCAACCGGTCCCCGCAGACCAGATCGGATTAGGGACTTACTCAAGATTCTTTTTGGTGCCAAAAAAGACCGGGGACTTGAGACCCATTTTGGACCTCAGTATTCTAAACCGTTCAGTCAGAAAGTCCAAGTTCCGAATGGTCACCCTACAAACCATTCTCCCATTGCTGGAGAAAGGTGTTTGGATGTGCTCCATAGATCTCAAGGATGCTTATTACCATATTATGGTACATCAAGCGTCCAGGAGACATCTGCGCTTCAGCCTTAGGAGGCAGTCATTTTCAGTTCCGCGCGCTGCCCTTTGGTCTCACCACAGCCCCCAGGGTGTTCACCAAGTGTTTGGCGGTCGTGACTGCTCACCTGAGAAGTCTAGGATTCCAGGTGTTTCCGTATCTAGACGACTGGCTCCTAACTGCCACCTCCAAGCATCTACTATTGCGGAGCCTAAAGGCCACTATATCACTGGGCAATTCCCTTGGAATCACCTTCAATTGGCCAAAGTCTGTGTTGCTGCCATCTCAACGCATAAGATTCATGGGGTAGAGATAGACTCAAACCGAATGCGGGTCTATCTACCTACAGACAGAATACAAACCATACAGTCTCAAGTTCGAGCCTTACTTCCCAGATCCAAAGCCCCAGCCAGAATGGTCCTGCAACTATTGGGATCCATGTCCGCCACGGTACTTCTAGTTCCCCTTGCAAGGTTGCACATGAGAATTCTCCAGTGGCTTCTTTCAGCTCAGTGGTCCTTTCAGGAACTCCCTCTCAGTCACCTCATATGGATCACGGAAACCTGCAAACGGGACCTTCGCTGGTGGCTAGTGCCCTCCCAATTTGGATCAGGGACGACCCTTTGTTCTACCTCCTCCTGCGGCCACTTTGACCACGGACGCCTCCCAGATGGGGTGGGGGGGGCATTCCCTGGGCAGGTCAGTCCAAGGCAAATGGCACCCAAAAGAGACCCTACTTCATATCAACATTCTAGAAATGAGGGCGGTGCTTCAGTCCCTTCAAGCCCTTCACGATTACCTCCCTCAGGGCGTGATTGCCGTTCACTCAGACAACATGTCAGTGGTCTGGTACTTGAACAAACAGGGAGGGACCAGATCCTACCCTCTGTGCAGAGAAGCCATGAGGGTTTGGGAATGGGCAGTGTCGACCAAACGCTTCCTAGTAGCTACTCATATCCTGGGCAAGTCCAATGTGATAGCCGACAGACTGAGCAGAACCATCCCCTCTCCTTACGAATGGTCTCTGAACATCACAGTGGCAAATCAGATTTTCAGCAAATGGGGAGTTCCGTGTTGCGACCTCTTCGCGGCTCCTCTAAATGCGAAGTGCAAAAAGTTCTTCTCCCTCACCCCGGCTCCGGGGAAGAGCCCCATGGATGCACTAGCCTGTCCTTGGCCCACCGGCTTGCTTTATGCCTTCCCTCCAGTTCCTCTCCTTCCCAGGATGATACAGAAGGCATCTCTCTTGGGGAGCAAAATGATCTTAGTTGCTCCTTACTGGCCTCGTCAAGTATGGTTCCCCTATCTTCGGAAGTATGCTCTGGAAGGTCCATGGTTCCTGGATCAGATCCCAGACCTTTTGATTCATCAGTCGGGACTATTTCACCAGTCCCTTCATACCTTAAAATTGACAGCTTGGCTCCTCCTCTTCCGACTATAGTCAGGAGTCATACATTGGATCCGGAAGTGGTTCACATTTTATCTTCGGCCCACAAGTCTGCTACAAAGAAATTGTATTCTAGCAAATGGAAAAGATTTGCTATTTGGGCTCAACTCCGGGGCCTGGATCCCATCACTATTCCCGTATTGGAGGTACTAAAATTTTTAACTTCTCTTTTCAATCAAGGCTCTTCAGTCTCTACCATCAAGGTTCAATTGGCAGCTATTTCCAATTTTCACGAATCTATAAACCCACCTTTAATGAGCAACAGATTGTGTAAGACCTTCTTGAAAGGTGCTGCGCTCTTAAGACCTCCGATTTCTCATCCTGCTCCTCCATGGGATCTCGATATGGTGTTACGCGCCTTAACTTCCTTCCCCTTTGAACCGGCAGCGACATGTGATTTAAAATTTCTATCATGGAAGACTGCTTTTCTGGTGGCGATCACTTCTGCCAGAAGGGTTTCAGAGCTTCAAGCTTTGTCTGTGAAACCTCCGTACTTAGTTTTTCACAAAGACAGAGTATCTCTTAGGCCAAATCCTTCCTTTGTCCCTAAAGTTTGTTCCAGTTTCTGCCTACAACAATCATTAGAGCTTCCAGTCTTCTTTCCGAAATTTTCTAACAAAGCGGAATTCATATTTCACACATTAGATGTCCACAGGCAGTTGCATTTTTATTTAGACAGGACCAAACAAACAAGGAAAACAGATCAGTTGTTTGTATCCTTTGCAGACAATAAATTGGGCAAAGCTGTCACAAAGGTCACTATTGCCAAATGGATCAGGGACTGTATTACTCAAGCTTATTCTTATTCTAACAAAGAGCTTACCACCTCTGTCAAAGCTCATTCTACAAGGGCTATGGCTATTTCAATAGCATTTCATTCTAAGCTTGCCATTAGTGACATTTGTGCTGCGGCTACATGGTCTTCCCCGCACACCTTCATTTCCCACTACAAATTGGATGTGGCATCTAGAGGACGAGCTTCATTTGGTTCCACAGTGCTCAGGAGTGTTTTCCAATGAGCCACCCAGGATTTAGGTGCTAGGGACGCTGTCCCATCAGTACAGAATGTAGGCGAGATAGGATCACATAACATCTTTTAGTTATGTACTTACCATAACTTTAGATGTTTGGGATCCATCTCGCCACATTCAATAACCCACCCTCCTTCCCCCTTCCTTGGAGATCAGAGGATATCAGAAGGTCCGAATCCTGTTGTTTCATCTTGAAACATCTAACAATGTTATATAAACAAGTTGTGCATGTGTGCATGAATGCGGACAAACAAGATCTGGGGGATTAGTGGTGGTGCATCCTGGGATAAGAAATAGCTCAGCCAATAAGAGGCCTCGCTCTATAGCATAGCGTGCCGAGTCGGAGCCGAGGGATCGGCTCCGAGCCCATCAGTACAGAATGTAGGCGAGATGGATCCCAAACATCTAAAGTTATGGTAAGTACATAACTAAAAGTTACACATTCTCAAAATCGATTGAATCCATTTCTTGATCACTTAACCAGCTGTGTTTGTGAAGTGAATTTCTAGAATCGCTTTCTTGAACATATAACAGCTTGGTTATAATCGGAGACCTTATTATAAATTTCTGTATTTCATGCCATGGCATGTTGATTCTAGGACAAATATACCAGTCCCAGTCTGTTAGAACTAGGCTAAGAGATGATTATTCGTAATAAAGAAAGGGAAGGATAAAGGGTTGTCTGCAAAGTTTACAGAGAGGGTTTATACTAACAAATGGTGAAAGATGGAGCAGTCCAACAATGAGAGAGACCTATTTTCTATTTACTGTATTTGTTCAGTCTGTCTTTATTGTTAGCAGTGAATAGTTATTAAAAATGTCTTATTTATAATATTAGACTCTGTTTAGGTTCTGAATCTGCCAGATGTGTTTTCAGAACTGGACTGTTTTACAGGGATTTGATGCATCCATATAAACAGGAAATAACCTGCTCTTTGTTTTCAGGAAAGAAAGAACATTCTACCAAGAATCTGAGGGTACATCTAACTTTAGTAATAAGTTTCATAAAACTTTTAAGAGTAAAAAAATTGTGCTCTGTGTGAATGCATAAAAAAAAAAAAAAAAAATCTGACCACTGCTTGTTTGTATGCGAGTAGAGACTTTACTGACCACAAAACAGAAATGTCAATTATTTAGTGATGCATAGCGCCTGATGTCGTATCACTTTTGCAGTATTCATTAGATTAGGAATACCCTCCCTAGCGCGGCTCGACATGTGGCCAGTGTACCAAAGCCTTTAGGCTGCTTTTGGTTGCTTTAAGGTAAGCAGTAGAGTAGGGCATAAAGGTGACATTCGGACATAGCATCCTCAGAACTTCTTTGCTGTCAGTCCAACCGCCATCTCCGATTATCTGCCTGCTCGCCAGAGTCTTTGCTGGTACACCTATCCATTCAGATAAGTGCCCTTTTGGGGTTTTTTTGCTCATCTTCTTTTTGTTTTTTACTTTTGTGTTAAGAGTTTCATGTCATCCAGAAAGTGTGAATGCCAGTGTGGGAGACATTCCACATAAAGACTATCATTTGCAGTGTTTGTTTTATTTAGGTGCTTATTACCATCATAAGTCCTGTACTATTTGTCTGGCTTTTGCTCCAAAGACCTTACATAATCATCTTTCATCCCTTGCTATTTATCTTGAAAATCATTGTCTAAAGCTGTTAGTGTAATATGCTGTGGAGGGTACTTCCCAACCTGAGGGTGAGCCATCTTCGAAGAAGAAGGCCAAAAAAAGTCAGATCAGATTCTTCGGCTGTGCCTCCTACATCGGACATATCTCTCAAGGCTGCTGAAAGCCCAGAGATTTGGCCAGTTTGTGGGTTGGATTCTTCTGCCATGACCAGTTCAGAGGCCAGCATGGATCCGGCTGCTTGCAGATGTCCATTTCAGATGTTCAGGGGACCCACGGCTGATTATCACTTAAGGGCTTTGGGGGGGGGGGGTTCCTGACATGCTGTTGAGCAAGGAAGTCCCAGCTATGATTACTGAGTGTAGGACGTCAGAGCCTTCTACATTTCATAAGGCGGACATCCCCTTAAAAGAGAAGCAAAAGACAAAACATGTTTTTACTGTTCCTAAAGACCCTCAAAGTGAATGGCAGAATTTTACACGGTGCTTATTCAACACTTGTGGTTTTGAATCCTCCTGGGGGGGGGGGGGTCTCTGTCCTGGCTGTTCCTTGGTCATCTTCCCCTCTCAAGAGATCAGGATTCCTCTGAGGAAGATGAGGATTTGGATGAGGAATCCTTGTCCTAGTCTACCCAGATTCCTTACCCTCTGGAGTACTGTTCTGAGAAAGAGGAGTCTACTAGTCCTGAATCTCCTTTTGAGATTTCTTTTGGTGATACCATTGCCAGGATGATGGAGTTCTTTAAATGAGAATGTTCCCAAGTGTCTGTTATGAGCTTATTAAAATGGTGTCCCCAGACCTTCTGCTGTTCCTCATGTTTTGGCTGCTTTATTGGATGCTTTCTCTTCTGCTTCTCAGGCCTCAGACAGTCAGCCCCCTGCTCCTAAGAAACCCAACTGGTTTTGTAAAGTGCCTGATGACTGCAAATTCCTTTACAAGTGTCCATCTCCTGACCCTTCAGTGGTCTCTGTGGCATCCGATATGTCTTCTAGATTACTGCCCTTGACTAAGCTTCTTACTTCTAAGGACAGTAGGACTGTGGAAAGGCTGTGTGTAAAATGTTATACTTCAGTCACCCTAGCCTTTCAGGCTGTTAATTGTCAGACTCATATGACCAGATATATTTTGGCTCTCCTTTCTTAGGCTTGTCAGGTTATTTCTGACCTTCCTGATTCTGAGGGCAAGACTTCTGCCTTGTGTCTGTTAGGGGCGTCTTCCTAAGTAGCTTGCCATTCCATTAAATGTAGTTATGATGCAGCAAATTCTTCCTCTAGGGCTGCTCCTTCTGTCTCTGTGTTTAGGAAATATTTCTGGCTACGGCTTCAACCTCTGCCTGATGGTATTAAGGCTAAGTTGATGGATGGTCCTCTGGACAATAAATGTTTGTTTGGTGCTGCTGCAGCTGATTTGTTCAAGTCCCTGCAGGAGAAAGGCAAGGAGTTATAGAATCTGAAACATAGTTTTGTTTCACAAGTACCTACGTTCCAAAGAAACTATTTTAATAAACCAGTTTTTGGTAGAAGGCAGTCTTGTCCTCCTCCTAAAAGCAAAAAGGGTGGTAGGGGGGTTCCCCCTGCTGAGTCTACACAGACCCCCCTCCTGCTCAGAACCCATCCTTTTCTGATGAACCAGGTGCTGTCTGACTACCCGATCACCACATTCCTCTTTCTATTTCTCTTCCTGTCTAGTTAAGCATAACCCAAGATTCTTGGCTTCTTTCCATCATTCACAAAGGGTATTTTATGATTTAGAAATCTTCCCCCATGGGCATTCTTCAGCCACTTCTGGAAGAGTTAAGATTTTCCAGAGGTGCTTCAGGGTGGCACTTGGAGACCCATTCTGGATCATTCTCATCTGAATAATTTTCTGAAGGTTCCTTCCTATTGAATGTTATCCCTTCAGACATTGTTCCTTTAACTACTTCCTCAGGATTTTCTGGTTTCTCTCAATCTTAAGGACGCTTAGCTCTGTATGCCTATTCATCCCCTTTTCAGGAAGTTTTAACATTTTTCTATTGCTTCCTAGCATTTTCAGTTCTCTGCTTTGCTCATTGGCCTCTCTGCTGCCCCAGGGGTGTTCACCAAATGCCTAGCTCTTGTGATTGCTTATTGCAGGATTCAGGGGATCCAAGTATTTAATTACTTGGATGACCTCCTATTTCAGGCATCCTCTCCAGAGATCCTCTTAAAAAGTCTTAATTTTGCCTTTTCCCTTCTGCAAAGCCTGGGGTTCACAGTAAACTTCAGAAAGTCTTTTCTGCCTCCTTTCAGGACCATGTTTTTCTGGGGTACAGGATTCACACGGTGCTTATGCTGTCATCTCTGCCTCCTACCAGGTTCCTGACACTCATTTCCTTCTTTCAAACTCTTTTTCCTGTTGCCTGTCTCACAGCCAGGGAGTTTTCTGAGAGCTCGGGGGTTCTTGGCAACCACCATTTCTATGCTCCATCTGGCCAAACTCCACATGAGAAAGTCAGTTTGGCTTCAACATACGCATCTCCTAGACTCCATAGTTCCTCTTCTTCCTTGTCTCAAGAAGGAACTTCACTATGGATTCCACAGAAGGAACTTTACTATGGATTCAGCAGTTGTCTTGAAACCTAGAGCTCCCCTTTCATACCTCTCTTCCCTCTCAGGAGCTGTTCACAGACACCTCAGACTTGGGACGGGAGCAGCTTTTGGCTCCCTAAAGGTGCAAGGGGTGTGGCCACCTCTTCAATGAAAGGGCCGCCTCTTCAACGAAAGAGCACATCAGTGTAAAAGAGAAGATAGCTTTTCTGATGGTATTTCCGGCATTTCATCCTCTCTTCTCCCTAGGACCTCTCAGGGTATTTACAGACAATACCGCAGTGATGTGGTATGTAAACAAATGGGGGAACAAGATCTTATCTCTTCCGGTTGGCACTCCTGGTGTGGAATCTTCCTGTCCAGTATCAAGTGACTTATCAGGCAGTTTATATTCCTTCAGGTCAAAACAATGTGGTAGACACACTGAGCAGGTCCTTGACTCAATCCCATGAATGGATACGTCACAAGGATGTGTTTCTGGACATTGTCCACCAGTGGGGTACTCCTCAAATAGATCTATTTGCATCCCCTCTGAACAGACAACTTCCTCTTTTTTTGTATCAGAGTCCCATGTCCCCTGGTGTGGAAAGTGATGTCCCTGTCTTTTTTTTGGAAGGGGATGTTTCTTTGTGTTCCCTCCCCTTCCCCTCATTCCAAACGTCTTGCTCAAAGTTCAACATGATACTCCCAAAATCTTGTTTGTGACTCCCTTTTGGCCGAGACAGCATTGGTTCCCTCCTCTTCTGCATTTTAGCCAAGTATAGTCATCATAAGTTACCTCACATGGTGGACCTACTCACACAAGACAAGGGATCTCTCATCCATCCCCGCCTGTCCACTCTTCAACTGACACTATGGGTGATGAGATTTAGATTCCACAGACACCTTTTTTCTACGAGCGTGCTTAGGGCCCTGCAGGAGGCCAGGAAACCCATTACTAGGAAATCCTACTTATCCAAGTGGAAAATATTTTCTGTTTGGTGTCTTTCTTGTAACCTGGATTCATTTTCTGTGGCTGTTCCTTTGGATCTCTCTTACCTGTGTGAATTGTTCCATGCTGGGTTGATATATTCTTCTGTTAAGGCCCACTTTTTAGTTATCTTTGCTTGTCTGTCTTTTTCTCCTCCACTGGCTTCTAGACTTGAAGCTAAACAATTTCTTAAAGGCATCCTTCATATTAGGCCTCCCATGAAGCCTGTTCCTCCTCCTTGGGATCTTAATTTTGTTTTGGAAAAATTGATTATATTCAGGCTCCTTTTGATCCTGCTGCTTCAGCTTACTTGCAACATTGCTCTTGGAAGACTGTACTTTTGTTGGGCCTTACGTCTGCCAGACTAGTTCATGAGCTTCAAGCTCTTATGGCTTTTCCTCCTTTTTTGGTGTTTCATAGGGACAGAGCATCCTTGCTTACTAATCCTTTTTTTTATACCCAAGGTGGTTAATGACTTATGCCTTATCAGTCTATTTATCTGCTCACTTTTTTTTCCTTCTCCACAATGTGCCAGTGAGAGAATGCTGCACACATTGGAATTGCATAGACAGCACAGATTTTATTTGGATACGACTAAGACTATTAGGAAATCTGATCACCTGTTTTTCTCATCCTAGGTCTAGCCGGATCCAAGCAAACTATTTGTTCTTGAATCACTAAAGCTATTTCCTTTTGTTATTTTTTGCATGATATGAGCCTTCCTTTTCCTGTTACAGCTCATTTTACTTGAGCTGTAGCTTCTTCTAGTGCTTTTGTCAAGGGTTTGGATATGAACTCTATTCTTAAAGCAGATATCCAGACTTCTATGCATACATTTACCAAGCACTACAAGTTGGATGGAATCTGTAGAGCTGGTTTTGCTAGGGCCATCCTTCATGGCTTCCTAGAGGGCTCTACTGGTCCTTCCTCCTCCCAAGTTTCTTCCTGAGCTTTGGCAGTCTTTCTAATGTAATGGATACTGCAACAGTGATATGGAAGGACGTAGTATAGTTGTGTAAAGTCTTACCATAACGGTAGATGTCCTTCTCTTCACTGTTGCATTATTCACTCCCTCCGTCTGCTTCTGGTCCATTTGCCTTCTGGATGTACTTGATTACCTTTCTTTTTCTTGGACTGGCATTCCTACTGGGGCTCTCAGTTCTGAGGATGGCATGTCCGGATGTCACCTTTATGCCCTACGCAACACGAGGAGCATATGTGTGGCATATGGCATACCTTAAAGCAACCTTTGATCCTTTAAGGCTTTAGTATACTGGCCGGACATTGGGCTACCCTTGACAGGGGATCCCTAATGTAATGAATGCTACAACTTTGAAGAGAAGGACATCTATCTTTATGGTAAGGTTTTACACAATTGTACTTTCACGCAGAATGGAACATGGGCATTTCATTTCACACATTACATAATTTTGTTGATTTGTATAAATCAACTAGGTTAGGAGATTTGTACAATAATCTGATTTAATTGAATATTGTTAGCATGCTAAACTAAATGGTCAAATTAGTTTGAAGTCTTCATTGAAACAAAGACCATTATAGCATTAATTAGTAGGCTGTATAAAATATGTTTATAACCGGGAAAGTTTTATTGCTTGAAGAAGTGCAGTGTGCATGAAAAGCCTATAAAATTTGTTTCATATGTTTTGGTACAGTAAATCTGATATTGCATTATCAGTTTTTATCTCTTTATTCTTTGGATCTCTTTAAGACTTTATCTCATGTTTTCAATTTTCATTCATTCATGATGGATGGGTTTTGGTTCCGTCCTCTGAACCAACTTGGCCGATATAACAAGCTCGCACCAGCCAGAAACTCTCTAGACAAGGCTACCCATAGTGCCTGTCTCCTCATCTCCTCAGATCTTGTTTGCCTCATAGAGATTCAAGCCTGCTCTCAAGCTAAGTGTTACAAATGTTTCAGATCTTTCATGTATTTCACCTTTATTTTTTCTCTAAAATCTCTATTTTGTTAGTCGTTCTTATAGGTTCATAGGTTCATACTAGGCTATCTGCCCGAGGGCATTTATAAGCCTAGCCCATTGTTTTGTGGCTTACGCCACCCCTTTAGTATGGGGAACTATACCCATTATTTTGCTGTGCCACTGTCGAGCAGTGACACTGAGGTAATTCCTGGGGTATATCTGCGATCTCCCATCCATTGGTCAAGATTTCTCTTGAACAAGGCCAGCGAGGTGCTCTGCCTCACATGTACCGGGATTTTGTTCCACAGCATAGGGAGTCTTTGGGTGATGAATCTATCTCTCCAGCACGTCCTATTAATAGCCGTGTCGAGGTTTAAGTCTCCGCCCTTGTGGCTCTGATGGATCTAGATTTTTTGAGGTGAAGCATATTCATCAAATCTGGGTTTGACATGGCCTTGTATGTTAGGCAAAGGTCACCTCTGAGCAAGCGGTAAGCGACTGAATAGAGCTGGAGTTCTTTCAGTCGGGCAGCATAGGACCCTTTATCCTTTTGGTGAGGAACTTTTGTGGCCTCTCCAGCTGCTGCAAGTGTTGGGTCAGATACATTCCGAATGGGGCATTGTACTCAATCATTGGTCTGATGAGTGATGAGTAAAGGGAGACTATGACCTCCCTTGATCTAGATGAGAATCCCTTCATGATAAGGTGGGCAATGTAGAAGGACTTCCTAACTACTTTAGCTACATGGGTGTCGAATGACAGACTACTATCAACCTGGGTCCCCAGGTCCCTGATAACTTCTTCTGTGCTCAGTGGATTGCCACCTATTTGGTAGCTAGGGGTAACCTTGTTTTTCCCGAAGGGTATGACTATGCATTTTTGGCATTTAACTTTAGGCCGTGGCTCTGGCACCAGTTATCCGCTTCTGTGAGACCCTTCTGAAGGATATCTGTGTCAGATGTGTTTTCTACTATGGCCCAGTTTGCAGTCATCTGCAAACTTTGTCAGCCATAACCCTCCTGTGTTAGCTTGTACTTCGAAAAGTAGATGCCAAACAAGAGTGGGCCCAGGACTGAGCCCTGTGGGACACCACTTGTGACAGGCTTTGAGTCTGACATGGCGCCAGCAACTCTGACCCTGTGGGTTCTGTCACTCAGCCAGTTTGCAACCCATCTTGTGATGTATGGGTTAACATTTAAGCTGATGAGTTTTTCAATGATACCCGAGTGGGGTATTGTATCAAGGCCTTAGCCAGATCGAGGTAGGCTGTATGGACTGCCTTTCCCTCATCAATGGCTTTGGTGACTGTTTCGAAAAAGTCAACCAAGTTTAAAAGGCATGATCTGCCTTTGACAAAGCCAAACTGGGTTGGATCCAAAGTCTGCAAATTCCCTATGTCTTTATTTATGAGGTCCATTATGATCCTCTCCATGGCTTTGCAGATAAGGCTTGTCAAGCTAATGGGCCGGTAATTTCCAGGGTCTGTGGAGGCACCGCCTTTGTGAAGTGGGACCACAGTTGCAGTGCGCCACTCCCTGGGTACATATTCAGAGGTAAGACTTTGATTAAACAGCTGTCCTAGCTGTGGGTTTAATTCCTCATTGAGTTCGTGGAGCACACAGCCGGGGACACCATCGGGTCCCATGGATGCTGTGTTTTTTGCTTTGGAGAGAGCAGTTCTCACTTGGGCGCTGGAGATGTTTGGGGGGCTGCACTCATTTGGTATAGATATCTCTCCTTTTGCCGGGGAGGGGAGAAGTTTGCACTGAACCTGTCAGCCAGTATGTTGGCAATGTCTGTAGGATCAGTAATCTTCACATCATTTTGAACTAGTTCTGAGCATATCTGGGAGTTTCCTCCTAGGTTTCTAACATAACTAAAGAAGGCCTTATGATTGTCTTTTGAGTCTTTAGCTATTTTTCTCTCGAAATTTGCTTTGGATGATTTTATGAGAGCTCTTAGTTTTTACTTATAGTGATCAAGGGTGTCTTACCTTTTAAGGATTTTGCTCTATCTTGTAGTAGCTTCCTCCTTTTGTTGTAGAGTTTGTTTATGGCTGGGGTCCACCAGACTGGACGCTTGCCTTTGGTACAAAGAGTCTTTGTTTTGCTTGGGATTGCCTTATCCATGCAGTCCTGCAGGTGCTGGTAGAAGGCGTTTGTAAGTGATTCAGCGGCTTGAGTATTGTTTTCCGCCGCTCGGGGCCTGAAAGGAGACCACACTAGTCTTTAGAAGTGTGAAGTCGGCTTTTGAGAAGTTCTTTACTGTGGTCTTTTTTATTTCAGGTGGGGGTGGGATGAGGACCTCCAGCGAGATTAGTTTGTGATCTGATCTCACCAGTGAGGGGTATACTTCCAGTGCTGAACATTGTGCTCCCATGTTCGTGATGATGAGATCAAGTATGTTATCTCCTCTTGTGGGGATGGTGACTAGTTGTTCCATGGCATTTGAGTTTATGAATTCCAGGAACTTTTGGGCTAGGGTGTTTGGGCTTGAGTAGTGTTCCCAGTCTATATTAGGGTAATTGAAGTCACCTAGTATGATGGTGTTTGGTGATACGTTTATCCCCTCTAGTGTTTTCAGGAAGGCCATGTGAGTTTCCTGAGTTTGTGAGGGTGGCCTGTAACATGCTACAATTTGCAGAGCAGTCTTGCCTATGGTTAATTGCACCTGGATGGTCTCCGATGCATCGTGCGTTGCCACCAGTCTTGAGGTGTGGGTGTCCTTGATGAATATGGATACCCCCCCTTTCTTGGTATTGTCCGGATTTTGGGGCCAGAACGCATGATATGAGGTAAAACCTGATAGCGCTGGGGTGCTCTCAGGAGCCTTGAACCAGGTTTCTGTCACAGCACAGACATCGATGTTCTCCATACTGAGAAGGGCCTCGAGTGCGTGCATTTTGAGATTTAGACTTCTGGCATTGAGCAGCATTACCCTTAGTTTTTTTCCTTTTGTGTTCTAGGGTGGTAGGTTTAGAATTTGAGCCTTGCCTAAAAAAGGCACTATGGGGGTGGCAAGAGCCTTTCCCAATATCCGAATCCCAGGGTGACAGGTGCAAGCCGTCCCTCATGGCAGCGTGGCTTGTCCAGCATGTCATCCCAGGCAGACAGGTACTGGATCCCCTTTGAATGACACCAGTGTTTAAGCCAATTGTTAAAGCTGATCATCTTATCTCTGTATTGTGGCATCATTCTTGGTGAAGGCAGGATACTGCTCAAGGTCAGGGTCATACCTGCCTGGGCTACATAATCAGAGAGCTCCTCAATGTCTCTTTTCATGTAGTCCAAGGAGGTGCCTCAGGTCGTTTACACCAGCGTGGACAATGACTGAGTCATATTTGTACCTGCTGTTGAGAGACCTGAGTGCTTGCGTTATGTGGCGGATTCTAGCGCCCGACAGGCAGCTTACTGTGACCTTCTCCTTACTCAGTCTGGTGAGCGGGACATCAGTGTGTCTGACTATGGAGTCACCAATGACTAGTGTGTCTGGCATTGTGTTTGGCCTTAAGGGCTGTGACTGTTTGACACTCTGACTGTGAGGTCTATGTGTTGCGGGTGTTGTGTTCTGAGGTGGTGGTTGTTTGGGTGTCTGCTTTGGTGGCCTCTGCTGTTTTGGTAGATTTTTGATCAGAGCCTCCAGTATGTCTTTGTGTGTTTATGTGTATGATTTGAGGTTGTAATGGTACTATGTGAGACTGGGTCTATAGTGTGTGTGGTAACCTTCTCCTCCTGACTGGTCTTGCCAGTCCTATGTTGAGAGAGCTCAGCCTCCAGTTTGGCCGTATAGTTGCATCTCTCGCATGTATTTGTGTTTTGTGGGAGGAGGAAAGGGTTGTTCAGTGTACATGAGGCAATTGAAACATTGCCTCAATATTCCCAGGTTCACCAGCTGAGGAGGAGAGGACAGTAGCTTCTGATCCTACGTCATGGTAGAAGGGTAGACGAAAAACTTTAAAAAAAGATTCCGGGACGTGGGTGACCGAGAAATGGGGGTTGCCTTTTGGGGTACTATCTATGACAAGAGTGCCGTATCAAGGTAATAAGTACTGTAGGAGCAAGTGCTAGGTTTAATAGATAGAGAATATTCTACTTGGAGTCAAGTAGAGTTGATCTTTTTAGTTATAGGATACGCTGATTTGATCAGTAGTATAGTTCGAGGAAGGTAGTTTTAAGGAAAATCTGAAGATTGGACTTTAGGTAGCCCAAATAGTTTAAACCTGCTTAACCGGCACTGCCCTAGTGTGCAACAGTGGCAGCTCCGCTAAATCGCTCTAAATCGCTTAACGCAGCTTAGCGTTTTATACCAGGGGTTGGAAAAGCTAGAAACTGGCCCAAAACGACCAATAAACTACTAGTTACTGGCTGAAACCTCACAAAACTGGACAAAAGGCAGCTCAATGCTTCCCACTCCCACTGGTAAGCAAGGTAGCTTCCCTTCCCCAAATAAGGCAAGGAAACAGTACACAGGAACTACAACCAAAGCCCAGGAATCAGCAACTCTGAAACTGGACTAAACTAGTAAAGCAGGAAAGCAAGGTAGCTTCCCTTCCCCAAATAAGGCAAGGAAACAGTACACAGGAACTACAACCAAAGCCCAGGAATCAGCAACTCTGAAACTGGACTAAACTAGTAAAGCAGGAAAAACAAGAGATATTTTTTCTTTTTTTTTTTTTCACAAAACAGGCAGAAACAGGTACAGCAAACACTTATAAATGCTATGAATCAGCTACTACAGCTTACACAGAAGAATTTGCTACAAATACAGTCAAATAGTAACAAACAAGGATTCCAAGTGCAATATTAAGTTAAATGCAGTAAAACAGCTTCAATGTAACAGAAAGGCAGGCTAAATACAGTTGCTAGGTATTCAGATGTGGAAAGCAACAAAAATATACTTAGTATCAAGAAAAATTAAACTTATTCTCTACCAGGGGCTGGAAAAGCTAGAAACTGGCCCAAAACTACCAATAAACTACTAGTTACTGGCTGAAACCTCACAAAAAACTGACAAAGGCAGCTCAATTCCCACCCCACCCCACTGGTAAGTGCCTAAAACAAGAGATATTTTTTCTTTTTTTTTTTTTCACAAAACAGGCAGAAACAGGTACAGCAAACACTTATAAATGCTATGAATCAGCTACTACAGCTTACACAGAAGAATTTGCTACAAATACAGTCAAATAGTAACAAACAAGGATTCCAAGTGCAATATTAAGTTAAATGCAGTAAAACAGCTTCAATGTAACAGAAAGGCAGGCGAAATACAGTTGCTAGGTATTCAGATGTGGAAAGCAACAAAAATATACTTAGTATCAAGAAAAGTCGCTTATTCAGCTCTCTGCAGCCTGGATTACTCTGCTGGCCCACGTGGAGTCTGTGCTGAGTAGGTACAAGCTGAAAGTTTTATACCAGGGGCTGGAAAAAGCTAGAAACTGGCCCAAAACGACCAATAAACTACTAGTTACTGGCTGAAACCTCACAAAACTGGACAAAAGGCAGCTCAATGCTTCCCACTCCCACTGGTAAGCAAGGTAGCTTCCCTTCCCCAAATAAGGCAAGGAAACAGTACACAGGAACTACAACCAAAGCCCAGGAATCAGCAACTCTGAAACTGGACTAAACTAGTAAAGCAGGAAAGCAAGGTAGCTTCCCTTCCCCAAATAAGGCAAGGAAACAGTACACAGGAACTACAACCAAAGCCCAGGAATCAGCAACTCTGAAACTGGACTAAACTAGTAAAGCAGGAAAAACAAGAGATATTTTTTCTTTTTTTCACAAAACAGGCAGAAACAGGTACAGCAAACACTTATAAATGCTATGAATCAGCTACTACAGCTTACACAGAAGAATTTGCTACAAATACAGTCAAATAGTAACAAACAAGGATTCCAAGTGCAATATTAAGTTAAATGCAGTAAAACAGCTTCAATGTAACAGAAAGGCAGGCGAAATACAGTTGCTAGGTATTCAGATGTGGAAAGCAACAAAAATATACTTAGTATCAAGAAAAGTCGCTTATTCAGCTCTCTGCAGCCTGGATTACTCTGCTGGCCCACGTGGAGTCTGTGCTGAGTAGGTACAAGCTGAAAGTTTTATACCAGGCGGCTGCAACACGCTAGGAACTGGCCCAAAACGGCCAATAAACTACTAGTTACTGGCTGAAACCTCACAAAACTGGACAAAGGCAGCTCAATGCTTCCCACTCCCACTGGTAAGCAAGGTAGCTTCCCTTCCCCAAATAAGGCAAGGAAACAGTACACAGGAACTACAACCAAAGCCCAGGAATCAGCAACTCTGAAACTGGGCTAAACTAGTAAAGCAGGAAAGCAAGGTAGCTTCCCTTCCCCAAATAAGGCAAGGAAACAGTACACAGGAACTACAACCAAAGCCCAGGAATCAGCAACTCTGAAACTGGACTAAACTAGTAAAGCAGGAAAAACAAGAGATATTTTTTCTTTTTTTCTTTTTTCACAAAACAGGCAGAAACAGGTACAGCAAACACTTATAAATGCTATGAATCAGCTACTACAGCTTACACAGAAGAATTTGCTACAAATACAGTCAAATAGTAACAAACAAGGATTCCAAGTGCAATATTAAGTTAAATGCAGTAAAACAGCTTCAATGTAACAGAAAGGCAGGTGAAATACAGTTGCTAGGTATTCAGATGTGGAAAGCAACAAAAATATACTTAGTATCAAGAAAAGTCGCTTATTCAGCTCTCTGCAGCCTGGATTACTCTGCTGGCCCACGTGGAGTCTGTGCTGAGTAGGTACAAGCTGAAAGTTTTATACCAGGCGGCTGGAAAAGCTAGAAACTGGCCCAAAACGACCAATAAACTACTAGTTACTGGCTGAAACCTCACAAAACTGGACAAAAGGCAGCTCAATGCTTCCCACTCCCACTGGTAAGCAAGGTAGCTTCCCTTCTTCCAAATAAGGCAAGGAAACAGTACACAGGAACTACAACCAAAGCCCAGGAATCAGCAACTCTGAAACTGGACTAAACTAGTAAAGCAGGAAAGCAAGGTAGCTTCCCTTCCCCAAATAAGGCAAGGAAACAGTACACAGGAACTACAACCAAAGCCCAGGAATCAGCAACTCTGAAACTGGACTAAACTAGTAAAGCAGGAAAAACAAGAGATATTTTTTTCTTTTTTTCTTTTTCTTTCACAAAACAGAAACAGGTACAGCAAACACTTATAAATGCTATGAATCAGCTACTACAGCTTACACAGAAGAATTTGCTACAAATACAGTCAAATAGTAACAAACAAGGATTCCAAGTGCAATATTAAGTTAAATGCAGTAAAAACAGCTTCAATGTAACAGAAAGGCAGGCGAAATACAGTTGCTAGGTATTCAGATGTGGAAAGCAACAAAAAATATACTTAGTATCAAGAAAAGTCGCTTATTCAGCTCTCTGCAGCCTGGATTACTCTGCTGGCCCACGTGGAGTCTGTGCTGAGTAGGTACAAGCTGAAAGTTTTATACCAGGGGCTGGAAAAAGCTAGAAACTGGCCCAAAACGACCAATAAACTACTAGTTACTGGCTGAAACCTCACAAAACTGGACAAAGGCAGCTCAATGCTTCCCACTCCCACTGGTAAGCAAGGTAGCTTCCCTTCCCCAAATAAGGCAAGGAAACAGTACACAGGAACTACAACCAAAGCCCAGGAATCAGCAACTCTGAAACTGGA
The DNA here is from genome assembly GCF_019279795.1 of Protopterus annectens. Taxonomy (NCBI): domain Eukaryota; kingdom Metazoa; phylum Chordata; order Ceratodontiformes; family Protopteridae; genus Protopterus; species Protopterus annectens. The sequence continues at coordinate 785,370,021 of NC_056746.1, read as the reverse complement.
CTAAACTAGTAAAGCAGGAAAAACAAGAGATATTTTTTCTTTTTTTTTTTTTTCACAAAACAGGCAGAAACAGGTACAGCAAACACTTATAAATGCTATGAATCAGCTACTACAGCTTACACAGAAGAATTTGCTACAAATACAGTCAAATAGTAACAAACAAGGATTCCAAGTGCAATATTAAGTTAAATGCAGTAAAAACAGCTTCAATGTAACAGAAAGGCAGGCAAAATACAGTTGCTAGGTATTCAGATGTGGAAAGCAACAAAAAATATACTTAGTATCAAGAAAAGTCGCTTATTCAGCTCTCTGCAGCCTGGATTACTCTGCTGGCCCACGTGGAGTCTTTTATAGTTCCCTTTACTGTGTTGGTATCTCTTCGTACCACTGCTGGTACAGGCCCCTCTCTTCCCCTTACCTCTTGGTAATCTTAATACCATTATTGGTATTTTTCCTTCCTTTCTTTACCCACTTGGGTATACTTTTACTACCATTGTTGGTAATATAAAAAAAACTTTCCTTATTGTGTGAGTGCGTGTGTGCGTGCGTGTGTGCGTGTGTGCATGCGTGCGTGTGTTCGTGCGTGCATGTGTGTGTGTGTGTTTTGACAGGATTTCTTACTGTTTTTCTAATTGCTGTTCCATTTGTAGTTGTTGACAATGGCTGACAAAAAAAGGCACCAATGGTTTTAAGCAGTGTGATGTGTGGCAGGAAGATGCCAAATTCTGATGGGCATCTCTCCTGCATATACTTCCTAGGAGTAGCACACTTGCAGGTTCAACCTCTGTGCGAGCTCTGTAAGGGCTTTAGTGCCTGCACCTTAGCAGAGCATAAAAATAAGATAATTTTAAAAGGTCTGCTTAAAAAAAACTTTCTTGGAGGCTTTATCTGAGGCAGAGGTATCAACCCCTCCTAAGAAAGAGACAAAAAAGAAGAGTTATTTGGTTCCAATGTCTCCTCACTCACAGGAACTGAAAACTTCTAAGACCCAGGCTCATACCGAACCTAAGACTAAACTTGCCAAACTGACACCAACAACTATCTCTGCACTGGAGCCTAAAACTCCCTCCATGGTGCCATCTTTGACTACGGAACCGACTACTGCAACAATTGCCATGGTACCGACCCCTTCCATGGTACCACAGACCCTCTTGGCACCAAAAATAGTTTCTCCCTCAAAATTGTTCTCTCCCTCCCCATTACAACTTTCAGGTCATTCAACCTCGGTGCAAAAGGTCGAGACATGAGCCAGGACCCGATACTCCCCCCTCCATTGACTCCTATGTTGGATAACAGCTTAGCCCATTTCTTGACCGGACAAAATCTCCATCAGGGATTTCCACCCATTCCACCAGGAGCCTTTCAGAGTTTGATGTAGTGAGACTTGTGGATCAGCTCCTAGCGGCCAGAGGCATCCTCACTCCCACCTGGAGTCGAAGGTTTTTCTCCACAAACTCCAACCTATATTCCTCTTTCATCTCCCGAACAGATCTTGTAGCCCTCGATGCCCTTTCCGATGCCAGCTTCCTTGGTTCCACTGGTGGATCTCACGGTGGTTCAGAAACCGACCCTGTGGACCATGGCTCCGTTGGAGCCAACCCACCCATGGAACTGTGACTGGTCTGTTGACACCGTGATCCTTAGTACAGCACTAATTTTTTTCTATGGTGCTGTCTACGGTTCCAGTTGCTTTGACTGCTCCGTGTCCTCTCGCGGCTCCTTCTCTGGAGGTGGGTTCATCGGAGCTGGGTGTGACCCCAGTTCTGAGGTTGTCTTTCTCAGTTCCCGGGCTCTCATACCTCTTCAGGCAGGCTTGCCTTCCAGGTTATAGAGAGGGCACTCTCCTCAGCAGGTTCACAGTTGGCTCTTTGGCACTGGAATGTCTCGTGTGTGTGTGTGTGTGTGTGTGTGTGTGTGTGTGTGTGTGTGTGTGTGTGTGTGTGTGTGTGTGTATATATATATATATATGTGTGTGTGTGTGTGTGTGTCCTCTGGATTGCAGCTGATACATTCCACTGCACTGGGGGAACGGGGATGGGAGCAGCAAGATACCCTACTGCAGGGTACCTTCTCTTCGGAGTCCTCTTCGGACCTTCCCCGATGAGCCACCCTGCAAGAGGTCATGCTAGAGGAAGTACTTTGATTCACCTGAGGAATCTCTCACCGAAGATGCAGATTACAATGAGGGGGGAAGAGTCCCCACGGTTGCCCCCTGAAGATGTCTCCTTTGGAGATGTACTAGAGATATTGAAACAGAGGGGTGACTGGAAGCCCATCAACCCTTCCTCTGATGGATCTGTATTCTTGCAAGCTTTTCATGCCCGACCCTCTACTTCCTGGGTGACCCCGCCTGCAGATGAGTTGGTCATGCTCATCATGCAGAACGCTTGGAAGGCCCCTGACACTATTGAGCCAATCTCCCAGAGACCAGACAAAATACTGCCCCACAGGGGATCACCCCCACTGGTCCAAAGGCTTGGCAGTAGATGCTATGGTGGTGACAGTGGCCACAAAGAAAGAACTCGCAGAGGGGAGTCCTGCTGTCCATCCTCCAAACAGAGTGTTGGATGTTGGACAGTTTAGGGAAGCAGGTTTATGCTTCAACAACCTTTGCCATTCGGTCGTTGGATTATTAGGCACGTTTCACCCGTCTTCCAACAGATCTGATCACAGAATTTTCAGGAACCCTAGCGGGAGCAGTGTCTGATGAGGTACGTGACAAAGTTGCCTCCCAACTTGCCACCCTGGAGTCAATATTTAATTTATCCATGCGGTTGATTGTGCGTACATCCGAAGGGACGGCCAGAGCAGCGGGTTCAGGCGTTGTCTTGAGATGTCATGCCTGGATGCACTTGTGCGACTTTGCGGACCCCTTCAAGTCTTCGTTAGTCAACCTTCCCATTGATGCTTCCTCTCTATTTGGTCCAAAAGTTAGACACATTAGCCAGGTGTGAAAAGGACAGCAAGACCCTGTCTGCTGTAGGCGTATGTTTTTCCACTCCCCAACGATCCTGTAACAGGAATCGGAGAAGTACAAAGATGTGGTTCAGGAAATCCCAAGGGGCTTTTTGTGACACACGTGGTGTTTTCTCCATGGAAGTTGCCCCCCCCCCATGGCAGAGGGGGCTCGCGTAACCAGGGCTCTAGAGATTCCTTTTCCAAGTAGCCATGTCAGTGTTCCTGAACAGCGGCCTGATTGCTTACCTGTGGAAGCAGTCTGAGGACGATTCTGTCTGCACCACTTACCCTACATAAAATAATATCAGATTTCCTGGTGCAGACGATAATTACCAGAGGTTACCACATTCCCTTCGATCTTTACCTGAAGCTGCAAAGGCAAATCTGAGACATTCCACACAGTCAGAGGGATGCAGCAGCGCAAGAAATTCAAAAGCTGCTCGAGAAAGAGAGTCATCCAAACAGTCCCACCAGACCAAATAGAGTACTGATTTTACTCAAGGTTCTTTTTAGTGCCAAAAAAAGATGGGACTGGAGGCCAATTTTAGACCTCAGTGTTCTAAACAAGTTCGTCAAACAGACCAAATTCTTGATGGTCAGAGTTCAGTCTGTCCTTCCCTTTCTGGAAAAAGATGATTGGATGTGCTTGATAGACGTCCAGGAATATATTATCATATAAAAATGGACAAAGACTCCAGGAGATATCTCCACTTCTGGCTGTGAGCCAGTCATCATTTCTGAGTGCTGCCCTTTGGTCTCTCCACATCCCCCAGAGTGCTCACCCAATGTATGGCAGTAGTGATAGCTCATTTGAAACTGGAAGGATTCCGAGTGTTTCCATATTTAGACGATTGGCTCCTTACTGCCCCCCACTAAGCATCTACTACTTCTCGCCTTGCACTACACCCTACAGGCGGCATGACTCTTAGGTATCTTAATAAACAAAGAAAAGTCAAAACTAGAACCTACTAAAAGCCTAGAATTCATAGGAGCAACATTCGACACGAGGTCCTGTCTTGTCACTCAGAGGCTAAGATCTCAGCTCAGGGTGTACTCTATCAGGACAAAGTCCCCGGCTCATTTAGTTCTTTAACTGCTAGGGTCAATGGCAGCAACAGTCACCAGGGTTCCCCTAGCTAGACTCCATATGAAGCTTCTACAATGGCTCCTAGCATCACAGTGGTCCCTATTAACACATCGTATGTCTCACCCTATCCACATAACAAACAATTCCTGGTGGATGTAGTCAGAAACGGAGTTAGGAGTCGTCCCTTCTCACCCTCCCATCCCAAGGCAGTAGTGACCATAGACACATCCCTGATGGGGTGGGGAAGACATTTTCAGGGAATGAAAGGTCCAAGGCACTTGGTAACCCTTAGAAGCCAATTTACATATCAATGTCCTGAAACTGAGGATGGTGCTTTTGGTGTGGCAAGCATTCCAACCTGCCCTCCCATCTGGGGCAATTTCTATCCATCCGGGCAACATGTCTGCTGTCTGGTATATCAACAAACAGGGGGGAACCAGATCCCTACCCATTATGTCGGGAAGCCATGAGGGTATGGCAATGGGTGATAGCCTCCAACTGCTTTCTGGTAGCATTGCACATTCCCGGGAACTCCAGCGTGATGGCAGACAAAGCTGAGCAGGTGCATTCTCTTGCCTCATGAGTGGTCTCTCAATTTTAAGGTAGCGTCGGAGATTTTTCAACTCTGGGGTCAGCCTTGCTGAAATCTGTTTGCATCTCCCATCAACCACAAATGCAGCAGCTACTTTGCCCTAATCCCCCCTCAGGGGAAGTTCCCAAGGGATGCTGTTGTACACGATTGGTCCCTGGGACTGTTTTATGTCATTCCTCTGATTCCACTACTTCTAAAGAAAGCACATTGGTTGAGAAGGAAAGTAATCCTCATTGCTCCCTATTGGCCCTGCCAAGTCTGGTTTCCCTTCCTTTGGCCTCACCTAATTCACTGTCCATGGACTCTGGACCTGACTCCAGGATTACTATCACATCCACAGGGGTTCGTCCATCCAAACCTATCAAGCTTCAATCTGACAGCTTGGTACCTTGACTTCCAGTAATTGCCAGGCAAAATGATCTCTCTTCCCATGTACAACATATACTTCTAACTTCCCATAAACCATCCACCAGGAAAATTTATTACAGTAAGTGGAACAGATTTGTGTTGTGGTCTCAAGGAAAAGGACTTATTTATTTATTTGTTTTTATTTTTTTATTTTACATTTGTTAACCGGGTTAGTCTGGCTGAGCTTTTGGCTCATTTTCAGCAGAGACCTGGGGAGAAAAGCTCCTCTGGACTAGAAAACAATTTATTAAAATTTAGTAACATAGTAGTAACAATCCGCTATAGGATCTTACAAGCAGAGACCTGGAGAGAAAAAAAGCTCCTCAGGCAATTCAATTATACAGATTATTAACAAGTGGCAGATAAGTATGTGAGTTGTTACAAACAAGGTTTTAAACAATTAGCAGAAGAAAATGTGACTAGTTACAATATTATTTTAGCTACTTAGAGCAAAAGGAGTTAATAGTTAGGCAGATGCTTATTTAAAGTGGGTAGGATCTAGTTGTATAGAAGTTTGGAAACAAGAAAGGAAAGTAGGAGTGGCTAGTAGGAGATGTAGGGGAGGTAGAGTATAGGACTTGACCCCTTTTCAGCTCCGATTAATACAGTGTTGTGGATCACTTATCAACCTTACTCCATTCAGGACCCTCAGCTTCTACTGTTAGACTCCATTTAGCAGCTATCTCAAATTTCCATAATGGTTTAGAAGATTTCTCTCTAATATCTCACTATCTCTGCAAAACCTTCTTAAAAGGAGTCATGCATTTAAAACCACCCTTTAAAGAGCTCATTGAACCTTGGAATTTGACACTAGTCTTACAAAAGTTAACTCGTCGACCCTTTGAGACAGCTGCCACATGCAAAATAAAATTTTTGTCTTGGAAGAATTTATTCCTGGTAGCCATCACTTCGGCCAGGAGAATATCAGAATTACAGGCCTTGTGTGTGAAATGCCCCTACATAGTTTTTCACAGAGAGAGAGTATCTGTTTGGACTAACCTGTCCTTTCTACCCAAAGTTGTATCAGATTTCAGTATTAATCAATCCGTTGACCTGACAGTTTTCTTCCCAAGTTTTTCTAACAAAGATGAATATTGTTTGCATTTATTGGATATACATAGACAATTGCATTTTTACTTAGGACTAAATAATTCTGAAAATGAGACCAATTGTTCCTGTCCTTTTTGGGAACCAAGTTAGGCAAATCAGTTTCTAAAGTCACTTTGGCAAAATGATTAAGAGACTGCATTTCCTTTGTCTATCAACAAAATAAAATGTGTTGAACAGTTAAAGTCAAAGTGCATTTAACCAGATCAGTTGCCACGTAGCCTTTCATTCGAGAGCTTCTATGGATAACATTTGCACAGTAGCTACTTGGGCTACTCCTCATATCTTTATCACTCATTACAAATTGGACATGGTCTCCAGGAGGAGAGCATCCTAGGACGTAAAGTAGCTGAACTCTGTCCCATTCGTCATGAGTGAATGAAGATTGACAACATCAGATAAAGAAGTTATGTTCTTACCATAAAGTTCCATCTGTGTTGTCGATCTTCATTCATTCATGACATCCCACCCTCCTACCCCCATCCAAAGGCTCCTGGAGGTTCAGGTTTGGCCCTGGTTGTTTGATAGGGTATTTACTCAGACAAAGCCTCCACTTTCTTATGGGCAAACTCGATCTGAGATGAGGAGAGGGGCACTCTGGGTAGTTAAGAGTTTCTGGCTAGCACAAGCTTGTTATATCATCCGAGTCAGTTCCGTGGACAGAACCGAAACCCATCCGTCATGAATGAATGAAGATCGACAACACAGATGGAACTTTCTGGTAAGAACATGACCTCTTTTTATTTAAAAAGAAAACCGAAATCATAACTGCTAAGCATTTAAATGCAAACTGACTTTCATTTTTTCTGTTTTTCTTCTGTGTACTTATTTGCAAATAACTTAGTAGTTGTACATCTGTATTTTGTAATTATTTTATAGTCATATTTGAAACTGTGAGCACTTGTGAAAGTTAGTGCAATTTTGCATGTGGTCAAATATCTCTCTCAAAACTGCATTTTAATAATTTATTTATATTTATATTTTCTTGAGCTTAACACCCAGGGCCTCAGCCAAAAAGGGGATCTATACATTCAGACTATCCCAGAAAAACAAATGCAAATAAATAAATCAAAACAGTTGATACAATAGTTGCATAACAGCCGTAGTTTCTCTTGTAGTGATCATTTTGATTAATTTCTAACTATGAAATATATGTGAATATTTTTGAGTAGCCAATCAACTAGTATGTTTTCGGGAGATGGGAAGAAGTTGGAGTACTTTTAGAAAGGCTCTGCAGATATATGGGAAATACAAACTCTGCAGAGATGGTGGACAGCATTCAGGATTCAGCACCAGATCCTGGAGCTGTGAGGCAGAGATCTTAACTACTGAACCCTTGCAATTCCTTTGGGTTACTTCTATAATCATTTGAAATGCATTTTGGTGACCTTATCTTTGTTTTCTGTATTGTCAACTAGACATGATCTGCTTAGGGTCCCATACAAGAAATAGCTTTGCTTTGAGTTCATTTCAGTCATCTAAAAAGGATGAAAGATGGTGTCAGTTCAGGATTTGCCAGATGTACATCACATGATTTTAAAGGCATTCTACAATTAGTGACCCTTGATTTCATTTTCTTCTATCTGTATGAAGAGATTGAATCACCAAGAGAAAGAGAGTTATATTGCTAAAACTGAATTAATCCTCCAGTCTTGGGGAGCACCTTCACATATTTATAGACTATTTTGCATATAATGGAGGAAGGTAGGTAAAAAAAAATAAAAAAAGGCTTTTCCAAGATGGCTGCACACTGATCAACAGCTTAACTTCAGATCTCTGTGTGTAAAAAAAGAAACTGAAAGATAAGGGCCAGGAACTCTGTCACTATCAGTAAATTCAGTTACTGGCTAGTAAAAAAATATACTTACAGAATGCCAAGAAAGAAGGAACTAGGAAAGTCCAAAAGAAAACCAACTAGAAAACTTAAGGGGAAAAAACAGACTGGGAAGAATCTTGCAGTTGTTCATCAAAAGGCGGGTCAAGCACCAGCTTTGGTACAAGATATGGCTTCTAGTAAAGTGAAGCATGCTCAGAGATTATTAAAATAAATGAAATACCGAAGGAGCATATCAATTCAAATAACAAGGCTGGAAAAAATGGAAGAAGCTTTGAACCGATATTCAGATGAGATGATAAAACTGCAAAAATCAGAGGTCACAATAAAGAAAAGTCTGAGTACGAGACTGCTCAAGAACAGATGTTTCAAAAAATTGTGGAATTAGAGGACAGAGCACACAGGGAAAATCTGATATTTTCTGCTGTACCAGAGAAACTTGAAGGAACAGATGTGTGAATTTTATGAAGGCACAAATAAGCAACCAGATAGGGATTCCACACAAGGAACTGTTAATTGAAAGGGCACACTGTGTGTATGCTCCAAACCTGATCATGTGAAAGCAGCCAGGACGTATTAGTAAAGAAGCAAACCTACCAGCAGAAAGAGTTGATCCTGACAAAACTGTGGCAAAAGGGCAAGCTATTAAAATTTGAAGACAGTAGAGTGTGGAAAATGATTATTCACTGTGTACCAGGCAGAAGAGAAACATTTATTTAGCAATCAGAATGTCGAGAGGCAGGTGAGAGATTCAAGCTGCTATATTCAGCGGTCTTCAGAATATTTTTTCTTGGAGTATCAACATTATTTTTGATGCAGCACAGGCTAAGGAAAAAATACAAAATTTTATCCAACAAAATGTGTGTCATCAAGCAGAAGGGGACCCTGCTTCTCATAACAAAGCATATAAAGGAAAATGCTTGAGAGACCAATAAAGCACAGGATTTGACTAGAAGAATTGGGAGTACATTGGAGTTGAACAGACGTCTGGACTTGGGAGACAGAAATGAACAGGAAGATCAGCAACATGGAAATTAGTGAATAAATGTGAGACTGCAAAGCATCAGTTACATCTGTGAAATATGACTGTACAAGAAAAAGTAGACAGAGTGGATGAAATGTTGGAGATGTGATGGGGGGAAAAGGTATCTGCGAGAATGTTTTTAGAACATAATCATTTGACAGACTTTAAGGGTTCCCTGCAGAGTACTCTGTCAGGAGTACTGGGTCTGCATATTGGTGTAACTAGGGAAATGATTTCTTTGAGCTGGGATAAAGGATCTGAGTTGCCCAGTCATAAGGCCGTGTTGTGTTTGGTTTGGTTGCAATAGCTGCCAAAAAAAAAGCAATTTTTAAAGGGTGGAAATTTATGTATAAACCAGCCATACTTGAAGTAGTGAAAATTCTAAGAGATAAAAACAAGAAGTGGGATCTTTAGAGAAGAGTAGAAGTAAATTACATAGAAAAAACAGAAATTTTGGGAACAATACATGCCGCAAAATGTTTGAGGAGTTATGAGGTTTAGGAAAATTCAGGAATTGAACAATTTTTAATGTTAGATTGAATACATTGTATAGAAAGTTATGCGTAATGTATAATGTTTTTATATGTGAACTTAATATTTGATTCCTTTTATATAAATGTGAGTTAGCTTGTGTTACAAGTGATAGCTCAGTAAAGATGTTTTTTTGTTTCGTTTTTAAAAAAAAAAAAAAAAAAGAAAATAACAAAAGAAGACTTGGTCACAAGTCTCAGGATAAAAAAAAAAGTGCCCACTCCCGGTGTATGCACTAGTGCCAAGAATGAAAAAAAAAGTGTAGAGTCTTCATATCATGGAAGCATTCCTACCACAGGACTAGGCCAGGCTTGGCATGAAGGTAGCCCTTTGCAATAGAAGGAAGTAGAAGTCCGCAAAAAAAAAAAAAAAAAAAAAAAAAAAAAGGTGATAGGCCAAAATAATCAATACAAAAAATGCAGCTCCAAAAATATTTGAAGAGAAATACAGGCAAAGACACTTGGGTACAGTAAATGTCCAAAACAAACAAAAAAAAAAAAACACAAAGGTGGAAGGTAGTAGAAAAAAATAAGTTTAGTGAGGCAGAAATCGAACTAATACACAATCTACAAAGTGAAAGATTTAGTTTTCAAAATCCCTGTTTAACATAGTAACAAAGATGTCAAGTAGAAGAGTTAAACAGTAAGAAGTGGTAATGCAGGGGATATAAAATGGGAGGAAGTAACAGTCGGAGAAATTGAGACAAATTTAAGAATAGCTACTAAATGAAAATACCAGGCCCAGATGCAGTGCCTAACTTGTGGCTAAACTATTAACACATGAAGCAATACTGCAGTACTTCAACCTGAGCATCAACTTCTTGCAGATTGCAGCTGGGCAGAGTGTCCAGCACACTGGCCGAAGTGTCATTTCTGTGATCCTGAATCAGTGCTAGACCAGTTTCCTTAACATCTCCAGTTGAAGAGCAGACAATAATTAAACCTTCTGCAAAAATCCAGCCATAAGGCATCCATGTGTTCCTCACAAAATGAGTTTTTCTTTGTGCATATTCACACACAAAGAAATGCATGAAATTGTATCCCCTCCGTCATATGTACCATAGTGGTATATGTCCCAAGGTATATACACTGACTGTGCTAGCCCATTTTTGAACATCTGGAGTATGACTGCAATTGTTCGATTCACATCTGTCGGCCCTTCAGTTTCACCAGGGGAGAGTCAGCCATAGCATTCAGGATCAACTGTTCTTTCCCCAGCCTTCACTTGGGAAATACATTACTCTCTGGCTAGTTGATTGGATAATGACCTACAATATAGAATGTCTACCTGCTTGCCTCCATAAGAACCCCAAAGGAACTACGTGGGTGTCAGGATATATTTAAGATTTCCAGTTTTGGTTGAGTGTTTACCAGATACTTAACCCTATTTGTGTATATCAGGAACTGGTGTATTCTCATTTACCTCCTATTTAAGCAGACATTATTAATATCTTTTCCAGAAGGAGCAAAATTCTGTTTTCAGTAGTGAAGGGATAATATTCCCTCATAGCCCTCCAAGGTTAAAAGTAGGACGTTTTGGGGTATTTACCCCGAGTAAGTAGCAGAAAGCAGTGCTTTTTCCAAAACAAAGTAAAACACGTTCATCCTACTTTATCAGCCAAGTATTTCTCAGTTCTGACAGTACCACATGCGATATTTTGTATGAAGAGTACCCATTGGTTTCTCATTAGTTTTTGTAACTCGGATAAAGATTTAAAAGAATCAGTTACTTGAAAGATATATTAGCAGGGCATCTGACATTGGTTTTACTTATCCAGCCCAGAAATCCAAGTTTTGTTGAAGTTACACAGGTAATACAATAGTGGTATGGAAACTTCTTGTATAGGAAGATGCTTGTTCCTACCAGTAGTAATTTGGGAGAGGGTCTTGTCTCTGTTCTTTTTTTTTAAATATTTTTTTATCCACACTGTTTACCTTTTGTTACTTGAATATATTGACACACTCCTTCAGCATTAGGATTTCTGTAACCCTTAAAAGGGATATAAAAATAACTCATTTTCCAAGTTTCTCTAATTTGTGGATGACCTCCTCTTGTTCATGATCTGGTCTGGACAATTTTCTCTGCCTTCAGCCAGTTCATACTGTTCTCTCTCTCTCTCTCTCTCTCACTCTGTAGTCACTATCAGTACTTACTGTTAAGAGAAAAAGTTTTAAAAACATACTGTTATTTGTCTTTTTCCTGTTCTTGCAAAGTGAACATGTTATTTGTTGGATATGCCTATCAAAGATGGGCCTCATCTGTGAACAAAATGCAGCATTGCTTATGAATCTGAATGATATCTGTTTTCTGCATTTCAGAATAAAGAGATTTGGTTATAGTTCAGTGAAGCCTGGGATAAGGACGCACGGCCGAGTAAGAGTTAATTTACTGGGGCAGGCTGTGTGTCCTGGAAAATTTGAGCTACCGTTGTTGAACTGAACATTTTGTACTTCTTGAACATTCTGTACTAGCTGTGGGTTTGAGGTAATTTGTGATAAACATGTTTTTCATGGCCAACTGTCAACGGTCAGAAATGTAACAAAAAGTTGTTTTGCTTGCAGTATAAAGTTGATGTCAGTAAACAAGTTGATCAGATCAGAGGAGATCAGATCAGTCCAGACCGGACATCTTGGCCAACATGCTGTGTAATCTGGTTAGCTGCTAATAAAGGAAAATTCATCGCCTGAGGCAGATGCGACTCTCTTGAATTTTTTCTTCTGACACTTACCCACACTCTTAAACACATCAGTAATTACCTCCCTTAAAATCTGTCCATCCAGTTCTGTCTGGTAACTGTCACTACTTACCCACACATCTTAACTTGTCAGTAATTGCCTTCATTTTAACCTCTACAGCCCATTCTGTCTAATCCTTGACTTCATTTACCAACATTTAATCCCTGTGTACTACTAAAGGGGACTGGAAACATCTTTCCTTCAGGTATGGTAGCCTTTTCACTAGAATCCAAAGATATTTTCCTAAGGCTGTCTTATACTCGATTGAATGCTCTTTTAGCGAGTGGCTTTTGCACATTTTTTTTCATTGTAGCTGGGTGGTAATAAATAATGTCTGCATTGTTCACAGTTGCTCTTAGCTTATGTGAGACTGCTGTGTGCTGATGTTTAGGTTTTTAACTTTTCCCACAATAGTGTGACTTTGGAATAGGTGTATACATATATTTGGATGTATGGGGTGCAGTATGGCTTGCCTCCTGCACAAAAACACTTTTTTCTGTTTTTTTTTTTTTTTTTTTTTTAATTATTATCTTTTAAGAGTTACTTTTCCCCTTTATTAAAAAAAATAGTGAAACATAATTTGTATTCCATTGATTCAGATTAACATGGGTAAAGCTTTTCCCATCTCCTTTGACTTCATTACTATTAAACTTCACTCCTCTTAATCCCCTGATGTCATTAGTGAGAATAGATAGAAGTGTGTTGACTTTTTATGCTGCTACAAACATTTTCACATTGGTTACTGGTGTATTTTTGCTGTTTCTTATTTTCTCCTCCCTTTCTACATTTACTTTTCCAGACTTTTTTTTTAATTAAGTCCTATAATATTTATTTACTTACCCTTCAGTTTCAAGTTTTGTTCTCAGCCTTCTGTAATTCCTTAACTCTGCATTATCCACCTCCATGTCACAACCTGTTGCTTATTGTTTATAGATGTTGTACTATTATCTTTTAATTAGACATTGAAGCATTTGTCACTCCTGTCACTGCGTGGGGCTAACACTATGACTCCGTTACCTTCATGAATAATTATTCCCACATTTTTGCATCACCAGCAGAGACTTGCCCCTTGAAACATCCCCCACAATTTCTCCTGCATTACCTATTTCATACAGTGATTATTTCTTTTAATAGTAAAAAAGTCAGTCCACAATAAAACATATCTTTTTAAACCTGCCTGAATCATACCTCTCAACTGTACAGATTTTTGGCTCATATTTTTGGTCTGTTCCTCATAAAATTTGTGGGTACTTTTCCGTTAACGGGGCATCAGTCATCACCAAACATAAAAGTTGCCGCAAAAGGTACAAGTAATACTTCCTGGAAATTTTATTGTAATTACATCTTCTCATTTATACCCGATGTTCCTGTTTTTCCAAGCCCTTTGTCTGCCTTTGCAGTTCACATTTTCACCACGTTTTCTGTTTTTTTCAAAGGCCTTTGTCCCTGCTTTCACTGTCTGCAGGTTGACAGGTATGCCTCAGAGCATTACAAATGTTAACACACTCACCATTACAAATCAGAAGATGCTGCTAAGTGGGAACTCGAATGCAACACTCTCCACACCTTTTTATAACTTTAATTTTTAGTACTGATGACAGAAAACACCAGTAGTTACGCCATACAGTTTGACTGCTGAATTACCATGTGCATCCAAGCACTGTTTCAAATAATCACTCACACAGTCAGTAATGAACATGATATAAAGTTTGAGTTTAAAATAATCGATCATAGCATCAGATAGTTTCATATATTAAAAACTTCAATACTGTAATAAAAATGAGTGCTTTCGTCCCTCAGAAGAATTCATCACATCTTAAGCAAGCATTCAGTTAAATCTTTAGCTTACAATTCCTTGTGTTTGTATGGTTTGTGCTGTACTAAGTTCTTTAATATTCCATGCACGTGTTTTTGCGTTTTTTGGTTATATTTTACTGAAGTCCTCTCTCTCAGCTGAAAGAACAGTTTCTACATTTGTAATGCTAAGTTTGCAAATCGGTCATTACAGTGCGTGTATTTAGTTTGCCAGCTATAAATAAGCACGTAAAGAAAAAAGTAAAATAACAGACTGCATTATTCAGTAAGACGCCTGCTTCCCCGTTAATGTGAAAGTACCAGTTTGTGGTTTACTGGCAAGTCACTGGGATGATCTGAGGGTTGAAATCACTAAATAATGACATATATTTGAGTTTCAGACCTCAAATCCTTCAGAAAATATATGTTAAAACAAACCCTGTTACTCTAGAAACTTTGTTTCTAAGAGCAACATCTAAAATATGTCCTTATTTTTGGGTCTTTGTCCCCCCATTTTGTCGGGCTTTGCCCAGATTTCTTGCACTAAGAGTTTGAAAGGTAAGGCCTGAATTCATTCAGCAACCCGCCCCCCACACACAGTTTTCCAACCCAGCCATAGTTGCACAGGATCCTTCTGTTTCTCCCCTTATCCTAAACACCTTCAGGTAATTCTAATTATAGTGAGTTGTCATTGTTCAGAACAGCCTTGTTTCTCCATTCTGCAGCTAACTTAGTAAAACAGCCAGTGAATTACAATTTGTTGACTTTAAAACAGAGTATGTTTTTACATGCCAGTCTGGAAGATATACCTTTAGTAGGTAACAGCCCTTTCTTTTATCTGAAGTGTTTCATCTCTTGAGAGGGCTTTAACCAAAAAACCTATTTTGCAGCTTGAGAAAGATTTCAGTTATTGCCATACAAAGGTCCTTTTTTAGTTGTTGTGTAACTCATGTTTTACAATTATTGGCTATTGCTTTTGCCAGTGGTCTTCCATTTTCTAGAATTAAAGTACATTTGTCATCCATTTCTGCTGGTTTTCCTGATTTTTCTCCTGTAGTTTGTCATACTATAGCTCTGTAGTTAGTTTTTTTTTTTTTATTTACCCCCCCCCAAGAAAAGTATTTCTCCTGTCCAGGATTTAAAAAGTGGCAGAAAAGTTTATTATTTATTTAAACCTTTCTTCTTAAAAAAAAAAAATCTTACTTTTAGTAGCAGTGAATTCAGCAATAATTTGTGGATAAAAGACAACAAAATGCATAACGTGTTTTTTTTACAAAATTTTGGCAAAGATTTTTTTTTTAATGCAAATCCTTCTATTATGCCAGAGATTGTTTATTCTGCCCACAGCAGAAGTGACTAAGAGTGTGAAGAATTCTGAATATTGTAGGTATCCATGAGCAAGTAATTTAGTTTATATTCTCAGAAGACTGAGCTTGTCAGATAGTATAATTATTTGGCCATTTTATTTATGTTGGCAAGCAGGCATTGCTTACTAGTAGAAATTACCTTTCCTAGGGGTAGGAAACAGCATTACCTTTAGACAAATATTCAGTGGTTGTAAGTGGGCTGATTTGGCCACTCTCTTAGGGCTGTGGCCATCACAACTATTTCTCACCCCATGATGTGCTGTAAAATCTGGCTTGTACTTATATTCACTACTTTATAGGGCATTACAAGTGTGTATTGCCACTCCAGAGTTGGGGGTAGTTGTATCTCATGTATTCTTTGACTTTTTCTGTTGGTCCTAGTTGTGATGATCCACCACTGGACCAGGAATCAAGGAGCCTCAATCCTCACCACTTGGCACCTGTGGAGGATGTTCAATGGGAGAATAACAGGTACACACACAGTATTTCCAGATGCAGCTGTTCTTCATATTTCACTGTTGTGGTCATCACATTTGGGTTATCTGCTTGCAGTAGCCCTCAGTCGGCCTGATTATCAAAGTCTTGGGTCCTGCGTCGGTTGCTGTCTCATCTTTCGTGACGTTAGGTAGTCAGGGGGTATAAAGCATGCAGCCGACACCATTACATCAGTCTTTCTTGCCATGCGGTGCCCGAAGCAGAAGCAGTTCGCAAGTGCCGGTCGGCCGACTCCTGAAATTTTTGTTTTCGAGTTTCAGAACCGAAGTCTTCAACTAAAGCTAAGTACTGTGTTGGGGAAACTTTTTCTTGCTCTAAACCAATGTCAGTAAAAGTCAATAATTGTATTTCTTGTGGAAAGCAAATACCTCATAAAGATTTTCATTCATATTGTATTTCTTGCCTAGGCCCTGACCACGACGTACCTCGCTGTCGGTTTGTTTAAACCACAAACTACTCATCATGGGTACATTTTGGCTTCTAAATATTTTGGTACTCGGTTCAATTATCCAGATATGTCTTCGGTAAGCCACCCGACTGCTGACATTCCGAAAAAATGCAAAGATAAAGACAGAGACAGGCCATCTAGGTCCAAAGCTGCTGACTATGCTTCTCCTAAGCTAGTCGCCAGTTCACTGGTACTCAGTGAGGTGCTTTTGCAGCCCCCTGATACCCACTACTTCAGATTCGCAGGCCTCTACTGAGACTCATTCAGAGTCTGGTATGCCACGAGATGCTTCAACTGTGGAACATGTGGATGTCTCTACCTTGGATGGGTCCGGAGCCACTGTGCAGGCACCGGCTTCAGAGGGTGTATTCAGGCCTACTGACTTGCATATTAAACAGACGCCATCGTCTTCTTTTAGACCTAAAACTCAAACCATGCCTAGGAAACCGACGCCCAGACCGCATGGTCAGGCCTCTGTGCCTAAAAAACAAATGATAAGAATGGCTGAAGACCTTATTACTTTAATCAGGGGAAGCAAACCTTCCCCCTCTAAGAGACCTAGGACTGAATTTGCTTGTGATACTTCTGACCAGGATTCTGAAATTTCTGTCTCCTCTGGTGACCAGGATTTACCTTTATCTACCTATGAGGATTCTGATGCAGAGATCTCTATTCCCTCTGCTTCTCCCCCAGAGGATTTTTCTTTTGGTGAAATCTTGCATACTCTTAGGGAGCATTTTCACTGGGAAAGCCAAGATTACTCTGATTCTAAAAAGAGGCTTACAGATTTCTTACTCCTGCCCCCAACACAGGCCTTTAGCTATCCCTCCTGTTCTGGACATTGTTGACGATGCCTTTTCGGAATCAAGCTTGTCCCCTGACTCTCTACCTCCGGCTCCCAGAAAACCTGATAGATATTACAGGGTTCCTGATTCTCACAAGTTCCTTTTCAAGAATCCTACTGTGGATCCTGAGACCATTTCACAGGGACCCAAGGCCATTAAGGCTACTACTGCCAAAAATCCTACCCCCTCTGATAGAGATTCCAGGGCCCTGGATAGATGGGGGTAAGAAGGTATACACCTCTGCAACCTTGGCCATCAGGGCCTTAAATTGCCAGTTTCATATGTTAAAGTATCAGCAGCATATTATTAGATTGCTTAAACAGAAAATGATGTTGATTCCTGATTGTGCTGAAAAAAAGGATTTACAGGATTTAAGGCAATGTAGTTTTGATTCACTGGAGGCATCTTGCAGGGCTGCTGTCACCGGGTGTGTACTTAGAAGGCATGCTTGGCTTAAGGAGCAGTCTTTGCCAGATCATGTTAAAACTAAATTGCTGGATGCTCCCTTAAATCAGGACTACCTGTGTGGCAACAAAGCAGAAGTTGTTCTTAAAAAGATGGAGTAAAAAGCTAAATCTATGCAAACTGTTAAAGATTTTCCACAAGTGCAGCCTCCTAGATTTAGGAGGCATTAGCCCTCAAAAAAATTGGTCCTTTCCTGCCACTTCCATGCCTTCTCAGTTCAAACCCAGAACCAGCAGAACACCCAGGCTTCAGTCCCAGGGTACGCACAGGACTAAGCAGTGGGGGGCTCCCACTTCCAAAACAGGGAATAGTAAGACTCCCCCCTATGGTAAGCTGTCTCAATGACTTAATTTTAAAACTTCCAAGCACTTCTCAACTGACTGCTACTTTAGGGGGAAAGATTGCTCTGCAAGCAAAAAACTGGGAACTCATTACCCAGGACAACTGGGTTTTAAACATAGTTTGCCCAGGGATACAGATTTCACTTCCACACGTTACCAACCACAAACAGTTGGCCAAATCTACCCCCAAATCAGTGGGCAGAGGCTCAAAAGCAAGTACTGTCTCTCTTAAGATTCAAGGCTATTCAGACTCTACCAGAAGAGGAAAAGGGACAAGGTTTCTACTCGAGACTTTTCTTGGTACCCAGAAAAGACTAGTCATGGCGTCCTGTCCTGGACCTGTCTATCCTAAACACCTTTTTGGTGATTCCAAAATTCAAGATGCTAACTCTTCACCAGTTGCTTCCCATGATAGGCAAAGATGCCTGGTTGGCAACACTGTTTTTAAAGGAAGCCCACATGCACATCACAATCAGGGAGCAGGCTTCATGTTCTCTGCACTGCCCTTTGGCTTATCTACTGCACCCAGGGTATTCACAAAGTGCCTAGCTCCAGTCATTGCATTTTGCAGGCAAAGAAATATTCAAATGCACCCATACCTGGAAGATTGTCTAATTCAGGCAGAAAGCCAGGACATACTTCTGAATCATCTGGCATTTGTACAGAAGGTGATATCTTGTCTGGGGTACACCATAAATGAAAAGAAATCACATCTGGTACACTGTCAACAAATTATATTCCTGGGAGCAAGCTTGAACACAACTTCCCAGATGGCTTTCCTCACGCCAGAGAAACAAATTAATTTGACAACTTACTTCAAACTAGTGGCCACAAAAACCCTGCTATCTGCAAGGCAAATACTGCAAGCCTTGGGGTTCATGGCCTCGTGCATTCTCCTAATTCCATATGCAAGACTGCATATGAGGAAACTACAATGGTATCTAAAAAGCCTATGGTGTCAACATTCTCAGGATCTAGAAGCAATGATTCCTAACCTTGCCTGTGGTTAGAATTCCTTTGGTGGGCAGTGGCCTGCCACCAAAACAAGGGACTACCATTCACTCTACCCCCTGCTGCCCAAACCCTAACAACAGACTCATCAGACTATGCATGGGGTGGATTACCTGGCAGGGAAGTGTATTCAGGGCAAATGGAACCCAAGTCAAATGCACCTGCATATCACTTAAAAAGAAATATTTGCTGTACAGAATGCTCTGACAGCCTTCAAGGACCACATTCTTCCAGGACAGTTAATGGTAAAGACTGACAACACCACTGCTATGTGGTACATAAACAAGCAGGGAGGGTACCCATTCTTACCCCCCCCCCCCCTCTGCAGACTAGCCATGGCTCTGTGGAACACAGCCTTGAGCTACCAAGTGCATCTACAGGCTCAATTCCTGCCAGGAAAACTAAATACACTGGCAGATGAACTAAGCAGAAAGCTCATGTGCCGACACAAGTGGAAACTGGAATCAAAGATTTTCAACATGTTGATCAACAAATGGAGGACCCCAGATATAGACCTGTTTGCCTCCCCCCAGAACTACCAATTAGACAAATTCTGCACAAGGACTCCCCACAAACAAGCTTGGAAAGTGGATGCTCTGTCCTTCAGCTGGAAAAGTTATGCCTTTCCTCTCCAAAGTACTACTAAAGATCAAACAGGACAAAGAATTATACTGATTGCACCAGACTGGCCCCATCAACACTGATACCCCCTCTTGCGCAGTGTGTCACAGTTGACCACATGGTACCTACCTCAGACCCCTACCCTGCTGTCACAGCAGGAGAGCCACACACACCTGGCAGTCTGTCTAATTAACTAATCTCTCCATCACCATCCCTCAGTAAACAAGTGTTGGATGTCATTTTGGAGGCAAGGAGGCCTAGTACTAGAAAATCTTATGCTGAAAAATGGAAAAGATTCTGTGCCTGGAACCAAACTCAAGGGGATGGTCACTGCAGCACCCAATTCTTCAATACTTAACTGAGATGCTTCACAAGGGCCTTTCCTTTTCCTCCATCAAAATTCACGGCTCAGCCATTTCAGCTCATTACAACACAGAACCACCCCTCTTTTCTCACCCACTGCTCAAGCAGTTCCTCAGAGGGGCCAAAAACTTAAGACCACCCAGGAGAGCCCCAACTCCAGCGTGGGACCTTAATTTTGTATTGGAAAAACTCACTCTTCCTACTTTTGAGCCAGCTGCAACGTCAGGCCCTTATGGCAGTGGAGCCTTTCATCATCTTTCATGCGGACACGGTGTCCCTCAGGACGAGTCACTCTTTCATGCCCAAGGTGGTATCCAGTGTGGCTCTTAATCAGTCCATTCATTTGCCAACCTTCTTTTCTAATCCACAGAACAAATGGGAATGGATACTGCACTCCTTAGATGTGTACAGACAAGTTAGATTTTACTTGGACAGGACTAAACCTCAAAGGAAATCTGAACAACTGCTGGTGGCATTTGCTGCAGGGGCAGAGGGGAAGGCTATTTTAAAGCAAACCATTTCTAAATGGATAGGCCATTGCATTCATTTCTGCTATAAGCATCATGGAAAACCTATTTCACAGGGGATTAGACTCCATTCAACCAGGGCTGCATCTACCTCTACAGCCTTCTCAGAGGTGTCTCTACCAGAGACATTCTAGAAGCTGCTATCTGGAGTTTGGAGCATACTTTCACCAAGCATTACCACTTGCCAATTTTCTCTAAATCCAGAACTGGCTTTGCCACTGCAGTCTTGCAAGGCCTTATAGCTGGTCCTAATGCTATCTAAATTCATCCTCCCATCCTTAGCTTTGGGAATCTACCCAAATGTGATGACTGCAACAGTGAAACACGAACAACATAGTACAGTTGTGTACACTTACCATAAATGTAGATGTTTGAGTGTATTCACTGTTGCAGTCCTGGTTACCCTCCCTTCAGCCTCCGACTTCTTTCGGCTATACCTCTATTCTCTTCTACTATACTTAAAAGCTTTTTGGTGTATTTGCTTTTTTGTTGGAGGTATAACCTTGTATATTTATATTTAATTGCTTCCCATTAAGGGGGGCACCTGACATCTAGGGCAAGAAAAACTGATGTAATGGTATCGGCTGCATGCTTTATACCCCTGACTACCTGACGTCACAGAAGATGAGGCAGCAACCTACGCAGGACCCAAGACTTTGATAATCAGGCCGACTGAGGGCTACTGCAAGCAAATAACCCAAATGTGATGACTGCAACAGTGAATACACACAAACATCTACATTTATGGTAAGTGTACACAGCTGTACTTTCTCTGGATGTCATAAAGTGCAATTTCTCTTAAGAGCACACAGAGACCACAGTCAGTCTGGTCCTGGTTTCTCCCTCTCTCTCTCTCAAGATCCCCAGTAAGACTCCCCATTGGCAGAGCTATAGAGTTGAGATCTCGTTTAAGTATCCAAGCCAAGGCCTCTAACAACCTCTCTGTCCAACCAGTGATTTGTGTCCCTGTCCAAGTAGCTGACACACAGTCTTTGAGATCTTATTCACACACACACACACACACACACACACACACACACACACACACACACACACACACACACACACACACACACACACCAGGGAAAGGCTGGCACAAGTTTACTAGCTATGCCCCCTTCTGCCCAGACTATAAGGTAGCTATGACTACTACCAGACACTCCTGCCAGCTACCTTAAGGCTCTTCCAAGGGTATCCAGTATACTGAGTGAAATTAATATTAATGCAAATGGCAGTTTGACCAAGAGGAAGACTATTATGAGTGGTCCACACAATGTCACCAAATAGCTATACAAGTACTCTCAGGACTTAATTGTATCTTGTTTCTGTGCATAACTATGTATATATATATATATATATATATATATATATATATATATATATATATATATATATATATATAAAGTTATGGCTTCCTTCTCCTGTATTGTGATGTCATTAGTGAGAATAGAAAGAGGCATGTTGACTTTTTATGCTGCTACAGACATTTTCACATTGGTTGCTGGCATATTTTTGCCATTTCCTATTTTCATTGCTGAGAATGGATACAAATGTTTTTTTTGAGAATTATAGCCATTCTCAAATGTTTTCCTGATGGATTTAATACTTTGTACCTTTATATAGTTTAATGTTAAGTCATTTCCTTATTCTGAATGGCAGAATATGACTGGCTAGGAATGGGCCTTCTATTTGAATTTAGTCATTGTGATTCATAATGTTTGGAAGGAAGAACTTAGTTTGGAATTCTGGACTAATGGGGCTTGACTGGCAAACCAGTGCCCATAAATAGGGAATACAGTGTCAAGTGTTTAGATGATGCGAGGAAATGTTTTTGGGGTGCTTCATATAGCTGGTACTTGGGCCTTTGCTGAAAAGAATCCATTACCCACATTCTACTTTTCTTTACTTCACTGAATAATTCTCATACAGTTGTGTGGCCCATTGGTGAAACCTCACTTGGACTAGTTTGTCTAGATTTGGTAACCATCCCTTTGAAATTACATCTTAATCCTAGAATGTGTCCTGAGGTGGTTCACCAAAAGACTTAGTTTTGCATATTGTGCCGCACAGTGTGTGTGTGTGTGTGTGTGTGTGTGTGTGTGTGTGTGTGTGTGTGTGTGTGTGTGTGTATTTTAATTCTGTTTGGTTGAGCAGTAAAGAGATGTTAATACTTCTGACTTAGCTGAAGAGGAGAAAGGAGGTAGTTGACTCTCCATGATGGTGATTGCCTAAGAAAAAGCACTGCAACTCACTTTGGGGAGCAGTTGCTAAGCATTCAAATGTATCATGAACCTGTGAATGGTTAGATACATGGGACACATCACACTTAAATGGAGTAGTCATAGATGCCTCCTTTCCTCCTCTACACCACTCTGGTACTGTTTATGGTGAATGTTCACACAGTTACCATCAGAAGTTAAATTGGGGGGGGATCCTGTATTTTAGATGATCCTTAACTTAACAGACTAGCATGCTTTCATACTTTTTTTACCATTATTCCTCCTCCTGTAAAGATGCTTTTGTTTCTTTAATTATTTTATAAGGTGTTAAAAGGTTCTACTTTCTTTGCAGACTTCTCTCTTCTGGTCTAAGATCTAGCTGTCCAGTATCAAGTGACTTCTCAGGCTGATGTTCTTCGTGTTTCACGGTTGCAGTCATTACATTTGGGTAATCTGCTGGCAGGTTGCCCTCAGTCGGCCTGAATTCCAAAGTCTTGGGTCCTGTGTCTGTTGCTGTCTTGTCTTCCATGACGTCAGGTCGTCAGTGGTATAAAACATGCAGCTGACACAATTTTCTTTAGTCTTTCTTGCCACGCGGTGCCCAAAGCAGAAGCATTTCGCAAGTGCCGGTCGGCCAACTACTGAAATATTCGAGTTTGAGTTTCAGAACCGAAGTCTTCACTAAAGCTAAGTACCCCATTGGGGAAACTTTTTTCTTGCTTTTTACCGATGTCAGAAAAAATTAATAATTGTATTACTTGTGGAAAGCAAATACCTCATAAAGATTTCCATTTATACTGTATTCCTTGCCTAGGCCCTGATCACAACATGCCTGGCTGTTGGTTATGTGCTAGATTTAACCAACACACTTTTAAGCGTCTGTATATTTTTGCATCAAAGTATTTTGGAAACAGATTGAACTACCCAGAAATGTCATTGGATAGCAATCTGACTACCGGAGTACATAAATGCAAAGAAAAGGCAGTCTAGATCCAAAACCGATGACGAAGCTTCTCCTAAGCCAGTCGCCGGTACTCAGTGAGGTGCCTTCGCACCCCCTGATACCTGCTACCTTCAAGTCGCAGGCCTCTACCAACACCCATGTGGAGTCCGGCATGCCGCAAGATACTCAAGGTATTGGACCGACGGATGTATCTCCCTCGGATGGGTCCGGAGCCGCTGAGCAGGCACCGGCTTCTGAGGGTGTATTCAGACCTCAACTTTTGTACATCAAACTGACGACAGCTGCAAAACCAAAGACAAAAGCAACTTCTAAAACTAAAAAACCGACACATGAGCCACGTGCACATGCCTCTATGCCTAAAAAACAGGTGATCAAAATGGCTGAAGACCTTATTACCTTGATCAGGGGTACCCATCCCCTTCCAGATAAGAGGCCTAGGCAAGACACTGATTATGAATCTTCAGATCAGGTTTCAGTTTCTTCTTATTCCTCTTCTGATCAGGAATTATCTATACCTCCCTATGAAGATTCTGATGCTGAGGAGTCTAGTCCATCTGCATCTCCTCCAGAGGATTATTCATTTGGAGAAACCTTGCATACTTTGAGGGTGCATTTTCACTGGGAGAGTCAAGACTTCTCAGAATCAAAAAAGAGGCTCAGGGATTTCCTCCTTCTCCCTCAGCACAAGCCTTTAGCCATTCCCCTTGTTTTAAACATCGTGGATGATGTGTTTTCATAGTAAACCTTGGCCCCTGACTCCTTACCTCCGGCTCCCAGTAATCCTGACAGATATTACAGGGTCACTGACTCGCATAATTTTTTATTTAGAAACCCTGCTGCTGATCCTGAAACTATTTCACAGGGTCCAAAGGGAGTTAAGGCCTCAACAGCAAAAATTCCTACCCCCTCTGACAGAGATTCAATGGCATTCGACAGATGGGGAGAAAAGGTTTATACATCTGCAGCCTTGGCAATCAGGGTCTTAAACTGTCAATTTCATATGCTTAAGTACCAACAACATGTTATGGGTTTGCTGAAACAGAAAATAATGTTGGTTTCGGAATGTGCAGAAAATAAAGAATTGCAGGAATTATAGCATGCAGCTGAACAAGTTGGAAAGCATACTTTGCAATGTGGTTTGAATTCTTTAGAGGCCTCCTGCAAGGCCGCAGTTACTGGATCTGTGATTAGGAGGCATGCCTGGCTAAAGGAACAAAATTTGCCTGATCATGTTAAAGCTAAATTGCTAGATGCACCTTTACAACATGATTCTCTGTTTGGTATTAAGGCAGAACAGGTTTTAAAGAAAATGGAAGACAAAGCTAAGTCTATGCAAACTGTTAGACTTACAAGTGCAGCCACCAGGATTCAGTAGACACTGGCCTACAAAAAATTGGTCCTTTCCTGTGCCAGACAGAGCTCAAAGGGGAAAATCCAGACACCCTAAGGGTTCCAGATACCAGGCACAAGACTCGTATAAGTCAAAGCAATGGGGCGCATCCACCTCCAAATCTGGGGAGATAAAGCGAAAACCTACAGAAAGCAATCCCAATGACTTCCCTCTGCCTACACCAAGCACTTATCTTTTGGCAGCACCCATAGGGTGGAAATTAGCACTTTTTGCTCAAAATTGGCAGTTAATAACCAAGGACAAGTGGGTACTAAACATCATATCACAGGGATACAGATTCCATTTCCACACTCTTCCGATGGCAAATGGTTGGCCAGATCTGCCAAAAAAATCAATGGGCAGAGGCATAGAAACAGGTTATGTCCCTCATGGATATGGGGGCCATTCAGACAGTACCAGAACAGGAAAAAGGACAAGGTTTTTACTTGACTGTTCTTGGTACCCCGAAAAGACAAGGCCTGGCGGCAAATACTGGATTTATCGATTTTGAACACATACCTGGACATTCCAAAATTTAAAATGCTGACTTTGCAGCAGCTTCTACCCAGGCTGGGCAAAAATGCTTGGCTGGTGACTTTAGACCTAAAAGAGGCATACCTGCATGTCCCAATAAGACAGTCATGTAGAAGATAGCTCAGATTCAAGGCTGGCTTAATGCATTACCAATTCTCTGCACTGCCCTTTGGCTTATCTACTGCGCCCAGGGTCTTAAGTGCCCGGCACCAGTAATTGCATTTTGCAGACAAAGACGTATACAAATATATCCTTACTTGGACGACTGTCTCATTCGAGTAGAGAACAAGGACACTCTTCTTTGACACCTGGCGTTTGTGAAAAGGCTTCTAACATGCCTAGGGTGCACAATAAACGAAAGGAAATCACAACTGGTACCCTCTCAAAAGACAACATTCCTGGGTGCAAGCTTAAATACAACTGCCCAGATGGCTTACCTCATGCCAGACAAACAAAGGCAATTGACTACTTACTTCAAACTGATGGCAACAAAAACCCAGTCTTCTGCAAGACAAATTCTGCAGGCTCTGGGCTTCATGGCATCCTGCATCCTACTAATTCCTTATGCAAGACTGCATATGAGGAAACTTCAATGGTACCTAAAAAGTTTATGGAGTCAACATTCACACAGTCTGGAAACAATGATTCCTCTCATTCCCTCCCTGCAACAGGAGTTTCTGTGGTGGGCAAAGGCCTGTCACCAAAACATGGGATGGCCCTTCACTCTACCCCCTGCCAACCAAACCTTAACAACAGATGCATCAGATTATGCCTGGGGGGCCCACATGGCAGGAAGATGCATTCAGGGCATATGGGCACCAAAATAAATGCATCTACATATCAACCAGAAAAAGATGCTAGCTGATCAAAATGCCCTAACAACTTTTAAGGACTTACTTCATCTAGGACAACTACTGATAAAGACGGACAACACCACAGTCATGTGGTATATAAACAAACAAAGGGGCACACACTCCTACCCCCTTTGCAGATTAGCCATGGCACTGTGGGACACAGCTTTGACCTACCAAATACATCTTCAAGCACAATTCCTGCCAGGAAAACAAAACACTCTGGCAGACGATTTAAGCTGAAACCTTATGGATCCTCATGAGTGGAAACTAAATCCACAAGTCTTCAGCATGATAACAGAGAAATGGGGGAGCCCAGACATAGATCTATTTGCCTCTCCTCAAAATTATCAATTGAAAAGATTCTGCACAAGGAATTATCACAGCCAAGCATGGAAAGTGGACGCCCTATCTTTCAGTTGGAAAAACCTATCAGTTTACGCCTTTCCTCCTCTGCCTCTTATACCCAAGATCCTCCTAAAAGTCAAACAAGAGAAACCAAAGATGATATTAATTCCCCCGGACTGGCCCCGCCAATACTAGTACCCAACCCTAAGGAACTTGTCTCAATACCCAGCTTGGACCTTGCCTCAAAGACCACAACTACTGTCCCAGCAAAACAATCAGATCCTGCACAATCAACTACAGACTCTGAACCTGGCAGCATGGCTAATCATGTAATCATACAAACGACACCTCTCAGTAAAACTGTGATGGATGTCATTTTGGAAGCCAGAAGGCCTAGTACTACAAAATCTTAAACTGACAAATGGAAGAGATTCTGTGCTTGGAATCAAGCACAAGGAACTGATAAAGCAGAACCACATATTCCTCAGATATTACAATACTTAACTGAGATGCTTGACAAGGCCTATCTTTCTCATAATCAAAATCCATGCCTCTGCCATTTTGGCTCATTACAATACAGAGCCACCAATCTTTTCTCATCCTTTATTAAAGCAGTATCTTATAGGAGCCAAAAATTTAAGGCCTCCTAGAAGATCACCATTACCAGCATGGGACCTCAATTATGTGTTGGAAAAGCTCACCCTGCCTCCATTTGAACCAGCTGCTACCGCTGATGTAAAGTTCTTATCATGGAAGACAGCTCTGCTACTAGCAATTACTTCAGCAAGAAGAGTTTCAAAGCTACAGGCCCTAATGGCTGTAGAGCCTTTTATCATATTTTACCCAGACAGGGTGTCTTTGAGGACAAATCCTACTTTTATGCCTAAGGTGGTTTCCAGTGTGGCTCTTAACCAAACAATTCATCTGCCAACTTTTTATCTAAATCCGCAGAACAAAGGGGAGAGAATTCTGCATTCCTTGGACGTACACAGACAGCTAAGATTCTACTTGAGCAGGACTAAAGCTCTAAGAAAAACTGAGTAATTACTAGTGTCATATGCTGCAGGATCAGAAGGAAAGGCCATTTCAAAGCAGACAATTTCAAAGTGGATAAGCCACTGCATCCATTTCTGCTACTTACACCATGGTAAACCTGTGCCCAAGGGCATTAGGTCTCATTCTACCAGAGCTGGAGCTACTTCAGCAGCCTTTCTCAGAGGAGTACCAACCAAAAACATTCTAGAGGCTGCTATTTGGAGTTCTGTTCACACCTTTACAAAGCATTACCATTTGCCTCTCTACTCTAAGTCCATGGCAGGTTTTGCCACTGCAGTGCTGCAGGGCCTTATAGCCACACCTAATGCTGTTTAGCTCCAGCCTCCCAACCATAGCTTTGGGATTCTACCCAAATGTAATGACTGCAACAGTGAAACACGAAGAACATGGTACAGTTGTGTACACTTAACATAAATGTAGATGTCTGAGTGTATTCACTGTTGCAGTCCAGGTTACCTTCCTGCCATCCCCCTGTCATTCTAAAGTTTATCTTTCCTACTCTATCCTCTACAACCTATGTGGTGTATTTGCTTGTAGATGAAGGTAAAGTTTATATTGATGCATGTGTATATATATATATATATATATATATATATATATATATATATATATATATAGGTTCATAGGTTTATACTAGTCTATCTGCCCTAAGGCATTTATAAGCCTAGCCCAAATTTTTGTGGCTTACGCCACCCCTTATATGAAAAAATACTGTGCCCATTAGTTTGTTGTGCCTCTGTCCAGCAGTGACACAGAGATGATTCCCGGGGTAAACCTACGATCTCCCATCCACAGGTCTAGATTTCTCTTGAACAGAGTCAGCGAGGTGCTCTGCCTCACATGGACCGGGATTTTATTCCACAGCATAGGGAGTCTCTGAGTGATAAATCTATCCCTCCAGCACGTCCTATTTATATCCGTGCTAAGGTTTAAGTCGCTTGCTCTAGTGGTTTTGGTGGATTTGGATTTTTTGAGGTGCAGCATGTCCATTAATTCTGGGTTGGACATGGCCTTGTATGTCAGGCACATGTCATCTCTGAGCAGACGGTATGCGACTGAATAGAGCTGGAGTTTCTTCAATCTGGCAGCATATGACAGATTTTGGAGTCCCTTTATCCTTTTGGTGAGGAACTTTTGGGGTCTCTCCAATTGCTGCAGATGTCGGGTGAGATACATCCCGAATGGGGCATTGTACTCGATCATTGGTCTGGTAAGTGAAGAGTACAGGGGAACAATGACCTCACTAGATCTGGATGTGAATCCCTTCATGATCAGGTGGGCAATGTAGAAGGTCTTTCTAACCACTTTAGCAACGTGAGTGTCAAAAGAAAGGCCACTGTCAACCTGGGTCCCCAGGTCCCTGATAACCTCTTCTGTGCTTAGTGGATTGCCACCAATATGGTAGCTTGGGGTTACCTTGTTTTCCCGAAGGGTATGACTATACATTTTTTGGCGTTTAACTTCAGGCCATGGCTCTGGCACCAGCTATCTGTTTCCGTGAGTCCCTTCTGAAGGATATCCGTGTCCGTTGCACTTTCCACTATGGCGCCCAGTTTGCAGTCGTCTGCAAACTTTGTCAGCCAAAGTCCTCCCATGTTGGCCTGTACTTCTGAGAAGTAGATGCCAAACAATAGGGGGCCAAGGACCGAGCTATATATATATATATATATATATATATATATATATATATATATATATAATATTGCTACCTTTTTGGGGGCACCTGACATCGGGGACAAGAAAAACTAAAGAAAATGGGGTCGGCTGCATGTTTAATACCCCTGATGATCTGATGTCATGGAAGAGAAGACAGCAACCAATGCAGGACCCAAGACTTTGGAATTCAGGCCGACTGAGGGCAAACCTGCCAGCAGATTACCCAAATGTAATGACTGCAACAGTGAATACACTCGAACATCTACATTTATGGTAAGTGTACACAACTGTACTGATGTTCTTCGTTTTCCATTGCTGCAGTCCTTACTATTGGGTATAGTCCGCGTCCAGTCGGCCCGAATACCAGAGTATAAGGCTGACGTCGGTCAGGGCGCATTAGACTGACGTCAGTACGTCAGGGTACTAATGCGCATGACCGACGTCATATCCTCAGTCTTTTTTGCCGCATGGTCCGATGCAGAAGCAGTTTTGCGAGTGCAGGTTGGCGTTCTGAAATATTTCCGAAACCGGAGTTTCAGACCGAAACAGAGTTGGCTAAGTACCCGTTGGGAACATTTTGGTTTTTCTTGCCTCAGTATTTTACCGGATGTCAGAAAAAGTGAATAACTGTATTTCTTGTGGGAAACAGATACCTCATAGGGATTACCATACCTTGTGTATACCTTGTTTAGGGCCTGAGCACGACGTTGTTGGTTGCCGCTCTTGTGCTAGGTTTAACAAACGCACTATTAAGAGGAGGTTAGACTGTGCCAGGTTAGTGTTTGGGAAGCGTTGCAATTATAAAATGCCGTCGGATGCTCCGAAGCCCGCTTCGTCCAAAAAGCGCAAGGACAAAACAGTGAAGCCTCGGGTTGATGAACCGGCAGTCCCGGACGTCGGTTCTTTAGAAGGCTCAGTGGAGCCAGAGGTTTTGCCAGGAGTTTCTATGGAGTCTCAGGCAGAAACTTTACTGTTACAGGATGTGCCTTCTCAGGAGGTAGGCCAGGCTGAGGGGGCTTCTCAGGTAACTGTTCTTCCCTCTCTTCCCAAGGTAGTTAGAGCCTCTCCTTCTGTTGCCAAAACTTCTTTGAGAGGTAGGCCTAGTTCAGCTTCAGTGGGGGCTTCTCCTAGCATTTTGGGTTCTGTACCTAAGAAACATATGCTTAAAATGGCAGAAGATTTGATTACTATGATTAGAGGTTCTATGCCCCGCCTGATAAGAGGCCTAGGGTGGAACCGGAGTTTGATAGTTTTGAACAGTGTTCAGAGGCTTCAGAGTCTTCTGCGGAAGACTTGCAGGAGTATCCCACTTATTCTGATTCTGATGTGGATGATTCCACTCCTACAGCTTCTCCTCCTGAGGATTTCTCATTTTCAGAGACTCTGCATTCCATGAGGGAGCACTTTAAATGGGAAGGCCAGGATTACTCTGATTCCAGGAAAAGGCTTAGGGAATTCTTGTTTTGCCCCAGCATAGGCCCTTAGCTATTCCTCCTGTGTTGAATGTGGTGGAAGATGTTTTTGCAGAGGCTTCCCTGAATCCTGACTCTTTACCTCCTGCTCCTGTTAAGCCTGATAGGTATTATAGGGTGCCCGAAGCTCATAAGTATTTGTTTAAGAGTCCTAGGCGGACCCAGAAACTATTTCTCAAGGGCCTAAAGGTGTTAAGGCTTCTGTGGTTAAAAATCCTGTTCCCACTGATAAAGAGGCAAGGGCTTTGGATAGGTGGGGAAAGAAAGTGTATACTTCTTCCACTCTAGCCATGAGAGCGTTGAATTGTCAGTTTCACATGCTAAAATATCAGAATTATCTCCTTTCACAATTAAAATCTAAGGTGGATGCTTTGGCGGAAGGTATTGAGTGTAAAGAGTTGCTGGACTTGGTTCATGTGTCTGAGCAAGTGGGTAAGCATTCTTTGCAATGTGGTTTTGATGCTGTGCAGGCCTCCTCGAGGGTGGCTGCTACTAGTTCTGTTCTTCGCAGGCATGCCTGGTTGAAGGATCAGAATTTAGCTGAGCATGTTAAGACAAGGATTTTGGATGCTCCTTTACAGTCTGATGTGTTGTTTGGATCGCCTGTGGAAGCAGTTCTAAAGAAAATGGAGGACAAAGCTAAGTCTATGCAAACTGTTAAAGATTTTTTGCAGGTGCAGCCACCGAAGTTTAGTAGAAATTGGCCTGCTAAGGGGTGGACATATCCTGCTTATGATTCCCAGTCTAGGGGTAGGTCTAGACGTGGTAGGGGCAGGGCTCAAGGTTCTTTTAGGCCTAGAACAGGAGTTCACCTGCTCAGACTTCTGGTGAGGGCAGGGGTCAGTCCTTTCGTAAACAGACCCAATGACCTGTCTTTTCAGCTGCCAGTAGATTCTCGTCTGGCAGCTCCTTTGGGAGGAAGACTGTCTCTTTTCAAAGAAAATTGGGATTTAATTACTCAAGACAAATGGGTGTTGGATATCATTCACCACGGTTACAGATTTTATTTCCATACAATGCCCCTTTCAAAGGCATGCCAGACGTTCCTCCTCCACAAAGAAAGGAGGCTCACAAGCAAGTTTCTCAGTTACTCCAGATGGGGCTCATTCAGCCAGTCCCTGTATCAGAAAGGGGCCTAGGATTTTATTCTCGCCTGTTCCTAGTACCAAAGAAGGGGAACACGTGGAGACCAATTTTGGATTTATCTCTCCTCAACACTTTTCTGGACATTCCCAAGTTCAAGATGTTGACGTTACAACAGCTTTTACCTCTGCTGGGCAAAGATCACTGGATGGTAACTTTAGATCTCAAGGAAGCTTACCTTCATGTGCCTATAAGGCTAAGTTGCAGGAAGTATCTGCGGTTTCGAGCTGGAAATTCTCATTATCAGTTCTCTGCATTGCCCTTTGGCTTATCTACTGCCCAGAGTATTCACAAAGGTTCTGGCTCAGTGATAGCTTACTTCAGGCTTCAAGGAATTCAAATCTATCCTTACTTGGACGACTGCCTGATTCTGGCTCAAGAAAAGGAAGACCTTCTACAGCATCTGGAATATGTTATAGCAGTGCTAAGATGCCTAGGGTATTCTGTGAGCGAAATAAAGTCCAGTCTAGTACCCTCTCAAGACATGTGCTTTCTGGGTGTGAGACTGAATACAGCAGCCCAGATGGCCTTTTAACCCCGGACAAACAAAAGAGTCTGTCACTTTACTTCCATCAACTATCTCATCAGTCCGTGCTGACTGCAAGGACAGTCCTTCAAGCATTAGGGTTCATGGCATCTTGTATTCTGGTACTTCCCAATGCCAAACTGCATATGAGGAAGCTACAATGGTATCTCAAAATGTATGGACACAGCACTGCCAGGATTTGGACACTGTCATTCAAATAATACCTTGCCTTCAAAAAGAATTCTTGTGGTGGGCTCAGGAATGTCACCTAAACAAGGGACTCTGTGACCCGGCCAGAGGCAAGTCAGATTTTAACGACAGATGCCTCGGACATTGCTTGGGGAGCTCATCTAAATGGAAAGTGGATACAAGACAAGTGGCCTGCCAGACTACAGCATCTACATATCAACATGAAGGAGATGTTGGCAGTCCAGTTTGCATTAATGGCTTTCAAGGAGTTACTTCTTCCAGGGCAGGTGTTGATTCTAACAGACAACACAACTGTCATGTGGTACATCAACAAGCAAGGGGGAACACATTCTTATCCTCTATGCAGGCAAGCAATGATTTTATGGGAGACTG
Source organism: Protopterus annectens (assembly GCF_019279795.1). Lineage (NCBI taxonomy): Eukaryota > Metazoa > Chordata > Ceratodontiformes > Protopteridae > Protopterus > Protopterus annectens. The sequence continues at coordinate 785,336,727 of NC_056746.1, read as the reverse complement.
CGCTAAGCTTGCAACTAACTCTTCAGGCAAGGTTTCTGCCAGGAGCACAGAACTCCTTAGCAGATGTGTTAAGCAGACAAATCATGGATCCCCACAGTGGAAACTGGATCTTCATGTATTTCAGAAATTGACAGTGTCATGGGGAACTCCAGACATAGATCTGTTCGCTTCTCCACTAAACCACCAGCTGCCAAAGTATTGCACAAAGGGGTTTCATCACACAGCTTGGAAAGTGGATGCTCTGTCTTTCAGTTGGAAAAACCTTCATGTGTATGCCTTTCCACCTCTGCCTCTTCTTCCAAAGGTACTATTAAAGGTCAGACAAGACAGGCCAAGGATGATTTTGATAGCTCCAGATTGGCCTCGCAACACTGGTACCCACTACTACGGAGTCTGGTAAAGAAGCCTCCATGGCCTTTACCTCTGATTCCTCATCTGTTATCTCAGAAGGACGGTCATCTGCTCAATGTCAAGCTTCACTCTCTTCATCTAACAGCCTGGCATATTCTGTGTTGAAACACAGCAGGTCTCAACTTCCTCAACAAGTTTTAAATGTGATTATGGAAGCTAGAAGACCTAGTACAAGGAGAGTGTCACATGAAAAATGGAAGAGATTTTTATTTTGGAGTACAGCAAAGAATTTGGAGATTTCTGAGCCTAATTTGAGTGTGGCTCTTCAATATCTTACTGAGTTATTGGACAAAGGTTTGTCCTTCTCTTCCATTAAGATTCATGCTGCAGCAATTTCAGCTCACTATGATTGTGACCCACCTTTGTTTTCGCATCCTTTGTTCAAGCAGTTTCTTAGAGGGGCAAAGAATATAAGACCCCCACGTAGAGCTCCTACTCCTGCTTGGGATCTCAATTTTGTGTTGGAAAAACTTACTCTACAACCTTTTGAGCCTGCAGCTACTGCTGAATTGAAATACTTGTCATGGAAGACTGCTTTTCTGTTGGCTATTACTTCTGCAAGAAGGGTGTCTGAGTTGCAGGCCCTTATGGCAGTAGTGCCATTTTTGATTTTCCATAAGGATAGGGTATCATTACGTACTAATCCTTCCTTTATGCCTAAGGTGGTTTCTTGTGTGGCTTTAAACCAAACTATTCATTTGCCTACGTTTTATGCAGACCCTCAAAATAAAGGGAAAAGATTTTGCACACTTTAGATGTACACAGGCAATTGCGTTATTATTTAAGCAGGACTAAGGATTTTAGGCAGTCTCAGCAGTTGTTTGTTTCTTTTGCTTTGAGTTCACAGGGCAAGCCTGTGTCAAAACAAACTATTTCTAGGTGGATTGGCTTTTGCATTGCATTTTGTTATTCCCATCATGGCAAGGAGATTCCAGCTGGGATTAGGCCTCATTCCACTAGGGCTACTGCCACTTCAACAGCATTTCTAAGGGGTGGCAACTAAGGATATTTTGGAAGCAGCTACTTGGAGTTCAGTGCATACTTTCTCTAAGCATTATCACCTTCCTATCTACTCTAAGTCTAGGGCTGGTTTTGCCACAGCTGTTTTGCAAGGCATGTTGTCAGCTCCTGCTTCTTTATGATTTGCCAGCCTCCCTTACCTCTGCTTTGGGATTCTACCCAATAGTAAGGACTGCAGCAATGGAAAACGAAGAACATAGTACAGTTTTGTACCTACCATAAATGTAGATGTTCGAGGATTCCATTGCTGCAGTCCAATCCTCCCTCCTTCCCCTCTGTGTTTAGGGGTGGTTGTGTAGGTGAGTTTACATGCTTATATTTTTGTATATATTCTTGTATATATTGTACATGTTTTTGGTGCAGGTATTTTGAGACTTGTCTTTTTAGGGTCTTCTGACATCTGGGGCAAGAAAAGACTGAGGATATGACGTCGGTCATGCGCATTAGTACCCTGACGTACTGACGTCAGTCTAATGCGCCCTGACCGACGTCAGCCTTATACTCTGGTATTCGGGCCGACTGGACGCGGACTATACCCAATAGTAAGGACTGCAGCAATGGAATCCTCGAACATCTACATTTATGGTAGGTACAAAACTGTACTTTACATTCCCTCAGAGCGCAGTCTAGTGGAAGACTCTAATGTCCAGCAAACAAGTTCACAAATGGATGCTTCACAGAGATGTGTTCCTGGACATTGTCCATCGGTGAGGTATTCCTTAGGTAGAGCTTTTTGCCTGCCCTCTGAACAGAAAACTTCCTCTATTCTATTCCAGAGTCCCAAGTCGTCTGGATTAGAAAGTGGATGCCCTGCCTTTTCCTTGGAAAGGGATGCTTCTGTATGCCTTCCCTCCCCTTCCTCTATTGTCATGGGTCTTGCACAAGATCAGGCAGTACACTCCCAGAAGTCTGGCTAGTTACTCCTTTTTCGCCCAGACAGCATTGGTAATCCCTTCTTTCTCACTTGGCCTGGGGCGGTTGCCATTAGTTACCTCTTGGGGTGGACTTACTCCACAAGACAAAAGTTATTCTAGCCATCCTCACTTGTTTTGATTCCTTTTAGGCACCTCATTGCTGAGGACATACTTCGGGTCCTGCAGAAGGCCTGGAAGTCCACAACCAGGAAATCAGATTTGTCCAAGTGGAAAATATTTTCTGTCTGGTGCCTCTCTCAGCATCAGGATCCATTGTCTGAAGGTTCCTCTGGTTCTCTTATTTGTGTTGTGTGATCTGCTCCATGAAGGGTTTACATAGTTTTCAGTTAAAGCTCACCTGTCAGCAATTCCTGCTTTCCTGCCCTTGACTCCTCTGGCTTCTAGATTTGAGGTTAAGAAATTTCTTAAAGGCATCCTCCGTAACAGGCCTCCCAGGAAGCCTATTCTGCCTTCCTGGGACCTCAGTTTTGTTCTTGAAGAATTAACTCAGGCTGCCTTTGAGCCTGCTGCTTTAGCTTCCTTACAGCATTGTACTTCAAATGTTCTTCTTTTGGCTCTCACGTTGGCCAAGACGGTGTCTGAACTTCAGGCTCTCATGGTTGTTCTTCCTTTCTTAATCTTCCACAGAGACAGAGTGTCTCTTTGTACTAATCTTGAAAGTAGATCAAGGAGGAATAACATAAGAATATGTGGAATTCCTGAGAAAGAAGAGGGTGCTAACATGATTCAGTTCTTTAATAAGTGGTTTTCATCAGCACTAAACATGCCTGAATCCCTGTCTTTTGGAATTGAGAGGGCTCATCAGTGCCTGGCAAGTCCAGCTTCATCTCTGAGTTCATCTAAACCCAGGTCTATAATAGTTAGATTTCATTCCTCGCAAGGCAAGGACTTAGTGCTGAAATCAGTTTGGACTAATTCCTCTATCAAGATGGGTGAACAAGTTATTCGTTTTGACAATGACTGCACCTCTACAGTCCTATCCAGAAGAAAGGAGTGTGTTCCTCCTGCAAGAATAAAAATCACCTTGCCAGAAGGAGTGAAGATCTTTGATTCCCTACAAGAAGCAGTAGAATTTAGCCAAAAGAAGAAAATACTGTCGGTCATAGAAAAATGGAATGGTCATCCTAGAGTTTGGAGAGACAGGCAACAAAAAAATGGATGGTCTGTGAAGGAAGGAGCAGACAAAATTACGAAACTAAAGGACAAATGAATCAATTCCTTCTAATTTTAAATTATTTGTGTTATGAATCATATTTGATTCTGGAAAGTCTCCATGCTATAAGGTAATTTGAATAAAAAGTCTTTCATCTTTTCCTGGTTAGGGGTCACCATAGTGTAACTCCGGTATGCTAATGATTGGCAGTGGATTTTTACGGTGCTGAGTTGCCAGCCCGAAGCCCAACCTTCAAAGAAGGCACACCCATTCACGCATGCAGATCTTTAGATGTCACTCGACCACAGGGAGGACATGCAGACTCCACACAGAAGGAGCTCCAGCCGAGAATCGAACGGGAGAACCTCTTGCTTTGAGGCAACAACTGTAACCGCTGCACCACTACGGCCACTGTAAGGTAATGTGAATCATTTTTATTAACTTTCTCTTTTCCTTTCTTTATCTACTTTTTCTAATTACATATAGTACTAAGTATTTCAATAACATTCTCTCTCTATCTCTCTCCTTTCTTCCTATTTTTTTTTTGTTACCAGTGTTCCTTTTCCCCATTATAAGTACTTTACATACTTTTCCCTTTTAAATAACTACAAATGATGTATGTCTTCTAATTCTTCAGTAATAGTATAATTTGATTTAATACCAAAGTGCATTTTTTTCTAGTGGGTTAGTAGTGGGTTAGCAAGGTGTTTTCGATTAGCGTTTCTAACTAGATGTTTTAGACTCTTTGTTTAGATACATGTAAACATTAATACAGTACATTAATGGTGTTTTATAGATAGCTAAATATAATATATATATATATATATATATATATGTCCTTCATGGATGCATCTGCAGTCATAACAAATGGGTTGTCCTGTCGTCAGGCAGCCCTTCGGTCGGCCGGATTCCAAAGTCTGGGTCCGGCTTCGGCTGATGTCGCACTTCACCCGACGTCATCTCTGCTGGTCTTCGGGTATAAAGGCATCAGCCGACGCCATTTTCCTCAGTCTTTCTTGCCGCGTGGCGCCCGAAGCAGAAGCTGTTTGCAAGTGCCGGTCGGTCAGATCCAGCGATTACTACTACCGAATACTACTTCGAAGACTTCTAAAAAGCTAAGTACCCCGTTGGGGACTCTTTCTTGCCTCAGCCGATGTCAGAAAAAGTCAATAACTGTTTAACTTGTGGGAAACAAATACCTCATAAAGATTTCCACTCTTACTGTCTGCCTTGTTTAGGCCCAGACCACGACGTAGCAGCCTGTTCGGCCTGTGCTTCCTTCAACCGACGAACGCTTAGGCGTCAGTCGGAGTTTGCTGAACAGTTTTTCGGCTCAGATTTTGCGTATATTATGCCGTCGGATCCTCCGACTACCCAAATTGTTAAAAGCAAAGAAAAGACCGACACTCGCGGTCCGCGGTTTCGGCGAAACCACGGTTAAGCAAGCGAGTGTCTCGGTTTCACCGAAACCGAGAAAACGGTCAATCTTCAGCGAATCCATGACTACTACTGAGGCTCCTGCTACCTTAGTTGAATCGGCCTCAGAAATTTTGCCTACAATTGTGGTTCCTAGTGATTTATCAGACACCATCCCTTTGGATGTCTCTACCCCAGCACGTGGTGCTGCTAGGCCTCCTGCAGCCATGTCTATTAAGGCCTTTGCCAGGGCTAAAGCAGCCAAATCTGTTAAATCAGTGCCTGTTAAGCCCCCTCACACAGGCCCACTTCAAGTTCACAAATGCTTACTCTGGCAGAGGATTTAATATCCTTAATTAGGGGATCCCAATCTCACCCAGACAGGGCCTCTCAGCCCCAGAAAAGAGACCTAGAGCAGAGCCCCGAGCCAGTGTCCTCTGATGATTCTGCGGATGACTCAGACATTACAGACCAGCCAGAGGCTCCTTTTTCTACTTATGAAGATTCCGATGCTGAAGAATCCATTCCAGCTGCCTCTCCACCAGAGGAATTTTCCTTTGGGGAAACCTTACATGCCATGAGAGAACAATTCCAATGGCAGGGACAAGATTTCTCAGATTCAAGAAAAAGGCTTAGGACTTTTCTGCACTTACCACAACATAGGCCCTTAGCTATACCTCCTGTACTGCCTGTTGTGGATGATGCATTTAATGATGTTTGCACTGCTCCTGATTCTTTACCTCCAGCCCCTGCCAAACCAGATAGATTTTACAGGGTGCCAGACACTCATCACCACCTATACAAGGCCCCACTTGCAGATCCCGAAACTATATCCCAGGGGCCTAAGACAGTAGCCTCGACCTCAGCAAAAAACCCTATTCCTTCTGAAAGGGAATCCAGGTCCTTAGAGAGATGGGGGAAAAAAGTTCACACCTCTGCTACTCTCTCAGCTAGAGCTTTAAACTGTCAGTTTCATATGATCCAATACCAAGAGTTTATGCTTGATCAGTTAACTAAAAAACTGTCCTCTGATGAATCCTTAGATAAGAAATATGTATTAGAAATGGTGAATAACATCCAACAGGTTAGTAACCATTCCTTAAAATGTGGCTATGATGCACTGGAGGCTTCATTTAGATCAGCCATGACTGGCACAGTGATAAGGCATGCATGGTTGAAAGAACAGGTCTTACCGGATCATGTTAAAACAAAGCTGTTAGATGCTCCTATGGATAAGGCCAGTCTATTTGGTACACCTGCCCAGCAAGTAATGAAGAAAATGGAAGAAAAGGCGAAATCTGTACAAACAGTTAAAGATTTCTTACAGGTTCAGCCCCCAAGGTTTAGCAGGAACTGGCCTGCCAAAAATTGGTCCTTTCCAGACTCCACAAAATCCCAAAGGGGCAGGAATAGACGCTCTAGAGGCAGAAATCAATCCAGAGGAGGTGCCTACAGAGGACGACAGTGGCAAGGCAATAACCAAGGCACAGACACAACCACTGCCACTGCAACAGGACAATCACAGTGACTTGGCTCTGACACCGCCTACCAGGGAGCAAATAGCAGCACCTTTAGGCGGAAAGTTAGCCTTATTTTCGAAAAATTGGCACTATATCACAAAAGACAAGTGGATTTTGCAAACCATAGACCAAGGCTACCGGTTCCACTTCCACACCTTACCAGTAAAAAGAGGAATGCCAAACCTACCTCCAAATCAAAAAACAGAAGCTCTACAGCAGATAGCGAAATTAGCAAAGATGAGAGCTGTGGAAAGTGTACCAATAACAGAACAGGGCAAAGGATTCTACCCCAGACTCTTCCTAGTACCAAGAAAAGAGAAAAGTTGGAGACCTATTCTCGACCTGTCCGTATTAAACACATACATCATTGTCCCAAAATTCAAAATGCTGACCCTACAGCAACTCCTTCCCATGCTGGGCAAGGAGTGTTGGCTGGTAACTCTAGATCTCAAGGAGGCATACCTGCACGTCCCCATTCGACCAAATTGCAGAAGATACCTCAGATTTCTTGCAGGATCAGAGCATTATCAATTCTCGGCATTGCCCTTTGGCTTATCTACTGCGCCCAGAGTATTCACAAAATGCCTGGCATCAGTAATCGCTCACTGCAGACTACAGGGAATCCAAATTTATCCATACCTGGACGACTGCCTGTTACAAGCGGACAACAAAAGCAAGCTGACAACAGATTTACAAAGGGTCATTTACTTGCTACAAGCCCTGGGATACACAGTCAATTTACAAAAGTCAAGGCTGATACCATCCCAGACAAGAACATTCTTGGGCGCGGAATTGGACACAGTAAAACAAATGGCATTCCTAACTGCAGAAAAACAAAAAGAACTCCCTCTTTACTTCTTGGCATTAACAAAGCAGAACAAACTAACAGCAAGAAAAGTTCTGCAGGCCTTGGGCTTCAATGCATCATGCATAATCTTGGTCCCACATGCCAGACTGCATATGAGAAAGCTACAGTGGTACCTAAAGAATTTATGGTCTCAACACAGGCACAGCTTAGAAACAGAAATCCCACTAATCCCATGCCTAAAACAGGAGTTCCTATGGTGGGCTCAAGCATGCCAGTCAAACCCAGGCTTACCCTTCCACAACTTTCGAGCAAGCCAAACCATCACAACGGATGCCTCAGACCTAGGATGGGGGGCGCACATGCTGGACAAATGCATACAAGGATTGTGGACTCAAGACCAACTGCACCTGCACATAAACCAAAAAGAAATGCTGGCAGTAAAACTGGCAATCCAAAAATTCAGACCATTCCTCAAAGAAGGCCATTTGATGATAAGGACAGACAACACCACAGTCATGTGGTACATCAACAAACAGGGAGGCACTCATTCATACCCCCTATGCAGAATGACTTTGGACCTTTGGAATCTGGCTCTGAGCTACAACATCCAGTTACAGGCAATATTTGTGCGGAAAAGAGAACACCCTAGCAGACATGTTAAGCAGAACCACCTCGGATGCTCACGAATGGATGCTACACCGGACATCTTCAAGGCCATCACAAAGAAATGGGGAATGCCACAAATAGATCTATTCGCATCCCCACTCAATCACCAGCTCAAGAAATTCTGCACAAGGACATTCCACCCACTTGCATGGAAGGTGGACTCTCTATCCTTCAGCTGGAAAGGCCTGAAAGCATATGCATTTCCACCTCTTCCCTTGATGCACAAGGTACTACTGAAAATCAAAGAGGAACGTCCAAGGATAATCCTGATAGCTCGAATTGGCCAAGACAACACTGGTACCCATTGATGAGGAGCATGTCTCCCGAGAGAATGTGGTCAATACCCCTGATGCCTTTGATGTTAACTCAGAACAACTACAACATCATGCATCCAAACCTAAAAACCTTGCAACTGACTGCCTGGAACATCACATAGCAGCAACTAACCCAGACCTTTCCCAAAGGGTTAAAGACATTATCCTTGAAGCCCGCAGACCTTCAACAAGAAGGAACTATGCAGGAAAATGGAAAAGGTTTGTCATTTGGAGTACTGAAAGAGGAAAAGATGTGTCGAACATAGATATTGCTAACATTTTGGAGTACTTGGCAGAGCTTCTGCATACAGGCCTGTCCAATTCCTCCATCAAGATACATGCATCAGCTATTTCAGCAGAATACAGCTTCGATCCACCTGTCTTTTCACATCCTCTACTCAGGCAGTTCCTCAGAGGGATCAAGAATGTAAAACCTCCTAGGAAACCACCATTACCAGCATGGGACTTGAACTTTGTGCTAGAAAAGTTGACACTCCCTCCGTTTGAACCAGCAGCAACAGCAGAGCTGCAACACCTGTCATGGAAAACTGCTTTCCTACTGGCAATTACTTCAGCAAGGAGGGTTTCGGAACTACAGGCCTTAATGGCAGTGCAACCCTTCCTAATCTTCCATCAAGATAGGGTGTCCATGAGAACTAATCCTACATTTATGCCTAAGGTGGTATCCAGAGTGTCTTTAAACCAGGCAATCCACCTTCCTACCTTCTTTCCCAATCCACAGAACAGGGGGGAAAGACTGCTGCATACCTTGGATGTACATAGGCAGTTACGCTACTACCTGGACAGAACCAAAAGTAACAGAAAAACTGACCAGCTTTTAGTAGCCTTTGCAACAGGAAGGAAGGAAAAGCAATTTCCAAACAGACAATCTCCAAATGGATAGGAAATTGCATAAGATTCTGTTACTCCTACCATGGAAAACCAATTCCACAGAACATAAGACCTCATTCTACAAGGGCTACAGCCACTACCACAGCTTTCTTACGAGGAGTGGCAACCAAGGACATTATTGAGGCGGCTACTTGGACCTCCATGCATACATTTGCCAAGCATTATAATTTACCTCTATACTCTAGATCCCGAGCAGGGTTTGCCACTGCTGTACTGCAAGGGATCCTAACTACACCATAATTTTTCTCCCTCCACCCCTAGTTTGGCTATGGTATTCTACCCATTTGTTATGACTGCAGATGCATCCATGAAGGACATAGTACAGTTTTGTACCTACCATAAATGTAGATGTCCGAACTGGATAGCATCTGCAGTCAGGATTACCCACCCTCCTTCCCCTCTGTGGTACTCCTAGGGTATTTACCCTCCTAATAGCTAGCTGGGGGGGGGAGTCTCTTATGGTGTATTTGTTTGTATATATGTACATACATGCTTATTTTTTGTGTTTACCTTCTACTTTTTTGGAAATATTGGCATTTATCCAAAATTTAGCCTTCCAAGAGGGCAACTGGCATCTGGGGCAAGAAACACTGAGGAAAATGGCGTCGGCTGATGCCTTTATACCCAAAGACCAGCAGAGATGACGTCGGGTGAAGTGCGACATCAGACCCAGACTTTGGAATCCGGCCGACCGAAGGGCTGCCTGACGACAGGACAACCCATTTGTTATGACTGCAGATGCTATCCAGTTCGGACATCTACATTTATGGTAGGTACAAAACTGTACTATATATATATACATACATATATATATATAAGTTCCTTTTTTTTCTCTCTCTGGCCTGGTTAACTGGTAGTAAATGATTGAAATGTTATAATATGATTTCTGATTTGAGGCAGCTGTTACTTCTAAATAGCTGTTTTTATATGAAAGGGCTAATTGTTTCATGATGTTTTGTGAGGAAACTGGTGGTCTGTTTGACTGTTGTCATTGTGGAGATTCATGACATGCACTGACCAGGCAGCTTGAAGGTTTTTTTCCCTTTGCTTTCTGTAAACTGTAAAAGCTTCAAGATCTGAATTTCACATCGAAAATGCTATTTCCTTAACTAGAGACAGCTTCTGTTGTACATGAGCCTGTTTAGATACTTTTTAACAAGTTTATGAAGCTGCAGCTTGAGGAAACAACAGTGATGACATCATTTGACATTTTGAACTTGTTAGATGGTTGTACTTAGCAGAGTTTCAAGAGAAAAGAATTATATCCTTCACTAGATACTAATTAGTTCTGATAAAAGTGTTTAACTCCTTTGAAAATGTCTATGTTCTCCTATAGATGCGTACATTCTGCAGATTCAGTGACACTATTAGTAACTAAATGACATCAAGTGAACTTGGAGCTGCATTACAAAACTCATTATGCATATCAACATCAGACTTATGTTATACAACTAAAGCTTTAGTAACTAAACAGAGGGTTGTGAGGCCCCTTTTTTCTCTCTCTCTCCCCCTTCTTGATGAAAGATGTCAACATAGATATTGTTAATACATATGAGTAATATGTGTATAACTGCAAAATATAATATGTTGTAATAAGTGTTTTATATATATATATATATATATATATATATATATATATATATATATATATGGTTACCTATCATTCCATCGAAAGTTCATTCCATCTAAAGTTCATTCCATCGAAAGTTCATTACATCGAAAAGCATTTGCCCCCTTCCCCAATGTTGTGCGACCCTGGAGTTGATATATATAGTTAGGGAGGGTGTGTGGGGGGCGAAGCTCCCACCTAAAATGCTTTTCGATGTAATGAACATTCGATGGAATGAACTTTAGATGGAATGAACTTTCGATGGAATAATAGGTAACCATATATATATATATATATATATATATATATATATATATATATATATATATATTCAACAGATCCTTACATTAAAAATGTTAGATGACTGACAAAATGGTTAAATTATCTGATGTTTCTTGAAAAGTCTTCGAAATAATGACAACCTTATTAACCTTCAAATTCTAATGTTTATATATACTTTGATCTGATGTGTATTTCTGGCATATCTACATATTGGAGGTGCTATTATCATATGTGACATATTCATTTAGCTTCAGATATATTGGACACTCTCTAATGTATATTTCATGGATTCAGATGTCTTTAGTTGCTTTCATAATGCTTTTCTTTTTTGTTTTTATTCTAAGTAGAGATAGATAATTTGTGTCGTTTGGTATTGGAGAGGTGGTGGATGGATGGTTTAGTTAAGTTTTAAACTAAACCAGAAACTTTGTTTCATGTATGTGTTTGTAAATAGTTTTGGGTTTTTAAAAGTAGTGCTTAATGCACGTTATTCATGATAAGTACATTTTCTGTAGATTTCAAGTCAACACGAAAGAAAGGTCTTTCAGTTAGTAATAACATACACATTATAGTCAATGGCTTATAAATGTTTATCATTAAATATTAATGGTTTGAACAATAATGTCAAAAGATCTGGTTTGCTTAAATATATCAAAATGCATAAAGCCCAGATCATCTTTTTACAGGAAACCCATGTATTAAAAAAAGATCTACAAAAATACTTCTTCAATGGCTATACCATTCTGGCTGATTCATGTTTTAAGACTAAGAGAAGGGGCACTCTTATTCTATGGAAAAGTACTTGTACTATGTCAAGAATTATAGATAGAACTTCAGATAAAGATGGGATGCTAAGCATGATTATTTTGGAAGCAGTAGGAAGTATTATACTTTGATTAATACATACTGGATACCAGGACTGAGTACTAAATATGTTGACAAATATCTGGACCTGATTACTTTAAATGCAAAAGGGAAAATTATAGCAACAGGTGATTTTAACTGCCTATTATCAGGCAATGATACTTCTAAAAATGGTAAAATAAAACTAATATCTCAAGCCAAGAGGTTAAATGACTTTACAAACCAGATGAACCTTAAAGATATACATAATCTAAGAAAACATTATTCCTTATTCTATGCTCACTATTCATAGCGGTTTGGTACACAAGCAAACATTGATAAGGTCATTGTGTCAAATAATATATACTCTAAAATAAGTGACATATCTATAATGACTTGTCCACTTTCTGATCATAATGCTATAAACTTTACATTAACTACATATAGAGATGATTTAAGATTTCTACAGATAATTGCTGCTTACATAACTAAGTTAAATGACTTTAGGGAATGGATACTGAAAGAAATAGACATGTTTATGGAAACAAATGATAATGGTGAAGTGACTGATACTATACTATGGAACACCTTAAAGTTTATATATATGGTAGAATAAAATCTTGGTACCTTAAAAAAAGGAGAGAGTGGGACAAAGAACTTTTAGACTTAGAAAAAAATATAGACAATATAAAAATTGATGCAAAACCAAATAAAGTAGCACATAATGAAATTACTAAGTTAAATCAAAAATACTTGGACGTTCTGAATCATAAGGTAGCCATATACATGGAAAATTTGAAATTACAATCTTATGCTGTAAATCCCAAATATCTACATAAAATAGCAGTAAGATCCAAAAAATAAACAATCAAAATCTTATTAATGAGATTAAATATAAAAGTGATGGTTCAGTTAAGAGTACATCTAACTTAATGGGCATATTAGAAGTGTTCAAAAACTACTATAAAGATATAAATAATAACACACCACTTTTGGAGACAGATAATGTAATAAATACTTTTATTCAAGAAAATATAACTACTAAGGTGTCAATGCAACAAAACAACATATTAAATAAACAACACTAACAGAAGTGAAAGAGCAAATAAAAAAAATAAAAGATTATAAAGCTCCAGGACTGGATGGAGTAATTCCAGAACTATATAAGATTTTCCCTGAATATGTAATAAAGAAAACGATGAGTGCCTTTACTATGGTTAAGCAAAAATGTATAACACTCCCATCGTGGAAATATTCAATTATCTCCCCCATTTTAAAACAAGGTAAGGACCCCAAATCTTGTGATTCATATAGGCCAGTTTCATTACTAAATGAAAATATTACCTAATCTGATACATAATGATCAGACAGGGTTCATTCTTCATAGAAAAGTGCAAGATAACATTATTAAATTACTATCATTAATAGACATAGCATGCAAATACAAAAACAACTAACTATTATCAACTTAGACATAGAAAAGGCTTTTGATTCTATTATTTGGTCTTATCTACAAATAATTCGGATTGGTTTTGAATTCTCCTCAGATTTTGTCAACTTAATGAAAATTTATAGAGGGGCACACACTTGTATGAAAATTGGATCATGTCTATCCTCACCACTAGAAATCCTCAAGGGAACTAGACAAGATTGTACTTTGTCACCATTATTGTTTGCTCTTTTAATGGAACCTTTTGCTACATAGATCAGAAACAAGCAAAATATAAAAGGCTTTCAAATTTATAAGGACTATTGTCTTACGATATAATTATTTGCTGATGATATGTTGTTAACTTTGGGTGATATTGATGGTTCTTTGCATGATGTTGTAAATAACCTAAGCAAGTTTGAAAGAATTTCAGGGCTTAAATTTAATCATAATAAATCCAAAACATTACTAATTAACAAAAAGATCAACAAAAACCTAAGAGACAATAGCCTGTTTAATTGGGAGAATGATGTATTAGAATATTTGGGTGTCAGTATAAAGAGTACATGGAAAGAGTGTGTTAAACCCAACTATAATAATTTAATAACCACCATTAGTGAACTAATCAAAAGATGGAATAAAATGTTTTTCACAATGGATGATAGGCTCTCTTTAATTAAAATGATAATTTTACCTAAAATGTTGTTTTATATACAGTCATTGATACTATCCCCTCCCCAAAACTTATTTAAAACATTTGATTCCATGCTACTTAAATTTTTATGGTTCCCCTTAAAACCTAGGATTGCATATAAATGGCACATTACAGCTTGGAACAGTAATGGGATAGCATTCCCTAGCTTAGATATTTATTCCAAATCAGTTATAATTAATGTAATATTACATTGGATCACACCTACCTATATATCTGGTTGGAAAACAATACATGAGATTCATATAACTGATGTCAGAACTAAGAAAATCAATTTAAGGAACAATGTGGAATAAGTAGAGTTCATTGGCTTTTACCTGAATTTTGTTTATTTAATAAGAAGTTTGATCATTTTTTCATAGGTTCATACTAGGCTATCTGCCCTGGGACAATTATAAGCCTAGCCCGATTCTGTATGGCTTACGCCACCCCTTGATTTGAGTATACTGTGCCCTTTTTAAGGTTTAGTTTACTGTGCCTCTGTCTAATAGTGACACAGGAGTAATCCCTGGGACAAACCTACGATCCCCCATCCACCTATCGAGATTCTTCTTCAAGAGATTCAGTGAGGTGCTCTGCCTCACATGAACTGGAATTCTATTCCAGAGCGAAGGGAGCCTCTGGGTTATGAACCTGTCCCTCCAGCAAGTTCTATTTATTTCTGTGCTAAGGTTCAAGTCCCTTGAGCGTGTGGCTCTAAGGGATTTAGATTTACTGAGGTGGAGCATGTCCATTAATTCTGGATTTGACATAGCTTTGTATGTCAGGCATAGATCGCCTCAGTAGGCGGTATGCAACTGAGTAGAGCTGGAGTTTTTTAACCGAGCAGCATATGGCATCTGTTTGAGACCCTTGATCCTCTTGGTGAGATACTTTTGGGGTCTTTCTAATTGCTGCAGGTGTCGGGTAAGGTACATCCCAAAAGGGGCATTGTATTCTATGATGGGCCTGATGAGGGATGAATAAAGGCACGATTACCTCTCTTGATCTAGATGTGAAACCCTTCGTGATGAGGTGGGCTATGTAGAAGGTCTTTCTAACCACTTTGGCAATGTGGTTTTCAAAGGAGAGATTGCTATCAACTTGGGTCCCCAGGTCCCTAATAACTTTCTCTGTACTGAATGGGTTTCCGCCTATGTGGTAATTTGTGGGCACATTGTTTTTGCCAAAGGGTATGACTATACATTTTTTGGCATTTAGCTTTAAACCATGGCGCTGGCACCAGTTATCTGTCTCTGTGAGACCTTTTTGAAGGATGTTTGTGTCAGCTGGAGAGTTGATTATGGCACCCAGTTTGCAGTCATCTGCGAACTTGGTGAGCCATAGTCCTGCCATGTTTGCCTGTACCTCGGAAAAGTATATACCGAACAAGAGTGGTCCCAGGACAAAACCCTGTGGGACGCCACTTGTGACCGGTTTTGAGTCTGACATGACTCCAGCAACTCTCACTCTGTGGGTTCTGTCTTTGAGCCAGTTTGCGACCCATCTTCTGACATAGGGGTTTATATTTAAGCTGGATAGCTTATCTATGATGCCCGAGTGGGGTATTGTGTCAAATGCCTTTGCAAGGTCCAGATAGGCTGTGTGGACTACCCTCCCTTCATCTATGGCTTTGGTGACTGTTTCAAAGAAGTCAACCAGGTTCAAAAGGCAGGATCTGCCCTTGACAAAGCCGAACTGGGTAGGATCTAGTGTCTGTAGGTCCCCAATGTCTTTGTTTATGAGCTCCATGATGATCCTCTCCATAGCCTTGCAGACTAAGCTAGTCAGGCTTATGGGGCGATAGTTTCCAGGGTCCGTAGAGGCTCCACCTTTGTGGAGTGGGACCACTGTTGCTGTACGCCATTCTGTGGGCACATATCCTGTAGTGAGGCTGAGATTGTATAGCTGTTTTATTTGAGGGATTAGTTCCTCTTGGAGTTCATGTAGGACGCAACCTGGGACACCATCTGGTCCCATGGAAGCAGTGATTTTTGCTTTGGAGAGGGCAGCCTTCACCTGAGCATCTGAGATGTTTGGGAGGCAGCCCTCTGCCGGGATAGATACTTGCTCTTTTGGGGGGGGTGAGAGAAGTTTGCACTGAACCTGTCTGCCAGGATATTGGCAATGTCTGTGGGTTCAGTGTATTTTTTGTCGTTTAGAATCAACTCAGAACAAGTCTGGGAGTTGCATCCCAGGTTTCTAACATAACTGAAAAAAGCCTTATGATTGTCTTTGGTGTCCTGTGCAATTTTTCTCTCGAAGCTGGCCTTGGAGGATTTTATGAGGGATCGTAATTTTTTGCTAGTACTGATCAGAGATGCCTTCCCTATTAGGGATTTTGCTCTATCATGTAGTAGCTTCCTCGTTCTGTTGTACAGTTTATTTATGGCAGGGGTCCACCAGAATGGACGCCTGCCTTTGGATGATTGGGTCTTGGTTTTGTTTGGGATAGCATGATCCATGCATTCCTGGAGATGTCCGTAGAATGCATTTATATAGGATTCTGCAGTTTGGGCCGTAGTTTCCACTGGCCCTGGGGCCTTGAAGGATTCCACTTTGGTTTTGAGAAGTGAGAATTTCGCTTTTGAGAAGTTTTTCACTGTGGTTTTCTGGGCTGGGGGTGGGGTCGGGATGTGGACATCCAGTGAAATTAATTTATGGTCTGATCTTACCAATGAGGGATATACTTCTGGTGTGGAGCATAGAGTCCCCATGTTGGTAATGATTAGGTCTAGTATGTTGTCCCCTCTTGTGGGAGAGGTGACTAGTTGTTCCATAGCATTTGAGTTTATAATTTCTAGGAATCTTTAGGCTAAGGTGCTGGGCCATGTTGGTAATGATTAGGTCTAGTATGTTGTCCCCTCTTGTGGGAGAGGTGACAAATTGTTCCATAGCATTTGAGTTTATAATTTCTAGGAATCTTTAGGCTAAGGTGCTGGGGCTTGAGTAGTGCTCCCAGTCAATGTTTGGGTAGTTGAAGTCGCCCAATATAATGGTGTTTGGAGAGATCTTCATGTTCTCCAATGTTTTCAGGAAAGCCGAGTGGGATTCCTGACTTTGAGAGGGTGGTCTGTAGGATGCTATAAACTGAAAAGCAGTCTTGCCCACTGTTAGTTGCACATGGATGGTCACCGATACTTTGTGCAATGCCACTAACCTGGAGGTGTGGATATCCTTGATAAATATGGAAACTCCCCCTCCTTTTGTGGTTCGGTCCGGGTTTTGGGGCCGAAAAGCATGATATGAGGTATAGCCTGGTAGTGCTGTGGTGCTCTCTGGAGCCTTGAACCAGGTTTCTGTCACTGCACAGATATCGATGTTCTCCATACTGAGGAGAGCTTCGAGTGCGTGCATCTTGAGGTTAAGACTTCTGGCACTGAGCAGCATTACCCTTAGTTTCTTGTTCCTTGTGCTGTTTATGGGGGTGGGTTTGACTTTTGAGCCTTGCCTAAAAAAGGCACTATGGGGGTGGCAAGAGCCTTTGCCAATATCCGAAAGCCCAGTGGTGACAGGTGCAAGCCGTCCCTAGCGAAGCAACGTGGCTTGTCGAGCATATCATCCCAGGCTGACAGACACTGGATCCCCTTTGAATGACACCAAAATTTTAGCCAGTTGTTAAAATCGATCATTTTGTCTTTGTACTGTGGCATCATTCTAGGTGGGGGTAAGATGCTGCTCAAGGTCAGGGTCATACCAGCCTGGGCTACATGATCAGAGAGCTCCTCTGTGTCTCTTTTCATGTAGTCCAGGGAGGTACGTCTCAGGTCATTCACACCAGCATGTACAATGACTGAGTCATATTTGTATTTGCTTTGGAGTGACCTGAGTGCTTGCGTTATGTGTCGGATCCTAGCTCCCGACAGGCAGCTCACCGTGACCTTCTCTTTATTCAGCCTGGTGAGCGGGACGTCAGTGTGTCTGACAATAGAGTCACCTATAACAAGAGTATCAAATGTGTTATTCAGCCTTAAGGGCTGTGGCTGCTTGGCACACTGACTTTGTGTGTTGTGTGTGTTTTGTTTTGAGGTAGCGTTTGCTTGGATGTCTGCTTTGGAGGTCTCTGTTGCTTAGGTAGATTTTTATTTAGAACCTCCAAGTATGTTTTTGTGTATTTATGTGTTTGGTTCGCTGATGTGGTGGGACTATGTGATACTGGAATTGAGTTGTGTGAGGTTACCTTCTCCTCCTGACTGGTTACACCAGTTTTGAGATGAGAGAGCTTAGCCTCCAGTTTGGCTAAATAGTTGCATCTCTCACATATATTTGAACCTGTTTGGAGGAGGAGAGGGTTGTCCGTGTACATGAGACAGTTGTAACATTGCCTCAAAATTCCCAGATTCACCAGCTGGACTGGAGAGGAAACCATTGACTGACCTTTGGACATGCTAGAGTAATAGGGAAACTGAATTTAAGACGGACCAATAGAGGACAGGGTAATCGTAGAGAGTATAAGAGTAAGTAGTGCTTCTGGTTTAATAGTGCTAACTTGTAGGATTACTTAATTGGACCAGTGAAGGGCCTTAGAATGAGAATATGGTGTTTAAATTGAGAGATAGAGCAGTTCTAAGGGAAAAAGTGAAGAGCAGACTTTGTGGAGCCAGGAATAGTTTAAACCCAATTAGGCGGCGCTGCCCGCTGTTGCGCTATGCACAAAAACGCGCAAAACAGGGTTTTAAGAGAGGAAGATGGAGTTTTGGAATTGACCCAAAATGGCCAATAAAACTACAGTTTCAAGTCAGTAACCACTCCCACAGGGGCAGGCAGGCTGCTCAATGTTTTTCACTGCCACTGATCAACAGAGAGACTTCCCTTTAGCCCAAGCAAAAAATGGCCTCACAGAAACTTACAAACAGTTCAAGAACAGCAAGCCTGTAACTGAACTTTTTTCTTATGGCATTAATCAAATATTTAATAACTTTAAAAATATAATTGATTGTGATTACATTAAACAATTTATATTTCTTACATTCCCTATAGCATACTCCCCTGATTGCCTAGATTTTTTCAACATCAGTGTGATGCAAACATTAAAGGAAAATAACTTGATATTCTGGCATCAGTTTATTAAAAATAGTATTAAACCACTAAACTCTTTTATGTAGTTTGGTAATAGTCAAGACAGTTGATTGTTTATGCACTCATTACAGCAGTTTATAGAAAACAAAATGAGGGTATCAATCAACCTAGAGACTGAATCTATACGTAGTTTGATTCAGCTTTTTATTAGGTGTCTTGAAAAGACAGATAATCAAAAATTAAGTATCTCACCTATCTGTAAGATGCTAAGGTACTAAGAGAAGACACTCTCAAGTTTGACTCAGATTTTTGGAATTACTATGTAAAGATTAATGGAGAACAAATATCTGATGAATCCAAAACGTTGTTATTGAATTCTACGTATGGTACCTCTTCTTCGCTATATTGGAGATTGTATACATGGAAATTTACGAATAGGAGTTTCTATACTCCACATAAAATAAATGTTATACTCAGAAACAGTGAAAGTAAATGTTGGAAATGTGATGAATTACTAGAGGCCAACTGGCATCACATGTTCATTGAATGTAGAAATGTTGTTCAATACTGGAAAGACTTCAGATATTTTGTAAATGCTTTATGGTCTGATAACTGTCATATTTCTAACTCACTAATCCTATTCAGTGTTCCTATACCTAATGTAATACCTAAATCTCAGATTCAGTTACTCTGGTCCATTCTTGCAATTGCTAGAAAAGTTATCACTTTGAACTGGAAAAGTAAACAAGATTTGATGTTTAAAGATTTTATTAATTTAGCAAAAGTTGTTTGTAAAAAAGAACTACAAACCATTTGTTATAGAACTCATAACATTACTCATACAAAATAGCATGGCAATAATTAGAAAACCTTTTGAACAAATACTGATAACTTATCATGGATAAAATGATTGTCATGGATGAATGTAAATCTTGTAAATATTTTTATTGTTTTATTGTATCTGTTATATGTACATTTGAGCATGTTTATAATGAAGTCAAAATAAAAATGTTTTTGAAAAAAAAAAGTAGAGGTTAATTTTTCCAGGATTGTTGCCTCCTCGGATACCAGTTCCATATTTGAGGCTGCTCCTTGGTCTTCTGTTCATACATTCAACAGGCATTACAAGTTGGATGTTGTTTCCGGGGCTAGAGCTGGTTTTGCCAGAGCTATCCTGCATATGGGTTTTTGGAGGGCTCTTCAGTGATGTCCTCCTGCCAGGTTTTCTCTTGAGCTTCTCTGCTGTGCTTTCAGATATCCTTCTATTCTCATGTTGTAGTATTCTAACATGTGGAATCCTCCACCTGAGGTGACCCAAACGTCTGGCTTATATACAAAAGCTTAGCCTGGCTGCTGTATTGTGCGTCAGACATCACACGCAGGGACCATAAACCATGGCCCATAGATGCGACGTCCACACGCACAGACCTCAGAACTTCTCTGCCGCCATTCAAACATCAGCTTTCTCATTCTGCTCCATGCAAGTGACTCCTGAAAAGATAAGTACCCTGTTGAGGAGTTTTTCTCTCTCTTCTCTGCTAGCTTAGGTTGCTGTATAATTTATCCTTAGCTGATTCCATTCATGTCAACTAGGAAGGGAAAATGTAAGTGCGGTCAACAAATTCTGCACAAAGACACCCACAACCTCTGCTTATTTTGCATAGTGTCTTCCCACGACTACAGAGCATGTTCCATCTGCCAATTGTTTGTTCCTAAAATGCTGAGCAGCCGTCTTGCAGCCCTAAAGCTTTTTGTTGAGAACCAACGGCTCAAACGCCTTACCTTAGGTATGGAATCAGAACTGACCATCTCAGTAAAACCACCAAAAAAGAAGGCCAAAGTAGCTAAGCCAGATACCATGCCTCTGAGTACAGACATCCTGTCAGCTACTGGTCTAGGGGCTGAGGTATGTCTGATAGGCTTGGTGACTTCGGCAGGTACAACTTCGGACGCCGCCATTGTTTCTCCAGCCTGCACATCCACAGAGGTACCAGCGACATCTGCCTCTGATGTCAGGGGGAACCAGGTTTGCTCGAACAGCTAGCATTACCATCCGTTACCAAGGAAGGTGCTTCTAGTCCTAGGTTGATGTAGAACACTAGGCCATCAACTACTCATCCAGGACCTAAGACTCCCTTTCTGAAAAGGAAACATAAGTCTATGCATCTGTCCCCTCCATCAGAAGATTTGCCTGATTGGCAGACATTTTTTCAACCTCTCTTTCAGGTCTTCTTGGACCTGAGGACTACTTCATCACAGACTCCTGCTGCTCTTCCATCCTTGAACCCCAGGCCTGCTTCTGTTGGCCCATTGCAACATCCACCGACCCATGAGGAAGATTCTTCTTCTGATTAGTCCCTCTCCTGTGTCTCATAGCTGGCTTCTCCCCTGGAGTACTGCTCTCCTGATGAGGATTCCTTGGAAGGTGATTCCCCACATGAGGACATCACCTTTGAGGAAACTATTTCCAAAATGAGGGAGTACTTTAAATGGGATTCCATACAAATGACAGAAGTACAAAAGAAGTGTTAACAGGCTTCTGCAGATGAAATCATCCTCCCCCTCAGCTGTACCACCAGTAATCCCAGCCTATTTGGACACTTTTGTCTCAGATTCCAAAGCTGCAGAGTCTCAGCCACCTGCCCCTAAAAGACCAGACAAGTTCTGTAAAGTTCCTGAAGACTTCAAATTCCTTATTAAACCTCCTATGGCAGACCCAGCTGTTGTTGCTATCTTAGCAGACAAACAATCTAGACAGCTAACCTCTTCTTCCCTACTGCCATCAGATAAATATAGCAAAGCGATGGGTAGGTTAGGAAAGGAAATTTGTACTTCTTCAACCCTGGCCTTTAGAGCCATTAATTACCAAATTCATATGGTAAAATGCGCTCTAGATCTAGTTTCACAAGCCATGAATTTGCTGTCCTCCATTCCAGATTCTCCCACCAAACCACAAGTTGCCTGTAATCTGTCTTTAGCTGCACAAGTCATTAGACAGTTCAGTAAATGCAGCTATGATGCTGCAGAAGCATCAGCTAGGTCAGCTGCATCAGCATCAATCCTTCATAGGTACTCTTGGCTCAGGCTACAGCCACTGCCAGATGACTTCAAAACAAGATTATGACAACAAGTTCCTTTTTGGGAAACAATCAGCAGAACTGTTCAAAAACCTGCAGGAGAAGAGCAAGGAGCTGCAGGACCTCGGGCACCTCTGTCTCACCAGTGCCTAAGTTTCACAGAAACTACCCTGCCAAACCAAGTTTTGTCAGGAAGGTCTCTGCTCCTTCTACCTCCAAATCCAGAAAAGGTGTCTGGAAACCTTCCTATTCCAGAACTAGCTCCTGTCACCCTAATCAAAGATGGCCCTTTCTTGACAGGCCTAACAATACGCGACTGTCAAAACCCCTTTACCACCTTCCCCTTTCTGGCTGCCTCTGTCACTGTCTTCTCCTGTGTCAACAAATCACATCAGACAACTGGGTTATATCTATTGTGGAAAAAGGACATTTTGTGACTTGGCAGGAAAAAACCCTACCTCCAAAAAACAAATCCATCTCGTTCCTTAAGTGATTAAAGATCTGGTTCTACAGGGAATTATAGAAAGGGTGCCCCAGGACAAGAATGTCAAGGCTTCTTTTCCAGGCTCTTCCTAATCCCAAGAAAGGAGGGCCCATGGAAGACCCATCCTGGACCTGTCTCTTCTAAACCCCTTTCTGTATGTGCCCACTTTCCACATGCTGTCCCTGCAAACCTTTCTTCCAGTCTTGACACCCAATTCCTTCATGGCCACTTTAGACCTGAAGGAGGTATATCTTCACATCCCTGTCCACCCAGCCTTTCACAAATTCCTGCGTTTTGCAGTGCAATCTTCACATTATCAGTTTACTCCCTTGCCCTTTGGTTTGTCTACAGCACCAAGGGTATTTACAAAATGTCTAGCCCCCGTAGTGGCCTTTTGTAGAACAAAAGGCATTCAAATATTCCCATACTTGGATGATGACCTCATCCAGGCAGAGGATCCAGGTACCCTGCTAAGACACCTTCAGTTTACTGTCTCCCTCCTCAAAAGCCTGGGATTCATAGTCGAACTTCTCAGGTCCTCCCTTATTCCTTCCCAAGACAAGATTTTCGTGGGTTGCAGAATAAGAATGGATTTGATGAAGGCCTTTCTCCCACCAGAAAAAGTCACCAACTTCTTTCAAAAACTACTCCTAGTCGACTGTATTTCAGCCAGGGAATTCCTTCGCCTCCTGGGTCTGATGGCAGCCACTCTCTACATGTTACCTCTTGCCAGGTTACACATGAGGAAGTTTCAATGTTTTTTGAAGAATGTATGGTCCTAGCACGCCCATCCACTAGAGTTTCAGGTGCCATTCCTCCCATTTCTAAAGAAATAAATCAGGTGGTGGATTCAGCAAATTCATCTGAATCCAGGACTTCCTTTACAGCCTCTCACTGCAGTTCAGCAGATGGACACAGATGCATCAGATGTGAGGTGATGGGCCACTATGAATGAACTCAAGGTGCAGGGCCAGTGGGATCCCCACTTTCAGAAAAAAACACATCAACATCAGGGAAATGACTGCCCATCTCCTAGTCCTGAAGGCATTCCCTCCCCTCATACATCAGTGTCCCCTCAAAATCTTTGCAGACAACACCACAGTCCTGTGGTACATCAGCAAGCAAGGGGGGACCAAGTCTTACTTACTCTGCAGACTGGTATTCCAAGCATGGGAGTTGGCTACCCTCTCCAGGGTAAAACTACAGGCAGTTTACATCCCATCACAAAACAACAATCAGGTGGATGCTCTCAGCGGGTCATTATCTCAAAATCACGAATGGATGCTGCACAAAGATGTTTTCCTGGACATAGTCCACCGGTGGGGTACACCACAGATAGATCTCTTTGCCTCCCTTCAGAACAGGTAGCTACAGCTGTTTTGCTCAAGGACCCTCTCCCCTCAAGCCTGGAGAGTAGACGCCTTCACAGTTTCCTGGAAGGGGATGTTTCTGTATGCATCCCCCCCTTTCCCTCTTGTACAGAAAGTCCTGCTAAAGATTCAGCAGGACAAGCCAGAAATCTTGCCGGTGACCCTATTTTGGCCAAGGCAACCCTAGTTCTCCCTTCTTTTGTCACTAGCCAAGAGCAATCACCACAAGTTACCTCACAAGGTGGACCTCATCACACAACAGAAGAGATCTCTTGTCCACCCGCAAACTCTGACTATCCTTGTGGGTGATAAACTTTTGATCCCATTTAAACAACTTTGCTCAGAGGATATGCTATATGTCTTGCAGGAGGCCAGAAAACCCACTATCAGGAGATCTGTGTATCTAGATGGAAAAGGTTCTCCGCTTGGTGTCTTCACAGACAACTAGACCCCTTTCAGGCAGATATACCTTTAGTCTTGTCTTACTTGTATGAGCTCCTAAAATCTGAACTTTCATACTCCTCAGTGAAAGTCCATTTGTCAGCTGTCTCAGCTTGCTTTACCTCTCAATCCTCCATTAGTATCCAGATTAGAGGTGAAGCTTTTTCTCAAAGGAGTCCTTCACATCAGACTACCGAGAAAACCCTCTTCCTTGGGATTTGAATTTTATTCTGGAAAAGCTCACTACTGCTCCATTTGAACCTGCAGCTTCAGCCACTTTAAAGATGTGCACTTTGCAAACAGTGTTTCTTGTAGCCCTAATTTCAGCCAGAAGAGTCTGAGTTACAAGCACTCATGGCTAGCCCATCTTATGTCATTTTTTCATAAAGATAGGATCTCGCTTCGCACAACCCCCTCCTTCATGCTTAACGTGGTCAATGAACTATCCTTTAGCAATCTATTTATTTACCCACTTTCTTTCCTTCCCCTCCAAATGACAGTGAGAGTGTGTTCATTCCCTTGATGTTCACAGACAACATAGACTCTTATCTGGATAAGACTAAGGACATCAGAAAGTCCAACCAGTTGTTTGTATCCTTTCACACCAGGGCTCTGAGGAAAGCTGTGTCCAAACACACTATATCTTTATGGATTTCCAAGACAATATCTTTGTGCTACTCCTTCCATGGGAAACGTTTACCTTACACAGTCAGAACCCACTCAACCAGAGCTGTGGCCTCCTCAGGGGCATTCTTCAAAGGGCTAGATACAGCCACCATTTTAGAGGCTGCCACATGGTTTAGTCCACACTTTCACTAAACATTATAAACTGGACTGCATCTCTAGGGCCAGGGCAGGATTTGCTAAAGCTGTCCTCCATGGATTCTTGGAGACTGCATCCTCTTCCACCTCCCATAACACAGGTTGAGCTTTGGTACTCTCCCACATGTTACAGTATTGCAACATGAGAATAGAAGGACATGGAATAGTTGTGTAAAATCTTACCATAACCATAGATGTCCTTCTCTTCCATATTGCAGTATTCCTATACCACCCTATTACCCCCTGTAAGACTTTTTCCCTTTGTGGATGGCATCCTTTCAGCTTGTCGTAGACTATTGTCCGACTGGGGCATTCAGTTCTGAGGTCTGTGCATGCAGATGTCGCATTTATGGCCCGCGGTTTATGGTCCCTGCATGTTTTATCCCACATACCATACAGCAGCCAGATTAAGCTTTTGTATATGAGCCAGACTTTCAGGTCGCCTCAGGTGGAGGATCCCACATGTTAGAATACTGCAACATGGACGAGAAGGATATCTATGGTTATGGTAAGATTTTAAACAACTATTCTTTATGAATAATGCAACAGTGATATGGAAGGCCATAGCAGTTTTGTAAAATCTTACCATAACAATAGATGTCCTTCTCTTCACTGTTGCAGTATTCACTCCCTCCTTCCTGCCCCCTCTGCTCTTGCATGTTCTTTCTTGCCCTGATGACTGAGGGGCTCTTCTCCCGTTTCTCCTCCTGGATCCACATGTGCACATGCTCTTACTTGTCCCCAGGGCGATTCAGTTCCTATTGGGACTCTTTTCAGTTCTGAGTGTGTGTGTCTGTACATCACCTTTATGTCCCACGCCTGGCAAGGGGGAACGTTTGTGTGGTGTATGGTGCCTTCAAGTACTAAAGGCTTTGGTATACTGGCTGAATGTTGGGCTATCCTAGGCGATCCCTTCAGTTATGAATACTGCAACAGAGAAGAGAGGGACATCTACTATTATGGTAAGATTTTACAGAACTGTACTTTACGATCAGGGACCAAACATAATTCTTTGTATATCATAAAGATCTATCTGCTTGCGGGTTCACTTTAGATTATCGAATTTCTGAAAACTTGAAACCCATATGGTCGAGACCGATCGAGTTTTTGGAAACTTGAAACTAAAGAGAATGAAAAAAGAAACCAAAACAAAAACAGCGCATAGAGACAGGTACTGTGTTCACATGGGAGTTTACTCTCCAGTTTGCCTTTTGTAGTAGAGTGCTCAGATTACTGAAAGGTTTGTCTTCCTTACCAGGCTTGCAACTAATTAATGTACTAAAGGTCCTTTAAGTCCATCCCATTTACCTTGTGTTTCAACTACAGTAAGTAGTAATACATATTTCATCAGTGTTACAGGAACAATCTTTTGTTTTACTACTTTTCCATTCTTTGATCGGTGCTCATGTTTTTTGCTTCTTTGCATCCTTATACTTTCTTTGCCACTGTCTTTGCTTCCTTTTAGCCTTCTGTGACTCTTCCACTTATATATCCTGACCATCTTATGCTGGGTTTATGGGTAGATATCTTGCCCATACCTCTCAGCCTCAAAGCATTAAAAGTCATAGCAGGGGGTTAGAAAGGTGGGCAGTTTTTTACTTTTTTGCAGTAGAAGTTCTTACTATACTAGACCTGTATATTTGGTGCATTTATTTAATAGGGTCTGTACCATGAACAGGTTTGACTTTGAGGAGCGTCAGTACATCTAGGAAGATGAAGGTTAAATATGAGGGCCAAAATCATAGCACTCTGCCTAAGCCATAGCAGTTGAGAGGAATGATCGTGACCTTTGTTTTGTATCATTTTCCTTGCTTGCTTGTCATTTTATACACAGGTCAGTGAGTCTCATTGGTGCCCCCATTTCTAGTATGAAATAACATTATATATCTTTTAGGTGTCTAAACGTCATTCTTTATAGACCATTTGCACTGCTTTACAGAGGTGGCTGTCCTGTGACTTTGCTATTAAGCTTCCTTAAGCCTTATTTGTTAGGGTAAGGACAGATGGCATTCTTCAATTTATAGTTTGACCACAACAGGAGTTTGTCACAGATTATCATTTAAATCCTGCTCTCCTTCAAAGTTGTACTGGGAATTTAATCCTTTGATAACTGAACAAAAGGACGGACCTGCAGGATCTTTTCAGCCATGTCCAGAGCAACAAACTAGGCAAAGTAGATATGCGTGCTCCAAAAGCTGTAGTACATGAACTGAGCAGTTTTGTATTATTAGAATGTAATGTGACAGATAATAAAGGTGAACTTTGGATGAACGTTTAATAAATACACAAATATGTATAATGAATTTTATTTGTATAATTTTGTAAGCTTTGTTGTATTGATCTGCATGTGTTGTGTGTTGTCGATTTACAGAAAGGATGAGAAGAGAAAATCTTCCAAGGAAAATGCATAGCAGTAAAACAGCATACTTGTTGCATAAGTATGCTCTGTGTGCTAATTTAAAGAATACATGCCCCTGAGTGCTATGCCTCTCTGCTAGGTACCACTGTGGTTTATATTTTTATAACTGACTTTACTGTGTTCACCATCTCCTTTTCTGCTAGTTGAATATCAGGTAACTGCATGGCCTTCCTCTTCTGATCTGCTGCTGAAGTGCTTTTACCAAATTTTGATGCAGTGGTTCATAGGTTCATAGGTAGGTAGGTACTAGGCTATCTGCCCAAGCGCATTTATAAGCCTAGCCAGAATGTGTTGGCTTTCACCACCCATTTAGATTAGTTTCCTGAGCCTCTGTCCAGCAGGGCCACTGAAGTGATCCCAGGGGTAAATTTACGATTTCCCATCCACTCGTCAAGATTTCTCTTGGAGAGAGTCAGTGAGGGGCTTTGCCTAACATAGATTGAGATTCTATTCCAGAGTGAGGGAAGTCTCTGGGACAGGAATCTATCCCTCCAGCATGTCCTATTTATTGTTGTGCTGAGGTTTACTTCCCTAGAGCGTGTGGCTCTAAGAGATTTGTTTTTTTTTTTTTAGGTGGAGCATGTCAATTAATTCCGGGTTAGACATGGCCGTGTACGTCAAGCAGAGATAACCTCTGAGTAGGCGGTAAGCAACCGAGTAGAGCTGGAGTTTCTTTAGTCGAGCTGGATAGGGCATCTGTTTGAGGCCCACAATCCTCTTGGTGAGGTACTTCTGTGGTCTTTCCAGCTGTTGCAGGTGTCGTGTAAGGTACATCCCAAATGGGGCATTGTACTCTGTTATGGCCCTGATGAGCGATGAGTAGAGGGGCATAATAACCTCTCTTGATCTAGATGTGAACCCTTTTGTGATTAGGTGGGCTACATAGAAGGATTTTCTAACCACTTTGGCAATGTGATTATCAAAGGAGAGGTTGCTAACTACTTGGGTCCCCAGATCCCTAATTACATCTTCCATACTTAGTGTATTACCACCTATGTGGTAGTTCGTGGGCACTTTGTTTTTCCCAAAGGGAATGACTATGCACTTTTTGGCATTTAGCTTGAGGCCATGATTCTGACACCAGGCATTCATCTCTGTGAGACCCTTCTGGAGGATTTCTGTGTCAGACGGAGAGTCTATTATGGCCCCCAGTTTGCAATTATCTGCGAACTTTGTCAGCCATAGTTCCCCCGTGCTTGCCTGTACCTCAGAGAAGTATATACCGAACAGGAGGGGTCCCAGGACTGAGCCCTGTGGGACGCCACTTGTAACCGGTTTAGTCACGGACATAGCACCCGCAACTCTCTGACCATGTGAGTTCTATCCATGAGCCAGTTGGCAACCTATCTCATGACATCGGGGTTAATGTTCAAGCTGATAAGCTTATCTATAATGCCAGAGTGGAGAATGGTGTCAAAGGCCTTTGCGAGGTCCAGGTAGGCTGTGTGGACTACCTTTCCCTCATCTATGGCCTTGGTAACTGTTTCAAAGAAGTCAGCTAGGTTTAGGAGGCAAGATCTGCCATTAACAAAGCCGAATTGGGTAGGGTCCAGTATTTGGAGGTTCCCAATGTCTCTGTTAATGAGTTCCATGATGATGCGCTCCATAGCTTTGCAGACCAAGCTAGTCAGGCTTATAGGGCGATAGTTCCCAGGATCCGTTGTGGCACCACCTTTGTGGAGCAGGGTAACTGTTGCTGTACGCCATTCTTTGGGTACATAGCCTGTGGTAAGGCTGAGTTTGAACAGTGAATTTAGGTGAGGGGTTAGTTCATTTTGGAGCTCGTGTAAGATGCAGCCTGGGATACCATCCGGGCCCATTGTTGCTGTGTTTTTGGCTTTGGAAAAGGCTGTTTTCACCTGTGTGTCTGTGATATCTAGGGCTCTACATTCTTCTGGGATGGACACGGACCCTTTTGGGGATGTTGCCAGGATGTTGGCAATGTCAATTGGTTCAGTGTATTTTTTGCCATTTTGCACTAGCTCAGAGCAGATCTGAGAGTTGCCACCTAGATTCTTGACATAACTAAGGAAGGCTTTGTGATTATCTTTAGAGTCTTTGGCAATTTTTCTTTTGAAGCTGGGCTTGGATGAATTTATGAGGGATCGTAGTTTCTTGCTGATACTGATCAGGGATGCCTTCCCTTTTTGGGATTTTGCTCTATCATGTAATAGTTTCTTCCTCCTGTTGTATAGCTTATTTATGGCCGAGGTCCACCAAACTGGTTTCCTCTTTTTGGAGGAGTGAGTCTTGGTTTTAATTGGGATGGCTCGATCCATGCATTCCTGTAGGTGCTCATAGAGTGCATTTGTAAAGGATTCTGCGGTTTGGGCAGCATAATCCTTTAGCAAGGGGGCTTTGAAACTTTCCACCTCGGTCTTGAGAAGTGTGAAGTTTGTTTTTGAAAAGTTTTTCACAGTGGCTTCCTTGACTGGGGGTGGGGTTGGGATGTGGATGTCCAGTGTGATTAGTTTATGGTCTGATCTTACCAGTGATGGGTTTACCTCTGGTGTGGAATATTGGTCCCCCATGTTGGTGATGATCAGGTCCAATATGTTGTCACCTCTTGTGGGAGTGGTGACCAGTTGTTCCAGGGCATTTGAGTTTATAAACTCTAGGAAGCATTGGGCAAAGGAGTTAGTACTTGAGTAGTTTTCCCAGTCAATGT